>NC_044311.2:64466195-64768159 GCF_007474595.2 Lynx canadensis
CTAAGGGGTGATGTTTGCACACAGATGCCGGCTGTTCCTAAGACCCAAAGCAAAATGCGACTACACCACATTTGAAAGCCAGTGCAAGTTATGACAATGTATCACTTATAACAATACCTTTGATGGGGATCAGATACAACCAGCTGAAAACTTGGCCAAAAGAATATCTCTGTGACTTTGCTTTTAAATGAAAACAAGAGGTGACACAATGTGTCCACCAAGGTATCCGTTTAAGAGCTTGTTTGTAGAATACGTATTTAAGTAAGTCTACAATAGGTCATTTTTAATGATTTTTTGTTTTATTTTGAGAGAGAGTCCACGTGCAGATGCATACAAGTGGGAGAAGGGCAGAGAGAGGGAGAGAGAAAGAAAGGGAGAGGGAGAGGGAGAGGGAGAGGGAGAGGGAGAGGGAGAGGGAGAGAGAGAGAGAGAGAGAGAGAGAGAGAGAGAAAGAGAGAATCTCAAGTAGGCTCCATACTCAGCACAGAGCCTGACATGGGGCTTGATCTCACAACCCTGAGATCATGACCTGAGCTGAAATCATAACCAACTGAGCCACCCAGGCTCCTATAACAGATTGTTTTTAGTAGTAAATTATTTGTCCTGTCAGTTTTTTAATTATAAGAGATTCATATTACAATGCACAGTAAAAACACTATGAAGTCTTCTGGATATTCTTTTGAGGACTAAGGTTTGACAGAAATCTAGTCTGATTTAATGCTGGTGTGTATCATGGGAATTATTTAATGGTTGTTTATGCATCAGTGGGACAGGAAGAAAACTGCAGAAAATAGTTCCTGTTCTTTCCATTCCTCACGTCTATCACTTTAAATGATTCTGAGCTCTACTTGTGTGGATAATGGTTCCTGTTGAGTGATGGTTACATCTGTAAAGTTGGATAATTTTCTAGGACTTAATGAACTGTTCAGCACATGGCTGTGACATTAAGTGCAGTACCCTGATGTTTGGCTCTATTTAGAATTGATTTCACATTGAAATGTGTCTCTCTATTTCTATTCAAAAATAACCCAGATGGAAAATGGATGGAAGCTGCAATTTTGTGTGTGTGTGAGAGAAAATGGCTGTGCTCTAGGCCCCAATATTATCTTTGAGAACATTTCCTAATAAAATCAATCAAGGTTTTTTGTGGTGCTTTATACTATATTATCTGTGTTTGCCACTGGGACAACGTGAAAATGATTGTTCAAGGACAACTGCTTCTCTAAGACGCTTTGAAAATTGTCAGAAAAATAAAAGCACCTAAGAATATATTTAACACGAAATGCATAGGATCAGCACTAAAAAGTTAAAATAAAACTCTAATGATTACTGAAGAGCAATGACCCCAATAATGAAAACCTTAGATCTTTATTAAAGAAAAATCCGAAAAGAATTTGAAAAAACTGAAGCTTATACATTGTTCTTCAACAGGATGACTCAACACTATGAATATGTCCATTCTTTTTACATTAATCTATAAATCTATTGTGTCCTCAACAACAACAAAAAACTTGAAGAGAATGTGAATAAGTATTCTCAAATTCATGTGGAAGAGTAAATGTTTAAGAGCAGCCAAGATTATTCTGCCAAAGAATATTGATTTGGGAAGTGGGGTGGCAAGAAGCAGTATTCAAGTGCCCAGCTACAATTAAAGCGGTGTCACGCTGGGACAAGTAAGCAAACTACATTATCATGTAGTGGAGAGACTACAGGTAAAGTGAGGATTTATAGCCTTGTGATGTGTCATAAGGAGGCACTGCATGTCAGAGAGGCAGAGAATACTGCAGATCATTTAGTTCTGGATCAACTGGTAGGTTGGGAGGAAAAGTTAAGAGTCGCTACCTCATTTCTTACATGAAAATAAGCTACCGAGGTTAAATGTAAAAAGCAATATCAAGAACTAGAAGAACATACAGTATTTGATCTTGGGTTGGGGAAACCATACGAAGCATGCAAGAAAAGGAGGGGGAGAAAACCTGTTAGATTTAATTAGTAAGAATTGAAGTTTCCCACAAATACTCTCAATATGATTTGAAGGCAACTGACAGATCAGATTTGCAGCCAATGTGACAAAAGAATTAGCCTCTTATATACTTACGTTACTTATAAATCATTCAAAGAAAGGGAAACATTTCAACAAAATGGGCAAAGGACACGAATAGGCTAGGTAATTTCCAGTGGAACAATTACAAGAACAATATGGCTAATGAACATTTTTTTTAAAAACCCTCAAAAAATGCAAACTAAAATAATGAACTTCCATTTGAAATCCAACAAATTGGCAAAGATTAAATAAAATAATAGAACCCAGTGATGGTAGAGACAGGAGCAATGAGCCCTCTAAAGCATTACTCATGATAACAGCAAGAAGTTAGAGGGTAAAGGAAACAGCACATTTCCTTTGATTTGAAATTCCATAGTAAGGATCTAGTTAAGGAAACAATTAAGAAATTAAATCAGATTTTGTCTACGAAAATACCCACCTCATTTATTTATTTTAAAGACTTTATTTTTAAGTGATCTCTACACCCAATGTGAGGCTTGAGCTCGCAGTCCTGAGATCAAGGGTCGCAGACTCCACAACTGAGCCAGCCAGGCATCCCTATACCACTTTTTCATATCTGTGAAAAACCTGCCTATCAACGAGGTCTTATTATGTAGAAGAATTACAGCATACTCATATGATGTAACACAATGCATCATTAAATGTTATAGAGGAATACTTAATGACACAGAAAAGTGTGTGTAACATTATTTAAATAATAAAGAACTTCATAGGACTGTAAGATTCTAATTATGTTTTAAAAAAGAAATACACAATAGTAATATATATGTACAGAACAAAGTGGAATGATATACAGCAGATGTTAAAATTGCTAGCTCTGGGCAGTGGGATTACAGATAATTTAATTTTCTTTTCTTTACATTTTTTTTTACTATTTATTTTTGAGAGAGAGAGAGAGTGTGAGCACGAGTCGGGGAGGGGCAGAGAGAGAAGGGGACAGAGGATGCGTCGCGGGCTCTGTGCTGACAGCCCAATGTGAGGCCCGAACTCACAAACCATGGGATCATGACCTGAGCCAAAGTCGAACACTTAATGGACTGAGCCACCCAGGCGACCCGATGAATTTAATTTTCTCATTGCTCACCTGTATTTGCCAAATATTCTACAACAAAAATATGTTGTAATCAAAACCACCTACACCTTTTTAATTATACCTTTAGAAAGTTATAAAGAAACTCACCACTCTAAAGAGAATACTTCAGTTCCCATGGAACTGAAAAGACATTTGTTTCTAGCTTACACGAAGAAATATTTGCTTCCTCATATATGCTGCAGTAGGCAATCAATGGGTTAATTAACAGGGTACTAATTTTAATCTCTTCTGCACGAAACAAAACAAATTAACATTAGAAGCTAATTGAAATATCAATGGTTTGGGAAAAAAAATTACTGGCAAAACAATTAGTAACAAAAGCAATAAAAACTGTTAAGTAGTATTGACAGTCAGATTTTGAGGGATGGATTCGCTGAGCTCCTGGGGCAGAGAGGAGCAGAATGACCCCTCTCTGGAACTGAAGCTTATCTTGCTTCTCAAAAGCCAGAATCTGGACGGCGAGGTACCAAGGGAGTGGCTGGCAGCATTTTCAGGGAGCGAAGGACTCATTATGCGCCTATCTACAAGTGAACCCGTTTCCAAGCTCAACCACTCATGCCAGAAAAACTTAAAACAGCAGTGCTGTGAAGCATAGTACGCTTTCCCCAAATAGCTTAAAGCTTAATCAGGGACACTCGCTGCCCCTCGCTGTGGAGGCCACGGTGAAAACCCATCTCGGCAGATACAGCTCTAGAATCATGGAAACGTGGGCTTACTGTAAAGGCCTTGGGATGGAAGAATGGTCAGGATCTTCTATTGACCATGAGCAGAGTGACGGGATCTGAGCTAGGCTCTAGAAGGATCGCTCAGACCACCTAGACTAAAGGGGCTGGGGTGAGACTAGTTAGAGCCCAGCACCAGAAAGTTCTCAGAAACATTAACCCAACGAAAAGACTCCTTTAGGGGCATACAGCCCTTGCTTCCCAGCCCAGTGTTCTCTTAGCTTGACCACAGATTAGTTTAAAACTCACATCTTCTTGGAGGAGATTAGGAATCTTTCATGTCTGCAGCTGAAGTTTCCACACTTTACTATCAGTAGTCACTGACACCCTCCTTTAACAATTTTTCTTACATCCCTGTATTATTGGGACTATTACAATTTTTAAAAATGGACTTACTTTAAAAACCTTAAATAGACACAGATGGGTTGACCCAACCTGGTCCTAAATCAATGAATAAATTTAAAATGCTATTTGTCTCAATTACACATAAAAATAATAAAAACAGGGGTACCTGGGTGGCTCAGTCAGTTGAGCGTCTGACTCTTGAGTTTGGCTCAGGTCATGATCCCAGGGTCATGAGTTCAAGCCCCGTGTCAGGTTCCACGCTGGGTGTTCTCTCCCTCCCTCTACCCCTCCCCTACTCATCTTCTATCTCTCAAAAGATAATAGTAAAAAACTATTAAAATGGAGAATGTTTATGCCCCAGATAAAGTAATTTCTAACACTACTGGTGATTCACATCTCATATTCTGGGAGATGCTGTTTTAGACGAAGAATCTGGGGGATGATATGACTGCTAAGAGCAGGAGGTGGGGCTGGGTTTCAGCAAACACCACAGTGAAACCATGTAAGAAGGACACAGCTTTGGACGGCCCACCTGAAGCTCTGCAGCCGAAGTCCTTGGGCGAACCGGCCAGCTTGGTATTCTTCCCCATCCATTACTGAAGGGACTGTCTCTGTGTCCTGTACAATGACAGCCATTTCACTGTCACGCTTCCCCAGCATGCTTCGGTCGTTTATGTTGGCAGAGCCTATAAGGAGAACCAGAGACATGGGACAATATTCTCGTCATAGCAGACACGGTTGGTTGCCCTCCCCACTCAATTCTTCCTTGCTAAGAAAACCTTACTTTTGTTCAGGTTATCAAGAGATGCTGAGTTTTAGGAAGAGGAGGCCCGCCCTAACCCAGGCATGAGTCTTGATCAGTCTAAGCCAGCCATGGTAATTTTAATGATTTTTGCCCGTGACTGGTTTAGGAATGAGCACTTGACACGATTGTAGCCAGTGTGACATGAAGAAAAGTCTGCAGGGGCTTCTGAGAAAGTTTATCTCCTTCTTATAAACAGACACCAGCCTGGAATGTGGTCTCTTCCAGCCTTTGGATATTCTGGTTTGAATGTTGGATGAAGACATGATGCCAGAAGCTGCTGCAGCCATTTTATAACCAAGAGGGGACAAGCAGACAAGTTGAAGATAGCAGAGCAGAATGAAGAAAAACTCTGGGTCTTCAAGCCACTGAACTAGCCAACTTTGTTACCTTTTGGTGTGTAGAGTAATACATTTTCCTTATTGTCTCACACAATTCTAGCTGAGTTTTCATCTGGTGGCTCGAAGGATTCTAACTGATGTAATCATTAAGCACACGAAGAGAAAAGACACACCAGTTCAGAGTTCAGCCCAGTCAGCTTTTAGACTTAAGAATCAGACTCTGCAGAGTCTGATTACTTAACTCATGGTCATATACTTATGAATGTCAAACCCCAGAGTAGCCTCACAACTGAGAGAGTCCACTCTCAAATACGGATTATCATTAGTGGCTTTGGATTTAACATTCTCTTGCCTAACTTGTGTGGTATGCGAACAGCTTCTATCAACTTCCTTCCATGCTATTTTGAAATCCAAAGGAGCTGAGAATGTTGACTTTCACATGTGAAGGGCAAGTATTTTAATATTAGTTCAACCTGTGCTTTCTCCACTCCTCTGCTGTGTATTCAGAAACCCCAGCACGTTTTTCTGCATTCATCACTATGGATTCATGTTTTTGAATCCTTGAGATGGCCTACAAACTACAGAAGGAACCTGACCTTTTCTCTTCCTCTTCCCCTAGTCACACATGCCACTGCTTCTGCAGACACGGAGAAGGGTTGGACTGAACAGGAGCAGAGGCTACCCTCTGTGATGGGGACAGTCAGGGTATAAGGTGATAGCAGCCCCGCCCTGAGACCAAATGGCAGCATGTTGTACATGAGGAAAAGCTGGACCCTTCCTAAAGAGATTTTACTGCCATTTGCCACAATATCATCACGTAGTTAATACGGAAATCTATGATAACTACGGAGGTGAATGGTGGTCCCATGGGGACCCTGTGTGACAAAGAAAGGATGGAGCAAGTACTTCACAGAAATTTGGGAGCACTATGGAGCTCTGTAAGGTGGGAACCATCGACACACTTTGTTTTGTTAGCAACAAATAGTCTTTTATGCATGTACTTACATTTTGATTTTTCTGTAAAATTTGTAGCCATATCCTTTGGCTTCACAGTTGGCCCAGCATTAATTTGGACAGAGTCATTTAACCTTTTCCAGCTTTAATATGATCTTTCATAAATCGAGATCATAATACAGATCTTGTAGGGTTCTTGTGAGAACTAAGTAAGACTATGTGAAAGAATTCAGTAATCTATAAACTGCTCTACAATGTTTTTTTATGTTTATTTATTTTGAGAGAGAGAGAGAGACAGAGAGAAAGCATGAGTGAGGGAGGGGCAAACAGAGAGGGAGAGAGACAGAATCCCAAGTAGGCTCTGCACGGTCAGCACAGAGTCCGACTCGGGGCTTGATCTCACGAACCGTGAGATCATGACCTGAGCTGAAATCAAGCGTCGGCCGCTTAACCGACTGAGCCACCCAGGTGCCCAAAACCATTCAATTTTTAGAGAATGACCTTTTCTACGTCTGCTTTTTAGAAAACATTTTAAACATTGTGATATATAGCAAAATACAAAAGAATATATGCAAACATGTATGTACAAGTTAAATATGCATATATGCACAATTTAAATGTATCCATATGTAGATAATCTTTTGAGATTTGCTTCTTTCATTCAGTTTTATGTCTTCGGGATTTATCTGCATCTAATAGTAATGCATTATTTTCCTTGAACGAGAACAGCAGGACTTATTTATTCATTCTACTGTTGATGGATGTTTTGGGTTATTTTTAGTGTTTTTCTATGATGCACAAACACTCTACATAGCGATCTGTTTCCTGTTGTGCACACGTGGGAGTTTACCAGGGCTCCATAGGAGTGGCGTCCCTGGTGCTCCAGCTTTGTCAATACCTGGATTGTCCAACTTTTACATTTTTAAAAGCGGTTCTTTGTGTCATATTAATGCAGATGAACGTCTTTTCCTATGTTTATGGGCCTCAGGTATGTCCTCTTTGGTGACATGCCTATACAATTCCTTTGCCCGTTATCCTTTGGATGTTTTTTCTTATTGATTTATGGTAGTATTTTGTAGGTTTTGAATATTGTGTTGCCATTATCCTTTTTTCAGTTTATGGTTTATGTTTTTATTCTCTTTAATAGTGCTTTTTAATGAATAAGGTTCTGAATTTTAATGCAGTTGGGTTTACCTGTCTTTTCCTTTTTGGTTTGTGTTTTAAAAAGTGTCTTGGGGCGCCCGGGTGGCTCAGTCGGTTGAGCGTCCGACTTCGTCTCAGGTCATGGTCTCACGGTTTGTGGGTTCGAGCCCAGCGTCGGGCTCTGTGCTGACAGCTCAGAGCCTGGAGCTTACGTCAGATTCTGTGTTTCCTCCTCTCTCTGCCCCTCCCATGTTCATGCTCTGTCTCTCACTGTCTCCCAATAAAAAATAAACATTTTTTAAAAAATAAAATAAAATAAATAAAAAGTGTCTTGTTTGAGAAATTGTGGATCTTTCTATGGGAGGCAGAAAAATGGCCCCCAAAGATGACTGTGTTCTAATCCCCAAAGCCTAGGAATATGTTATGTTACACAGAAAAGGGGAATTAAGGTTGTTAATCAGCTGGCCTTAAAGCAGGGTGATGAACCTGGATTATCCGGGTGGCCCAACACAGTCCCAAGAGTATTTTTTTTTAATTCTTTCTGTTTTTAATGTTTATTTTTGAGTGTGAGAGAGAGAGAGCGCATGTGTGAGTGAGGGGCAGGGAAAGAGAGGGAGACGCAGAATCCGAAGCAGGCTCCAGGCTCTGAGTTGTCAGCACAGAGCACAACGTGGGGCTCGAACCCATGAACCACGAGATCATGACCTGAGCCGAAGTCGGACGCTCAAGCGACTGAGCCACCCAGGCACCCCTCACAAGGGTCTTTAAAAGTGAAGAGGATTCAGAGGGACCTGTAATTAGAGAAGTTTGGGCTGAGACTTTTGGGAACTCTCGGACAGAAACAAAGTTGCTGCTTCCAAGGATAGAGGAAGAGGGCCACTGACAGACTCTAGCACTGGAAAAGGCAAGGAATTAGCTTCTCTCTTGGAGCCTCCAGGAAGGAATGTAGCCCTGCTGACACCCTCATTTTAGCCCAGTGAGACCCACGTTGGACTTCTCATCTACAGAACTGTTGGGTAATAAATGACCACTAAGTTTGTAGTCATTTGTTTTAGCAGTCACAGACAACTAATTCACCAATTCTACTCTGTTTTAGCTGATTTGTTTTATCTCTCTTTTTTTAATGTTTATTCATCTCTGAGAGACAGAGAAAGACAGACTGTGAGCAGGGGAGGGGCAGAGACAGGCGGAGACACAGAATCTGAAGCAGGCTCCAGGCTCTGAGCTGTCAGCACAGAGCCCAACACGGGGCTCAAACCCACAAACCGTGAGATCATGACCTGGGCCGAAATCGGATGCTTAACCAACGGAGCCACTCCAGTGCCCCTAGCTTGTTTTAAAGGAAACCTGATTCTTCTACGGAGTCCACATGCACTACTCAGTACTTTTTACCCACTTGTGTTCTCTGTTCTTCCAGTTCAGAATTTCTCAGCTTGGACTGCATGTGAGTGGCACCCACAAGGCTTTTAAAAATACTGGTGCAGGGGCGCCTGGGTGGCGCAGTCGGTTAAGCGTCCGACTTCAGCCAGGTCACGATCTCTCACGGTCCATGAGTTCGAGCCCCGCGTCAGGCTCTGGACTGATGGCTCGGAGCCTGGAGCCTGTTTCCGATTCTGTGTCTCCCTCTCTCTCTGCCCCTCCCCTGTTCATGCTCTGTCTCTCTCTTTCCCAAAAATAAATAAAAAACGTTGAAAAAAAATTTAAAAAAAAATAAAAATACTGGTGCCAAAAAAAAAAATACCTTGATGCCTGTGCCCCAACCAGACCAATTAATCCTGGAATTTCCAGAAATAGGAACCAGTTTTCCCCCAGTACCCCTCCATCCCTTTATCCACTAAGGCACCTTTTTTAGGGGATCCATTTTACAGTAAATTGTAGATACGGATAAATGTCCCCCCAAATTTTATACATAGATTTTGAGAGAGAATAGGGGAGAGAGAGAATCTTAAGCAGGCTCCACGCTCAGTGCAGAGCCTGACACAAAGCTCGATCCCATGACCCTGGGATCGTGACCTGAGCTGAAATCAAGAGTCTCAACCGACTGAACCACCCAGGCACCCCACTGATCTGTATTTTTAAAGCTCCCCAGTCAACTCTAATGCAGCCAGGGTTGGGATCTGTGGGATTAGGCTAAGTGTAGGCAGCCGTTCAACTACACACTTTCCTCAGCCACTCTCAAGCCTGTCCTCTCAGGACTGATACTCATTACTTCTACATAGTTTCCCACCTACCAATCTCATTGACGCCTCTGGACCCTCTGACTCCCGCTCGGCAATACCCACTCTGACGTTTCTGGTGTTAGGTGGAAAGAACACCTCCCTCCCCTTAGACCTTGAGCCCTGTGGGGCAGTGGCATTGTTTGATTCAAGTCTTATGTCTCCCCATTGTGCTCTGTAGTGGATTACACACACACACACACACGCACACACACACACACACACACATCATTTCATTTAGTCAACACGATACTCTAATTCTAGTTAAGGAGAGCCTTGTTTTGTTTAGGAAAGCAAACAAAATGTTAGTTTGGTTAAGTGCCAATATTAAGATGGATTAGAAAAGTGGACTTGGTCACAGATTTCATGAGCAGCAGGGGCACTTAGGGCAAGGGATAATTAAAACTCCGCACAGAAGAGATCTGTAGTGCAGGAAAACAAGTATTTCCTTGTGAGGAATATGTGAGAATAAAAATTAGATGTTTTTCTTCTGTCAATTGTTCAATAACCCTGGCGTACTTTTGCCATGTTAGAAACTTTAGCCACAGGCTACTTTAACCTCTTTTAAGCTTTTAAATACTTGCTTAACACCTGTAAGTTATTTTCAACCTAACTTCTCAAACTCCTCTCTGAGAATTTGAAATACTGTTCTCTGTGTTATGAATTTAGAGCAGCAACAAACCTACTTCTCTTCGGGTTTCCCCTGAGACAGAGAACACAAAAGTATCTTTGGATTATCTGTGGGGAAATCTGTTTTGCCCTTGGGGAAAGAGAAAAATCCAGCCCCTAAAGACTAGCAAGTAAGACCTCTTCAGACTCCCAAGGCCACTACTTTGGTTTCAAGAAAATGGGTAAGAATTATGTGCAAGACGGATTATTGCTAGCCTAAATAAACGGTAGCCTTGGAAAATTCACAGAACTTTCTAGAAAATAAGTCAGTTAAAAAACTCAACAAATCTATTTAATCATTAGCTCTGTTACTGCAAAGTACTCTTCATCTATACTTTTATTTAAAGTACAGCAGGCTGAAAGCCAAAATGAGCTTTAAAAGGAAAAAATGTACATCTGTCAATTTTAACTTCCAGACTTCTGAAATCTTGCTGAAGCAATCAACTGAATTTTATTTGGCTTTGTTTGTTTGTTTTTCCATTTCAGCAAACATCAGTACTCCTCCTCTCCAACTGTCATTGACAAATTTAATATGAAAATATTCTGAGATTGCCTTCTGAAGAGCAAGGCCTGAGTCGCTTGGGGAAAATAAGAGAAACCTTGTTTATTGGGGGAATAGGAAAGACAATAAATCCCTGACGAGCTTTGATCCTAAGAGAGCAACAGAAAGAAGACACAGATATTTTTCCAAATGCCCTGGGTAAGTATTAAAAGAATGTGTGTGTGTGTGTGTGTGTGTGTGCGTGTGTGTGTGTGTGTGTCTACACATATATATGTATCACCACACTGTGGTCTATACATTTTCTGGTTTCAGAATTACTTTTTCTGTTTTTTCAACTCATATTGCAGAGAAGACAGTCTCATTATTCCTAGATATGAAGTTTTGTTTTTTATCAGTGGACGATAGGGATGGAAAAGGCATATTTACTGCCAAAAGATTTCAAAACACTCTACAACATTTAGTTTTTCAAAGAATAAGGAAGTACCTTATTATAGTGGAGAAAATACATTTTATACATTTTTTCCTGGAAATTTATTTTCTTGAGTTTTTATTTAAGTTCCAGTTAGTTACCATACAGTATAATATTAGTTTCAGGTGTACAGTTTAATGACTCAACACTTCCATACATCACCCAATGCTCATGACAAGTGAATTCCTTGATCCTATCACCTATTTAACCCATGCCCCCACCCACCTCCCCTGGGGTAATCATCAGTTTGTTCTCTACAGTTAAGAATCTGTTTCTAGGTTTGCCTCTCTGTCTGTCTCTCTCTTGTTTTTCCCCTTTGCTTATTTGTTTTATTTCTTAAATTCCACACATGAGTGAAATCATATGGCATTTTCTTTCTCTGATTTATTTCACTTAGTACATGTAGATATATATATATATATATATATAGATAGATAGATAGATATGTGTGTGTATACATATATATACATATATATACACATATATACACACATATATATATATATATATACATACATGAGAGAGAGAGACAGAGAGCTAGCACTTCTTTATATATATATATATATATATATATATATATATATATATATAGTACTTCTTTATCCATGCATCAGACAATGGATAGTTGGGCTGTTCATTTTCCCTCCCCATGTCTTCCCCTCCAGCCCCCAAAATCTAGGTACTTAGATTCAAAATAAAAATAAGGAGGTAATAAAGAATTAAGGAGAACAACTGATTACTATACTGCTGGGTTAAACCACTGCTCTGGATACTGTAATTTGCACAATGGTTATTTAGTTGTTCTGTGCCTTGGTTTCTTCACAGATGAAAACAGATTATTAGAAAGGACACAAGTGAAAAAGACTGCTCCAGAAATGTTTTAGATAACATGTTACAGTCCCTCTCAACTGCAAAGGAATCTTGGGAGGAAGAGAAAGAAGGATTTTTGCATGAAGTCAACCAGCAAGCAACACAATTAGAGACCATGTACTTACCAATAATAACAGTGTTGTCATCAGCAATTAGCAACTTGCTGTGGACATAGATGAGCTCAGTGACTAGGTTTCCTTCAAGCTCTGCATGCGTTCTAAGGCCACAGAATGATATGTAATTTATCCACTGATTGCCAACTATAAAGTAAAAAAGAAAGTATTCAAATGAATATGACCTAGCTCAATAAAGGCACATTACATTTTACTGTTTTTCAAAACAAATATACTCATTAAATAGGTGGTTAAGAATAGATTGTATAGTGTGTGTGTGTGTGTGTGTGTGTGTGTGTGTGTGTGTGTGTGTGTGTAATATCAGAACTCACCCAGGATCTATTTTTGCTATCAGAGGAATCTTGTACTATTAATATGGATGGATACACATTAAAAAACCATACTGGAGTGTTTGCTATGAATTACTTTTTCTGAGGCAGTCAAAAACATATCAAATGTGAACATGTATTTTAATGATTGGATGAGCAACTACTAACGAGTGATAATTAAAGCAGAGCCAGAGTAGATAACCAAGACATCAGTGTCACATTTGCATCTACCTTGGTTCACACTTGCTACAGCTTAAATCAGATGCAAAAATATTAATGCCTAAACTACTTGATATAGACATAGTTTGCAGCATTTTCAACACACAGCAGCAGTTAAATTTTATAGACTTTGTGTAAATAAAAATGTTGGCAATTGAATAACACTCCTTCTAAATCATTAAAATCAGGAAATGAAAGAACCTAACGACATTTGACTTTGGGGAATTTTCTCCAGAGCGAGCAGTACCAGGTTTGTACTTTAAAATGCTGCCCTCTCATCACATGAAGGCCATTCGTGTGATAAGAAGAAATGCATTCCATACCAAGTCAACCCATAACCATTATCCTGGCATGAATGTCAGTCACACAATTTTATGGTCCTTCTCCCACACAGCAGTTGTCCTGGGTAAGGAAAGTCTTATACTAAGAACAAATGGAGCAGAGCAAAACCATCACGAATTCTAATAGAAAGAGAATATAATTTTTCTCCTTTAAGAGAATCTGAAGCATTCTAACAGAAACAATGGCAGTTCATGTTCTGTTTACTGAAGTTTCCATGTATTACTGATGCTTTCTATTATCCTGTTGATGTTACTCAGTATTTCTATTAAATATGAGGGTCTCGGAAAGAAATTCATTCATAGGTTATATAGAGAGATTGGTCCATTTACAGATAACCCTTCCCTTATATATGTAAATAATATTGTAGCTTTGTTTGCCAAGAGTTGATGTGTTGATGTACTAGTACATGATGTGTAAGAGATTCGTTCCTAAAAAGTTTCACGTACATAAGATTTTGTAAATAAATTTCTTCCCCATTTGTTAATGTTATATTGGAAAGATGGCTCATCTAAAGCATCAACTCCTGAAACCTCTGATCCAGGAGAAAGAAGTATTTCCTCTTTTAAGCCTATCATACACATAAAATTCCTGGAAAATATTTCTAACATAACACCTAATATATTATTTTACATTCATTTAATCCTCCATTTCTTCTACTCTTATGGAGGTCTTATACATTTTTGTACCCGTATCATTGCATAGTGCTAAAGGAAGGTGAATAAATGAGTGAATGGATAAATGGATAAATGGACAGTCAGGTGACAGCTAATATTTTAGCTTTTGGTATCGTCAATTTATTTTCCTGAAGCTGGCTCATGATCTAAAATTTTAAGATATAAAGCAGATTTTTAAAGGAATCATGGAGAAAATTCCTTGCTAGAGTAAGTAAGGTTTTGCAGTAACTTCCCATAAAAAATCCACATTAAGCTATATGGTAGGTCAATGGTTCTCAGTGTGCATAAAGACTGCCTCTGTGAGGACCTCTCAGAAATGGAATCTGGAAACCCTCCCCAGAGGTTCTGAGTCAGTAGAAATCTATAATCCAATAAGTGCCTTAGGGGATATCATTCTTTTGGGGGTTTTTGTTTTGGTTTTTGGGGGATATCATTCTCTGAATGACACTGTTGCAGAGCTTTGGCATTTATGGATTTAACACTAGTGGTACACATTCAGAAAATGATACACCATGCCAAAGTGAGATGCATTCCAGTGGTGCAAGTCTGCTCAGTATGAGGACATCCATTAATATAAAACATGATATTGATCAATCTGGGGAGAAAAATCATACGATTATTATAACAGATGCTGAAGAGCTTTTTACACAATTCAGCACCCATTCTGGATAAAAATAATGAAGAAAACAGAAAATGAATCCTTTCTTAACATGCTTAAAACTATATAATATATATATATGTATTATACACATATAATATGTGTGCATGTGTATAATATTTTCAATACTATTTAACATTGCCTTGGAGGTATCAGCTAATGTATTTAGATAAGAAAAATCACATAAGTATAACCATCTCCATTTCCAGATAATATGATAGTATACCTGGGGAATCAATGATAAAAATATCTCAAATGATGAAAAAATTAAATATGACAATAGGATATAAATTAACATATAGAAATCAATAGCCTTCATACATACAAACAATGACCATTTAGAGGATAAAAAATCAGAGAAACTGTTGTTCACAATGGCAGGAAAAAAGATAAAACACAAAGATAAACAATAAGCTTATCATCAGGTGTCTGAAATCTTTATGAAGAAAAAATTAAAACACTATCAAAAGACACAAGAATAGATTTGAGTGAATAAAGACACCCTTGTTCTGGGATAGAACAATTCAACATTAAAAAGATGTCAACTCTCTCCATCTTAATTTATAAATTTAACATAATCTCAGTAGAAATACCAACCTGTTTTTATGGACCTAGGAAACTTAATATTATAATTCATACAGAAAAAGAAACATCCAAGAATGGCTATGATAAAAGTTGGAAAAGAAAAACTATGAGGGGGCATTAACACTATCTGATATTAACACATACTATAAAGTCTGTATAATTAAAACAATGCTGCACCAGCATATGAAAAGACAGTTAAAACCACTGAATTCAATAGAAAGCACATACAAAAACACATACAAAAATTTTTGCGTATGATAAAAGGTGGCATCTCAAATGATAAAGACTTTTACATAAAGATCCATAGCTTATAAATAAAAAGTCTAGTATCATTGCATAGCTCTTTGAAAAAAGAAAAATTATATACATACCTCATACCAATCACAAGAATAAACCCCAAATGGACCAGAAATAGAAATGCAAGCATATGAAACGATACAAGTGTTAGAAGAAAACAGAGTGAATTCTTATATAACCTGAGTGTAAAGAAGTCTTATAACTACCTAGAGACAATAAAAGAAAAACATCAATAACTTTGGCTAGATTTAAAAAAAAAAAAACAAACACATGACACAAAACACCACAAGAAAAAAAAAAAAAAAAAAAAAAGACAAAGCAGGAGAAGGTATTTGCAGTAAGTATATATCACAGATAAAGAGCTAAGAAGTCCAAACCTATAATGAACTCTTAATAACTTAAGGGATAAAAAGATCAAAATCTTGATGGCAAAAATGTGCAAAAGACATAAATAGACAATTCACACACAAAAAAAGATACACTTGAAAAGATATTCTTCCTCATAACAGAAATACAAAACTATACTGAGAAACCATTTCTTACCTATGGTATTGGCAAAAAACAACACATTCTGTCAGTGAGACTGGGTTGAAGCAGGTTCTCTCATATACTGGTGGTGCAAAACCAAATTGATACAAATTGGTGGTGGGGGGGAGGATTTGGCAATATTTAACACAAAGTATATTTTAAAAATTATTTTATTTTATTTATTTTTTCATCATGATAAAGTGTACTCTTTAATCCCCATCACATATTTTACCCATCCTCCTATCCGCCTCCTCTTTGGTAACCATCAGTTTGTTCTCTATAGGTAAGAGTCTTGTTTCTTGGTTTGTGGCTCTTTTTTTCCTTTGCTCATTTGTTTTATTTCTTAAATTCCACCTATGAGTGAGATCATATGGGCATTTGTTTTTCTCTGGCTGACTTATTTCACTTAGGATTAGCAATCCCACCCTAGAAATTTACCGTAAATATACACTTCCAACAAATAAGAATATATATGGACAAGGTTATTCATTGCATAACTGTAACTGAAACATACTGAAAACAATCTAAATGTCCACCCAGAGGGGAATGATTGAACGACTATGGCAAATCTATACATGGAAGACCATGCAGATGTCAAAATAAATGAAGAGTTCCATGAATTGATATGGGAAAAGTAAGAATATATGCATTATATCTGCTCATTTGTACAAAAAGAAACACTGTAAGAATATTCTAGAAACTGACAAAATTGGCTACAGATAGCAGATGTAAGGGAAATAGGGTAGAGAAGATGGGTGGGGAGGAAACTGACACAAAGTATAGGGAAGTGATATTTATCTTAGTATGTCATTTTTATGGTTCTGATTATTGGAAGTATATTGCACACACTCAAAAAAATCAAGAAAAATATAGAAAAAAACCTCTAAAATAGAGCAGACTAAAGCAAATGAATCTAACTGTATTTCAAATTAATAACATAATCCAAGTAAATTTTGAACACTAACATTTGAGTATATACCATTAGGCTAAAGACAAAAAGAACTATAAACAAATATTGAATTTTGGGGAATAGATTCATTTTTCATAGTAGTATGGGCTAGCAATTCTAAAACTATTTTTTGTGTATTATAGGATTGAGGAAATACATACATTGTAGATAAAAGGAGCCAGGTTTCTCACTGTGAGAGAAAGGAGTTTTAAAAATAGAAAGAGAGATATCCAGAAAGAACTCTGTGGTGTGGGACTGGAACTGGAAGCCTTAGTGTGGAGACAGACAGATGGACAAACAGATATACTTATGGGTGAGAGATAGGTAATGTGTATACCATAGGTCTTAAAGCAATGACATCCCGGTAGCAATGATCATTTCTAGCACCAGGATTTTGGTTTCTAAATGTCACTTTCCACTAGAAGAATCTAGGTTTCTTGAAGGAATGGCTGATTCTAGGGCTAATTCTGGGAATATACAAGAAGAGTATAGAACTCTTCTTGTGCCACCAAGAAAAAAAGGCTGATGGGAACATATCAAAAGCACAGATGAGCCAACTTATAAAGGTACTCACTGGCCAAACCTGTGCAAGCTGGGCATTAAAATTATATTCACTAAATAAAATAAGAATCCATAAGTCCATACCAATGCAAATACATAAATAAATACATAAATACATGCATTTTTGCTATAAAGGACACCAGTAATTCAACTGGCAAAATTTCAATAAGGTGTACAAATAAGATAATAATATTATATCAATGTTAATTTCATCAATTTGATAATGGAATTCTACCTGCTTTTTTTAATGTCTTTTTTTTTTTTTCAGAAACACATACTCAAATATTTAGGGGTAAATGGGCATTATAGCTGCAACTTACATATCCTAAGATATATATGATATGGTATCATATCATATTTTATTATATATATATATATATACACACATATATATACATACATATATATATATAATAAGAAATGTTCTTAAGAGAAAAACCCATCTGTCTACGAATCTATTATCAAAGAATGACAAAACAAAGAAGGTAAAAGGTTAACATTTGGGTAATCAGGATGAAGAGTATACGGCAGTTCTAGAAGGCCTTCTGTAAGTCTGAAATTATTTTAAAATAATTTTTTAAAAAGATTAGTGATACTGACTAGCTTAGCAGCCTGAAGGTTTAAGACATGTAATAAATGGAATTTTTGAAGGTGCAGATTTGTGTCATCCCATAGCAAGGCTGGAGAGTATCTGCAATGTATCAATTAGCAGGACAGCCTTGCAGCCCACTATCCATACTACTTTCCATTCTTCCTTGCCTATGAAATAACGCCTGTGAAGTGATAAAAACTTTGTTTCTTTACAAAAAATGCTTCTCATGGAATAAAAAAACTAAAGGTTAGGACCAGTAACAGAACCCAAAAGGAAAGATCAGGGTCCTAGCCAGAAAGTGGACATTTTATGTTTTTCTAAGTTTATTTATTTATTTTGAGAGAGAAAGAGAGAGAGGGCATGAGCAGGGCAGTGGCAGAGAGGGAGAGAGACAGAATCCCAAGCAGGGTTCACACTGTCAGCACGGAGCCCGACGTGGGACTCAAACCCATGAACTGTAAGATCATGACCTGAGCCAAAATCAAGAGTTGGCCGCTTAACCAAGCGAGCCACCCGGGAGCCTAGGACATTTTAGATTAATACAGTGTAGCCTGTCAGGTAAAGTGGGGGCACCCATTTAATATGTGAATTATCCCACCATACATGCTATGTGAAAAAAAGAAAAAGCTATTTTGGTCAGTACTGTGTTCTATAAAGAAAACTGGCTTGGGACACTTGGGTGGCTCAGTCAGCTAAGCCTCTGACTCTTGATTTTGGCTCAGGTCATTATCCCAGGGTTGTAGGATCGAGCCCCACGTTGGGCTCTGCACTGAGTGCATAGCCTGCTTAAGATTCTTTCTCTCTGCCCCTCTCCCCTGCTCACACGACAGGGGAGTTCACAATGTTTACTTGAAGTGTGGGGATATGCTGAGGAAACAAGTACCTTTTGAAGAAAGTATGAGAAAGCCTGGGGCATGTAGAAGCATTAATATAAAGCCATTAATAGAAAAGTATCAGGAGATTTCCAAATTATATGTCATGGAGGTATGTGAGGATCTGGAGGTTTTATATAGACCCTTAGGACATATCTGTTAGGAAGTTTGGTTTATAGATGTACCATCAAAAGATGGGAATTCATGGGCACCTGGGTGGCTCAGTCGGTTAAGCGGCCGACTTCGGCTCAGGTCATGATCTCGTGGTCCGTGAGTTCGAGCCCCGTGTCGGGCTCTGTGCTGACCACTCAGAGCTTGGAGCCTGTTTCAGATTCTGTGTCTCCCTCTCTCTCTGACCCTCCCCGGTTCATGCTCTGTCTCTCTCTGTCTCAAAAATAAATAAACGTTAAAAAAAAAAGTTAAAAAAAAAAGATGGGAATTCAATACAACAGACTCTTGATGTTTGTGAGAAAGTTTTGTGAAAGGATTTCAAGAGTTGTTACAGGCTTTTGCTACTTAAAAAGCTGTAGTTCTTGTGGGGCTCCTGGGTGGCTCAATCAGTTAAGCACTGGACTTTGGCTCAGGTCACGATCTCATGACTTTTGTGAATTTGAGCCCCGCATTGGGCTTTGTGCTGTTAGCATGGAGCCCTGCTCAGGATTCTCTCTTTCTCCCTCTCTCTGTGACCCTTCCCCACTCTCTGTCTCAAAATTAATAAATACATTTTTTTAAAAAAGTAGCACTTCTTACAGGCATACTTCTAATCCTGACTGAAAACCTCTAGACCTTGTGTTAAATTATACTAAATTGGCTGCTGACATGCCAGAATACAGAAAAATTATAAAAATGATAAAGAAATTCTTTAAATTAAACACTAAATCCCTGAAGATTGGTATATATGATGATTATAGTACACTAATAGCTGCTGGTTTTCTTTTCAGGAATTTTAACATATTTATAGCAGTTTTGTTATTTCTAAAGAATTGAAACAGTACAGAACTACAGTTATCTATACAGTTAGAGATTAGCTAGTTCATGTATTTAAAACCCACTACACATTTACGAAAACAAAACGAACAATACAACATTGTGCCTCAGAAAGGGGCGTTATGTAATTAATCTGTTCTTTATGTTTAGAGTGTGAACATTTTTCCCACTGAGATGCCTGATTTTGACTTGTTCCCAGGGTACTTGGAAATCTTTTCATAAGAGGGCTTAGCATTGAAATTACTTCTTGTGTTAAAATCCAATTTTTCCCCTGAATAGCCAAAGACAGGAAAAGGGGCCAGAGCCAAAAGAATGCTTTATAATAAGCTCAGGCATTTTTATGGTCGAGAAACTAAATAATAGGCTTATTCTGACTTTTTATTTTCCTATAACTTCACCTTTGCATTTTTTACTAGTCACTGTCAGCACTGAATGGCTTTCCCGATTTTGTTTTTGGCAATATTTCTTTTAGAGACTTATTCATTCATTATCATCTTCATTTTAAGCCATTAGAAGCAGAGACAGGGATAATGCTCTAGTAAATCTTCCCTGTCCTAGATGCAATGAGATACAACTTTGAAAGTATTTATTATTGGTAATGTACATGCCCCATATCTAAACATGTCTCATGTTTCCAGAGAGTTGACTAGCATATCATTAGTGAAAAATTATGAAAGAGCCAACACACACACACACACACACACACACACACAGAGTATATATTTAAATTTATCATATACTAAAAGCTTAACTCCTTATTTTCAAAGCTTCCAAATCATTTATAAATCCATATACCAAACAATCACTCCTTTAAAGTATATCATTCAGATCATTCAGTGTTTTTTTTTTCAGTACCTTCACAAAGTTGTACAATCACCACCACTATCTCATTTTAAGACATTTTTAAAAAACGTTTATTATTGAGAGACAGAGAGACACAGAGCATGAGTGGGGAAGGGGCAGAGAGAGGGGGAGACACAGAATCTGAGACAGGCTCCAGGCTCTGAGCCTCTGAGCGGGGCTCGAACTCACAAGCTCTAAGACCATGACCTGAGCCGAAGTCAGATGCCCAACTGACTGTGCCACCCAGGCACCTCCCCCCACTTTTTAAAAAATGTTTATTTACTATTGAGAGACAGAGAGACACAGAGCATGAGCGGGGAAGGGGCAGAGAGGGGGTAAGATATTTTTATTACACCAAAAAGAAATGCCATCCCCATTAGGAGTCACTCCCCATTCCACTCTCTCCATACCCTAGCAATGACTAATTTACTTTCCTGACTGTATAGATTTACCTATTAAAAACATTTCATAAAAATGGAATTATACAATTGTGGCCTTTTTGTGTCTGGCTTCTTTGTATTTACCATAACACTTTCAAGGTTCATCCATGTTGTACCCTGTATCAGTCCATTTCTTTTTATATATAAATAATACTCCATTGTATGGATATAAACATTCTGTTTCTACATTTGTCGGTTAATGGATATTTGGGTAATTTCAACTTTTTCACTATTATGAATAATGCTACTATAAAGGTTCACGTACAAGTTTTTATGTGGACATATGTTTTCAGTTCTCTTCAGGATATACTATGGAGCAGAAATGCTGGGTTACATGGTAACTCTATGTTTAATTTATAAGGAACTACTAATTTGCTTTCCAAAGAGCCTGTGCCATTTTTTTAAGCTTTTATTTAAATTCCAGTTAGCATATGGTGTAATATTAGCTTCAAGTGTACAAATTGCACTCTTTAATCCCCATCACCTATTTCATCAATACTCCCACCAACCTCCTCTCTGGTAACCATCAGTTTGTTCTCTATAGTTAAGAGTCTATTTCTTTATTTGCGCCCCACCCCTCTCTTTTTCTTTGCTTGTCTCTTGTTTATTAAAATTCCATATATGAGTGAAATCCAATTGTATTGGTCTTTCTCTGACGTATTTTGCTTAGCATCATACACTCTAGTTCCATCAATGTGATTGCAAATGGCAAGATTTCATTCTTTTATATTCCATTTTATATACATATATACCACATCTTCTTTATCCATTCATAAGTTGATGATGGAGTCCATAGTTTTCTATAGTTTTCAGCATACATCCTATCTGTTACCTCTTTGGTTAGGTTCATTCCTATGTATCTTATGGTCTTTGGTGAAACCATAAATGGGATAGATTCCTTAATTTCTCTTTCTGCTGCTTTATTATCGGTATATAGAAATGCAACCCATTTGTGTATGTTGATCTTATATCCTGTGACTCCTGAATTCAGGTATCAGTTCTAACAGTATTTTGGTGGTCTTTCGGGTTTTCCGTGTAGAGTATCATGTCATCTGCAAAGAGTGAAAGGTTGACTTCTTTGCCAATTTGTGGGCCTTGTATTTCTTTTCTGTTGTCTGATTGCTGAGGCTAGGACTTCCAGTACTATGTTGAACAATAATGGTGACAGTGGACCTCCCTGTCGTGTTCCTGACCTTAGGGGAAAAGCTCTCAGTTTTTCCCCACTGAGGATGATATGACTGTGGGCTTTTCATATATGGTTTTTATGATGTTGATGTATGTTTATTCTATACCTACTTTCTTGAGGGCTTTTATCAAGAAAAAATGCTGTGTTTTGTCAAATGATTTCTCTGCATCTATTGAGGACAATATGGTTCTTATCTTTTCTTTTATTAATGTGGTGTATCACATTGATTGATTTGCAAATATTGAACCAGTCCTATAGCCCAGGAATAAATTCTACTTGATCATGGTGAGTAATTTTTTAACGCATAGTTGAATTCAATTTGCTAGTATCTTGTTGAGAATTTTAACATCCAGGTTCATTAGGGATATTGACCTGTAATTCTCCTTTTTAGTGGGGTCTTTGTCTGGTTTGGGAATCAAGGTAATGCTGGCTTCATAGAATAAGTTTGGAAGGTTTCCTTCCATTTCTATTTTTTGGAATAGTTTGAGAAGAATAGGTATTAACTCTTCTTTAAATGTCTGGTAGAATTCCCCTGGGAAGCCATCTGGCCCAGGAATCTTATTTGTTGGGGAGATTTTTTAATTTTTTTTTTCAACGTTTATTTATTTTTGGGACAGAGAGAGACAGAGCATGAACGGGGGAGGGGCAGAGAGAGAGGGAGACACAGAATCGGAAACAGGCTCCAGGCTCCGAGCCATCAGCCCAGAGCCCGACGCAGGGCTTGAACTCACAGACCACGATATCGTGACCTGGCTGAAGTTGGACGCTTAACCGACTGCGCCACCCAGGCGCCCCTTGTTGGGGAGATTTTTGATAAATGATTTAATTCTTTGCTGGTATGGCCTGTTGCAATTTCTGTTTCTTCCTGTTTGAGTTTTGGTAGTGTGTGAGTTTCTAGGAATTTTTCCACTCTTCCAGATTGTCCAGTTTGTTGGCATATAATTTTTCATAGTATTCTCTTACAATTGTTTGCATGTCTGTGGTGTTGGTTGTGATCTCTCCTCTTTCTTTCATGATTTTATTGATTTGGGTCTTCTCTCTTTTCTTTTTGAGAAATCTGGCTAGGGGTTTATCAATTTTGTTTATTTTTTCAAAAAACTAGCTTTTAGATTGATCGTTTTACTGGGTTTTTTTGTTTGTTTGTTTGTTTCTATATCATTTACTTCTGCTCTAATCTTTATTATTTCTCTTCTGCTGGCTTTGGGTTTTACTTGCTGCTCCTTTTCTATCTTCTTTAGGTATAAGGTTGTGTATTTGGGACCCTTTTGGCTTCTTGACATAGGCCTGAATTGCAACGTATTTTTTTCTTAGGACCGTCTTTGCTGTATCCCAAAGGATTTGGACTGTCATGTTTTCATTTTTACTTGCTTCCATGTATTTTTTATTTCTTCTTCAATTTCCTGGTCAACCCATCCATTCTTTTTTTTTTTTTTTTTTTTTTTTTTTTTACCGTTTATTTTTGAGACAGAGAGAGACAAAGCATGAACGGGGGAGGGTCAGAGAGAGGGAGACACAGAATCTGAAACAGGCTCCAGGCTCTGAGCTGTCAGCACAGAGCCCGACGCGGGGCTCGAACTCACAGACCATGAGATCATGACCTGAGCCGAAGTCGGCTGCCCAACCAACTGAACCACCCAGGCGCCCCAACCCATCCATTCTTTAGTAGGATGTTCTTTAACCTCCATGTATTTGAGAGCTTTCCAAATTTTTTCTTATAGTTGATTTCAAGTTTCATAGAGTTGTGATCTGAAAATATGCATGGTATAATCTCAGTCTTTTTGTACCTGTGGAGGGCTGATTTGTGATCCAGTAGGTTATCTATTCTGGAGAATGTTTCATGTGCACTTGACAAGAATGTGTATTCTGCTGCTTTAGGATGAAATGTTCTAAATATATCTGTTAAGTCTATCTGGTCCAGTGTATTACTGAAAGCCATTGTTTCCTTTTTGATTTTCTGCTTAGATGATCTGTCCTTTGCTATAAGTGAGATATTAAAGCCTTTTATTATTATGGTATTATTATCAATGAGTTTCTTTATGATTGTGATTAATTGATTTATGTATTTGGGTTCTATCAAGTTCGGGGCATAAATATTTACAATTGTTAGATCTTCTTGATGGATATGACCCCTTAATTATGATATAATGCCCTTCTTCATCTCTTGTTATGTTTTTTTTTCTAAAATCTAGTTTTCTGATATAAGTATGCATACTCTGGCTTTCTTTTGACCTCTATTAGCATGATAGATGGTTTCCTTCCCCTCACTTTCAATCTGCAGGTGTCTTTAGGTCTAAAATGAATCTCCTGTAGGCAGTATGTAGTGGATCTTGTTTTTTATCCATTATGATACCCTATGTCTTTTGATTGGATCATTTAGTTCATTTATATTTAGTGATTATTGAAAGATATCAACTTAGTGCCTTTTTGTTACCTGTAGAGGTGATGTTTCTGGTGATGTTCTCTGGTCCTTTCTAGTCTTTGTTGCTTTTTGTCTTGTTTGTTTGTTTGTTTGTTACCATAGAGTCCCCCTTAAAATTTCTTGCAGGGCTGGTTAGTGGTCACGAACTCCTTTAGTTTTTGTTTGTCTGGAAAAGTCTTCATCTTTCCTTCTATTCTGAATGACAGCCTTGCTGGATAAAGGATTTGTGGCTGCATATTTTTCCTATTCAGTGCACTGAATATTTGTGCCACTCCCTCTGGCCTGCCAAATTTCAGTGGACTGGTCTGCTACTAACTTTATGTGTCTATCTTGTAGGTTAAGGACCTTTTGTCTCTAGCTGCTTTCAGGATCCTCTCTTTAGCTTTGTATTTTGCCAGTTTCACCATGATATGTTGTGGTGTTGACCTGTTTTTGTTGATTTTGAAGGGAGTTCTCTGTGCCTCTTGGACGTGGATGCCCGTTTCCTTCTCTAGATTAAGGAAGTTCTTAGTTATAATTTTTTCAAATAAACCAGCTGCCCCTTTTTCTTGCTCTTCTTCTTCTGGAACTCCTATGATATGGATATTGTTTCATTTCATGGAATCACTTACTTTTCTAAGTCTCCCCTTGTGACTAGTAATTTCCATTTCCTATTTTTTTCAACTTCATTATCTTCCATAATTTTATCTTCTATTTCACTTATTCTTCTCCTCTGTTTCTTCAATCCTTCTGTTACTGTATCTAGTTTATTTTGCATCTCAGTTATGGCATTTTTAAAGTTTGTACTGATGAGTTCTTAAATCTTTCATCTCTGCAGCAAGGGTTTCTCTGGTGTCTTTTATGCTTTTTTAAAGGCCAGCTAGTAGTCTTATGAGTGTTGTTCTAAATTCTTGTTCAGATATATTGTTTACATCTGTTTTGAGCAAGTCCCTGGCTGTCATTTCTTCTTGACCCTTCTTTTGGGGAGAATTCCTCCATCTTATCACTTTGGCTACATTTCTGTCTTTTGTATGTTTTAAAAGCTTGTTATGTTTCCCGCACCTGAGAGTACTGCTATATTAAGGGGTCATACACTGTCCAGGGCCTGGCACTTCAGAAAGCATTTCTGGTGTATTCTTTGTGCCCTCTGTTGTTGCGTTTTGGCTGCTCTATCTCACTGGTTAGTCCTCTACAGAGTTCCTCCTTACTTGGCAGTGGTTGAGTGTTTGGACCTTTAACTAGGTGTGCTTTTATTTGTTTATTGATGTAACCCTGGGGGGAAAAAAGGGTGTGTGTGTGGGGGGGGGAAGCTTGATCCCATAAAAAGAGAAGAGGAAAGGAAAGGAAAGGAAAGGAAAGGAAAGGAAAGGAAAGGAATCCCATAAAACGAGAAAAGAAAAAAAAATAAAGTCAAAAAACTATAAGGCTGATTCCAAAGAAAAAGAAACAAACAAAAAAAGCAGAAGAAAAAAGAAGGAAAAAGAAAAGAATAAAAAGGCTGATTTCAAAAAAAAAGAGAGAGGGAGAGAGAAAAGTAAATGACAAAAAAACAAGTAAGAAACTATAGCTTGATTCAAAAAGAAAAAAAGAAGGAGGATGAAAAAAAAGAGTAAAGAAAGAAAAAGAGTTATCTGTTGGTGCCTGAGGATGGTGGCTGTGCTGGTCTGGGGGGAGGTTGGCTGCATTGGCTCAGAGTCACTCTTGCCCCAGTAAACAAGCAGTTGCTAGGCACAGAGGGGCAGAGTTCGGTCTAAGTGTGTCCCACCTCCACTGGGGACTGCTATGTTGCTCTCTGAGGTTCTACCATGTTGGTGTTGGGGAGAAAATGGTGCCACTCCAATTTCTGATCCCCAGATCAGAGATCTCAACCCCCACTCTTCAGGCAGCCCTCACAAAATAGTGAGGATGGTCAGCTCACCCTGCACCACAACTTTCCTGCATTTTTTCTTTGGCATGTGGCTGGGACTCAAAACCCAAAGTCTTAAAGGATGAAGCACAGCATAGATCCATTCCCCTCCTCTGGAGTAGAGCTTCTCCATCCTGCTGATGAAAGGCCTTTGGCTAGCACCTGCAGGGTCTTTTGTCTTTAGGGAGGCAATAAACCCTCTTCCAAAAGTAATCCAGGAAGGGGACTGTTCTCTCCCAGTGCACCCTGGAGATCACTACACCATGCTATGCACTCAGGGGCCATGTCCCTCCTCCCCAGCAGCACTTGCCAAAGTTCCACTCCAGAGAAAGTCATATACTTCCAAAACCTCAGAATCTGAGTTCCAAGAGCTGTTTGGAAAAAAAGAACTGGGACACTCAGTACTTCTCACTCCTTAGTCAGTGGTCCAGAGAGGTTTTCCTTTTATGCTAACTTGATGCTGCACTCTCTCAACACCTCTCTATCTCCCTTTCATCTGTCCACAGAAAGGGTTCCCTCCCTTTCATGGTACTAGTGTTTATCTCTCCCCCAATTCACATCCACACTCCTCACACTTGCCAGGCTGTCTCCCTCCAACTGTGGAGATCCTTCCACCACTCTGCAGATCAATTACCTGGGTGTTCCAAGCAATCTGACCTCAATACAGCTGTGTTTGAAGGACCAGGAAATCCCAGTGTCTCCCTACTTCTCTGCCATCTTAACTTCCACCTCTCCTTCATTTTGAAGGATGTTTTGCTGGACACAGAATTCTTGGTTGATAGTCTTTTCTTTCAGTATGTTGAATATGTCATCACAGTGCATTCAGAACACCACGGTTTCTGATGATAAATTGCCTATTAATCTTACAGAGGATGCCTTGTATTTGATGATTTGCTTCTCTCTTGCTGCTTTCAAGATTCTCTTTTTGTCTTCATCTTTGGATAGTTTGATTATGATGTGTTTTGGTATGAAACACTTTATCCTTGTTGGATTTTGTTGAGCTTTGATGTGTAGATTCATATTTTCCATTACATTTAGGAAGTTTTCAGTCGTTATTTCTTTAAATATTCTACCTACACTTTTATCTCCTCTTCTTTTGGGACTCCCATTATGTGTATGTTGGTATGTCTGATAGCATTTTACAGGTCTCCAAGGTTCTGTTCATTTGTCTTTATTCTTTTTCCTTCCTGTTCCTCAGGCTATATAATTTCAATTGATCTGTCTTCAAGTTTGTTGATTTTTCTGCCTATTCCAATCTGCTACTGAGCCTCTCTAACATATATTTCATTTCTGTTATTATACTTTTCAACTCCAGAATTTATTTCTGTTTTTTTAAGAACTTTTATGGAAACTTTCTAATAAAAAAGTTCTATTTTTAAGAAAATATTCTCTATTTGGGGAGATACAGTTTTTATAGTTCTCTTTAGTTCTTTGGATATTATTTCCTTTAGTTCTTTGAATATTCAAAGAATATTCAAATATTAAACTAGGTGTTTTAAAGTCTTTTAAACTGTCAGATAGGTCAAATTATGACAATTTTCTGAGAACTGTCAGAGGATGGGAGCTTCAAACCCATGCCTCCCTCTGGGGGCTGATAGGCTGTTAGTTTTCACAGTGATGAGGAGTTGATGTTCAAGGCTACTGTGGAACTGAGAAGAGGATGATGGGTATATAGCAAATTAAACGGCTACAAAGCTTGCTGCTTTTACCAAGATTGTGTTGTTTTTCTTGAATAAAAACTCCTCATATTGTTATAAGACTTTGGTTAATTTCTAGAGTTCTAAAAAAGTTTATTTTGGTGTGCCTGGGTGGCTCAGTTAGTTGACCATTTGAATCTTGATTTTGGCTTGGGTCATGATCCCAGAGTCATGGGATAGAGCCCTGTGTAGGGCTCTGTGCTGAGCACAGAGCCTGCTTGGGATTCTCTCTCTCTCTCTCTGCCCACTCTCACTCTCCCTCATTCTCTCTCTCTCTCTCTCTCTCAAGAAAAGTTCATTTTAACAATTTCTGTCTGTATTTTTGTTGATTTTTTGAAGGAGTAGATTTTTGGAGATCCTTACTATGCCATTTCTGCTCATGTTCCAATTCTTTATTTTT
The DNA here is from genome assembly GCF_007474595.2 of Lynx canadensis. Lineage (NCBI taxonomy): Eukaryota > Metazoa > Chordata > Mammalia > Carnivora > Felidae > Lynx > Lynx canadensis. The sequence continues at coordinate 64,494,963 of NC_044311.2, forward strand.
AAGTGAAAAATATACATACATGGAAAGACTAATATTTTCTCCCCACATTCTGGTACATCACCCAGTGCACTCCATTTAGGAGGTTACTAATGTAAATAAAATCTTCAAAAACCTCAGTTGAGGTTTATAGCATATGTGAAGGCCATAACACAAGGCCTCATATAATTGTGACTTCTCCTCATGACTTTTGCAGACCTCCCTGTGGCAGCTCCATTCTCCAGGTCAGCTGGTGGAAACTCTCAGGATTATCTGATACTCCTTTCACTTTCCTACTCCCACATCCCCTCAAGTCTTCTTTCCCAGCTGTACTCATACATAACCTTTCTTTCCTTTGCCAGTGTGCCATTATCTTATGCCTGCCACCAGTCTCTCTCTACTTTGCTTACCAACAGTAAGTGAATCTTTCCATAAAAACACCACCTTGATAGTTTCACTCCAGGAAGCAGAGGCTTCCACCAACCTTGTCTTCTTCAGGATAAAATCTAGTTCTTTTTAATGTGGCCCTCCAAGTTTTCACAATCTGTATCCCATCTGAACTGAATTTGGGTTCTGACTCTAGCTTAACTTTTGTGGGACTTCCTGTACCTACTGTACAAGATATAGAAGACTATTGAGGACCTACTATGTGCTAAACCTAGCATCAGGACAAATAGACAAGTAAACCCACAGTTACAATATGTGGTAGGTGGGAGTTTAAAGAAGGGTCGAATAAGAAGATATCTAGGTGCCTGGGTGACTCAGTTGGTTAAACATCAGACTCTTGATTTCATCTCAGATCATGATCTCATGGTAGTGAGATGGAGCCCCACATCGGGCTCCATGCTGGGCATGGAACCTGCTTAAGATTCTCTCTCTCTTCCTCTCCCTCTGCCCATCCCCTGCTCGCTTTCTCTTTCTCTCACTCAAAATAAATAAAATAAAATAAAATAAAATAAAATAAAATAAAATAAAATAAAATAATAAAGATATCTGAGAAAGTGCCTTTGAAAATGTGAAGAACTGTACAAGTGAAAGGTATTACTGTGAGCTTTTTTTCTTATTTATTTGCCTCTAGTACAATACCTTCAAAGGTTTAGTCAGTGTATGGTGGCAAAATAAAATAAATACAATTGGTTTTCTTCTCTAAATATAAGACAGTGTTGTGACAACCTGGGGACCTCTGTATAACAAGAGGCCGCATAAATACCTGTTGACCTTGCAGCATCTGTGTCCTTAGCTTTAAAGCAGAAATGATACTTGTCCTGCTTCCTTCCCAGGATTGTGGTGAAGGATCGTAGAAGATACATGAAGGGTCCTTGTGAAGTGCCTTATAAATCCCACTTATTATCAAAATAACTATTATAAAGAAATAAAAGTAAACAATGAAAATGCTCTTATTTTTCATTATCTATGCATCTGAAGTTGTGATGTCCTCATTTGAACATTGCTTTGGACAGTTTAATGAGAATAAGTGATTGATCTCGGTTAAACGTTTGTGGGCTACCTCTTGTGAAGAGAGTTTCACAATGATTATGGATATGTCACCAAAGACAACTGTGGAGGAAAATAAAAGCTGTTACTTACGCTTTGCTTTTAACTGCCCAAGGATGGAATTTTCTCCTCTGCACATGGTTCTGAACACATGGAAAGGAAAGAAATAATTACAGAGGTTTCAAAGGAACCAATCCCAACTGCAGTATCTGTGAAGTATAGTCCTAACCCAAGCAAAAACAGAACGAGTGCTTTTAAGAGAAGATGCTACATGGACTTTTAGGAAGCTAAAAAACCACCTGGGATATCACTTTTGTAATGGTACTGCTGGGACAGGTTGTTTTGAGGCAAGTAAATGGAAAAGTCATAAAACTGACATTAGATTTCAGAAAGAGATTCTATTTTCAAAAGATGGGCTATGAATGAACTTTCTCTCTTAGAAAATTTGGTGACAGCTCAGATAAATTTAGAATAACTCAATAGATGAGAACACTTACAGACTCACGTTACTTTCAGAGGTAAAAAGGGCAAACACTTAGCAGAATAATTTCTGAGTTAAAGAAACTATACACCTTGGCTGTCCCTGCAAAGTCGGCAAACGCCTTGAAAGTGAAAAATATAGTTGCAGATAACTGACTCCACTAATGACTTTGTTTTTCACAACTCTGATAATAGTCAATGAATTACAAAGACTGACAAAACAAAAAATTCTATGCTCCATCTGCTTGTTCTGTAGAAGTAATTAAAAATACAGTTATCCCTGGGAAATACTGATATTCTTAAAGATGATGCCAGCAAATAGAGATGTTTTTGCATAATAAAAGGTTAGAATTTTAGCTGCTGAACAAAAGCCAAGCATGTTATTTCATTCAGCTGGTTCAAACCCAGGAAAAGTCATAGAAAATAATTACAACTGACAATATTCCAAAAATAATATTAGAATGGCAAATGAAGTGGATAAAATCCAATTAAACATTATGTCAGTGCCTTAAATACTTGAAAAGCTTTGTTTGTCATGTTATAAATCAGGTAATATTAGAAATGGGCAAATCTTCAATCAAAGTGTATATCCCAAAGCATAGTTAAAGTTCTCTCTTACTGTAACCAGGCAAAATTACCCCAGAAGAAACAAAAAAAATCTTTACTTGAAATCCTGGTTGATAGAAATAACTCAGTCAGTAAGAAACAAGAGGATTAAAAAAAATCACCACAGTGGTGACCACAATTGTGCCTAGAGGACCCTCAGATCCTGCAGGGGGTATTATGGGGGAGGGCAGCAGGAAGGCATGTAAGCCCCTACCCCTAATTTGACCAAGCTCCTGAGACCTTAACTGCTTTACACACTGGGGGTTTTGAGCCAGGCCTCATTGTCTCCTCCCTCACAAAAGGGTTTGATCAGAAAGGTGGGAAATTACAGGTGGTTCTGAAAAACAAGGGATATTAAAAGAAAACATCCAGGTTCCCGTCCTTGCTTTGACTTCATACAACTGTGATGCTCAGCAGGGTTCTTTTGTATCTTAGGTCCCAGAGCTTGTAACTGGGCGCTGGGACTCATGCCCAGGCCTGTTCACTTACCTCTTCACTCCCATTCTCTTTTCCAGCTACGTGACCAAGACAGAATGTTAGGGGTGCCTTCCCATCACTTTCTACACTACCTCTCTGTCTGCTCACCAGATATACCTCTTAACCCTCTTCATATCGCTCTACTGGCCAAGTCTGAAGCTTCACGGGTCTTTTTCAAGTGAATATGGCAATTCTGCTTTTTAGAATATCGAGAATAGGATTTAATACTTTCCTTAAAAGTTTAACAAAGATGTGATAGAGAAAATAGAATTAAAATTCCAGAAGATAGGAAAGAACCTTCATACTTCATTTTCTGTCAAAGTCTACCATTCCCAAGCTTGGTGAAAAAACTTGCTACCTAAAGAACCATAAACAAACACATGGAAATTTAATTTTTTTCTTCAAATAATATGGAAAGCTCAATAACTCTCTGGTGGCTTACAGATAATTTTTAAATCAATATTATACATATGCCTATACATATATATAATACATATATAATACATATATACATATATATATATATATATATATATATATATATATATATATAAAGTCTTTGTCTCCATTTATAAGATCTATGTATATGTATGTCTTGTGTATAGGCAATGAGTATAAAAGACAGCTTTATATTTTAGTTCTTTTTATATTCGCCATGTGTCCCAGGCCTGCCATTTATGATTTTAGGCTCTATTTGAATTTTATCAACTAGTAAACAGGCCAAGATTCGAAAGTAAAATAAAGTGTTCATCTGTTCAACACTCCCTGAATAGATGTGGGGAAATATTTCCATTCCTTTCACCAGCTTACACGCGTGACTGATAGAAAGCTGAAAACAGACGACTTTAGAACTTTGGCACCTGTAGTTGAAGTGCATTATTGCCTGCAGAGCATTTCCTCCACCCGTTGAAATGTCTCCTTCAAATCCTGGCAGCAGCGGTATCACAACATACACCCGGTATCTCTGGTTTTCCCTACAAAAGTCAGATGCAGAGCGATTCACCAAAAAATGATATAGGTAGGCAGTTCATACGGTTTTAGAGATTGAGCTAATGGCTTCCTACAATACATTCTATCACATTTCGGGGCTTGGAAGGTGCCGTTGGATTGGAGGCCAGAAGCTGTTATCCAGGTAACAATTCATAACAACCTAAAAAAAACAGCTGAACTTGGCAGTAGAGTGGGAAGTCTACTCTTTCTACAGCATAATTTTTCCTAGGACAAAATCCACTGAAAGCAACCCATGCGTGGACCCACGGAAGGTGGGGTGGGGCTTGCAACAAAGTTTTGAAAAAGACATCATCGTAATAATTTTATGTATGACAAGTCGTGTCATCATTGCTTAGAAACTCTGATCCAGCTCTGAAAACTGGTTCTGCTGCAAAATGTTATCCTGCGCCCTTCAAGAATCCTGAGTGACTGATGATTTTAAATCCTCTGCATATATAACGCATCATTTCTTGGCCGACTGTTCCAACTGACTGAGGCCAGCCTTTGAAAGAATAGTCTTTGAGTAGCCTTTGCTACTCCATAATGTAACAAATAAAAGAAGGAAGTGGGGCTACTTACTTAGACTCCATTCAGAAAGTACAAAATTTGGAGAATCATGTTCAAACAGGTATCACTATTTGGAGGCAAAGCTGTTAAAGTCCTTGCCTCCATTTATGGGATACAGAGGAAGAAGTGGAAGCTGGAAATGATTGTGGTATCTGTTGTGGTCGAAAAGTCTTGTCCAGAGATCTGAGACATCCATATTCACACAAAGGTGCTGCTATTTAAACTTCTCTTAATACTTAATTTCTAAGGTTCATTTTCTTCAAAACAACTACATTTTTCTTTCATGTGAGTATTACTACTACTCTTTGAGGGGTCGGATGTCATTACAATGTCTCCAAACACCAATGTATGTATCAGGGCTCGTGGAAGGTGAAGTTCAGGGCAGAAGTGATAGCCAACACAATGGAGTCTGTGGGCCCCTGAGCTTAACCGCAGCGCTGAGGACCAAGGCATCACAAGTAGGTTGTTGCAATGGCACGGATTAATCACTAGATGGCAAACATAGTTTGAGTTGGAAAAAATGAATTTTCAAGAATGTAAACTCCTCAAGCTCTCTTCCTGATAAGGGTAAGAGGCTCACAGCCTTAAATGGTAAATGAGATAGTGGGAAAGAACAGAAAACATACCTAAGCCATTTCCCCCATCACCAGCATTTAAAAGTCAAAATGAGTTAAACCAGACAGTTAAAAACTGACACTATCTGGCCTCAACTGCCTTTCCAGAATCGCCTTCCATTGGATCCTCACAGACCCATTGTCCAGTGCCAGACCACTGCCCTTTGCTCAGAGGTGCACCTCCCTACTAAGGAAGGTTGGCTCATCTGCTTTCTGAGTCAGGAATACCCTTTCGGCCCACAGACTCCCACTTCTCCCTCCAAGGCAGCTAAAAGGCACTTTCCTTGGTCAAGTCATCCTGAATCTTCCAGTCAAAGCTGGTTTGCTCCTGCCTCTGGACTCCCAAGGCACACGGCACAGATGTCTATTCAGCTGTTGTCTATTCAGCCTTTTTGCTTTACACGATGGTGACACACGGATCTGCTGCCTAGGCTATGTGATAAGCTCTTTTGAAACACAGGATGTACGTCCACATATCTTTCTATTTGGGGCAGTGCCCCACAGAGGATCCCTGCACATGTTATGCACTCAGTACTCTATGCTTTGGGAGACTAGGGTCGGGTTGGAAGAATGTTTGTTTCTGGGAAGCCTTGGGCACAGAAGAGATCAAGCTGCGAAACTTACAATAAGTTTCTCTTTAAATTACATGTTATGTGAATTTTTATCATGCTAAATATATATAACACATAATTAGCCATTTTAACCATTTTTAAGTATACCATACAGTGATAGTAATGAGTGTCACATGTTGTGCAACCATCACGATTCTATTTCTAAAACTTTGTCATGACTCTAAACAGAAACTGTGATTGTTAAGCAATAACTCCCACATTTTCCCTCCCTGAAAAGCCCTGATAACCTCCAATCTACTTTCTGTCTCTATGAATTTGCCATTCTAGATGTTTCCTCTAGGGGGAATCATACAATATTTGTCCTTCATGTATGAGTTATTTCACTTAGCATAAGATCCTCAAGATTGTCAGAATTTCCTTCCTTCTTGTGGCTGAATAATCTTGCATTGGATATGCAATGCACATTTTGTTTATCCAGGCATCTGTTGATGGGCACCGGGGTTGTTTCCACCTTTAGGCTATTGTGAATCATGTTGCAGTGAACACAGGTATATAGATCTCAGTCCCTGTTTTCAGTTCTTCTGAAATATCCCCAGGAATGGCATTGCCTAGTCATGTGGTTATTTTATGCTTAACTTTTTGAGGAATCATCAAATAAATGATATTCCCACTGGGTAACACATGCTCATAGTACAAAATAGAAGAGGTAGAAGATTATATGATGGAAAAAAAATTCTCTTTCTCTCCATTGTCCCCAGGTGCTGTTTCCCCTCCCTGAGGGCAACTCCTACTACCTTCCATGTTCTTTCAGAAATAGTCTATGAATTTATAAGTATATGTATTTTTCTTCTATTCAAATGCTAGACTACTATAAACACTTTTATGAATGTTATTTTTATTTATATATCTGTACATAGAGATTTGTCCGTTTTTTAATTATAGTGATACAGTATTCCCCGTACATCTTTTCCATAATATTTAAAGCAGCTCTCTATTGGTGGGCATTTAAATTGTTTCCAATTTTTTTTTATTATTTCAAAGTATCTATTTTGCTATGTCTTCTGACCCCCATAAATCATTTTTCACATTTGTGAAACATGAATATCACTTAGGAGTGGGATTGCTGGTCTTGAACATCATGGGTTTGTGACTCTGTTTGTAAACATGGTTCCCTTTTATCATTGTGTTTTATTATTTTGAGATTATTTATTATTTTGAGATGACCTCAAAATGGAGATCTCATATCATACCCATATCAATTAGAGATTTCAGTAGGATACTGAGAAATGTCCTATAAAACTCTTTATCTTCAGATAAAATATTCTTGCCAATTTAGTTTGTGAGAATCAGAAGGTTCACATTTTCTTGTTCTTAGGACTCTGTTAGCTCTCTATCTGGGTCTTTGCCTTTTTCCAATGCAGTAGTTCTTCAATTTCCTGAATGATGAAATTTTTAAACTGTGTTCAGCAAGTTAGGAGAAATGACTTAGATTTTCACTGTTGTAGAAAAAAGGGGCTCTTGAATTTCAAACCATAAAATCGTGGCTAAGTTTAAGCCAATGAAGAGAAAATTCTACTCGATATTATGTCCACTCTCCTTCCTGGATCCAATCCCCAGAAGACAATAGTTCTTCTGCCAGGGAAACACTGCATCCTCATAAAGTTGGGGTGGTGCAAAGGATAGGCATCAGGTTAGGGCAACAACCTGAGCCCCTAATGGGCAGAATTACTTATGATCTTAAAAACAAGGTAAGAGCTAATGGGCTCCAAGCCATCATATATGAAGCAATCATTTCATCCACTGCAGTTCAGAACAATTTTATAAAATTGTATTTTTGGGCTTTTGGTTAAAATAAGTTTTCTTTCAAAACTCATAAACTCTTATAGCAGTGCTATGTATATCTGAAAACTGGAAATCAATGTCCAATAATGGGGGGTAGTTAACTAAATTATGTTATAGCCACTCAAAGAGTGAACATTTTGCAACCACTAAAAATGACCACCATCATGACTTAATAGCAAAATACTTCCAGTACTGTGTTAAAATGGCCCGAATGCAAAGTTACAATTACAAGACAATTACAGATGTGCGGGCTGATACCATGAAATAGGAAATAACTTGTCCCTTAAATGAATTACCTTTCCCCCACCCTGTGACTACAGATACGAAGCAGGTACTGCCCCCAGGATGGCACTCTCACAAAGGAAACAGGACACAAGATATCGACTTCTATTGACCAGGTAGAGATCCTTTGAGCTCAGCCAAGAGTATACAGAAATAAGAGTGATGGTATCCTGCCCTTCACCCTTAAGCAGAATTCCAGGGAGAACAGGATAGACCTCATCACCTGTCAGCAGGATAGGGGAGCCATGAGGATCTGAGCGTGAAATATAGTCTTGCTTCTCAGAGAACCCCAGAGAAAGGTCCACCAGCCCACATGATGTGGCAGCAACAGAGGAGCAGAGGAAAGGCAGATCTGAAAGGAGAAGGTGGAGGCCCCTATGTCACAGTCAGCAGGCTCCAGAATGGGCCCAAGGCACATCAACACTGAGGGCTGGAAGCCTCTTCCCAAAGATCTAGGACCCCTTACCATCCATACCAAGGGTGGGGTGTGTCGGGGCAGAGAGGGGAGGAGAGGCCAGGTAACACCTGACTGATGGTGTATGGAGCAGAAATAGCAAGGAATCACTGAATTTGTCCACATTTATCAGGATGTGACTAAACTAAATTTAGTTCTATCGTGTGGAAATGGGATTTGAAACCAAAATCCAGGTGAGCTACAGAAAAAGGAAATAAATCACAACTCAACAGAAAATATACGTATATTAATATGGACAAAAAGGAAATAGGTAAAAAGTGAATTTTTAGGGTGGTGAGAGTGTGAGACCTTTAATATTTTCCATTTTTCTGATTGCTGTAATGTTGCCCGCACCTTTAAAATCAGAGTGCTGGGGCGCCTGGGTGGCGCAGTCGGTTAAGCGTCCGACTTCAGCCAGGTCACGATCTCGCGGTCCGTGAGTTCGAGCCCCGCGTCAGGCTCTGGGCTGATGGCTCGGAGCCTGGAGCCTGTTTCCGATTCTGTGTCTCCCTCTCTCTCTGCCCCTCCCCCGTTCATGCTCTGTCTCTCTCTGTCCCCAAAATAAATAAACGTTGAAAAAAAAAAAAAAAAAATTTAAAATCAGAGTGCTAATTCACCATATATATGGTCATGGCGCTCCTCTACATTTCCCTCCTTGTTCTTCTCAGGAAAAACCCCCTCCCTCCTTCATCCCCACTTCCCTCCTCACCACAGAGGGCCATCGGCAGAAGTGGGGTTGCCTGGAGCGGGGTATCAGGATCTGTAAGAAGGCCCCTAAGGAGCTCGTCATGCTTCTCCAGTGATGAGATGCTTTGCTTTTTGAGAATTTGGAATTTATAGATCACATTTCATTGCCATAAACTTCGACAGCTGGTATAAATCCTATCATTGTAGATTTTGCAGCAGTGAATGCTGCCAGAACTGAGGACTGTGCTCGGGGCGTAGTATTTTTGTGGAGAGAACATTATACCGTAGTGGCATTGGTTATGTGACAACTGGATCCGTAGCCTTCTCTGTGGTTTGGGACATAAACCATTTTATTGTGTGTTTGGCAAATCTTATAAAGCGCAGTAGCCCTTTCCAGGCTTTAGTTTTCTTATCTGTAAATGAGGGAGTTGGCTAAAATCGCTGCTGGTCCACTAGAAATGCTGGCCCTATTTAGCAGTGACTTTGCATATTACGTGTTCAACTTTATAGATTATGGCATGATACATATTGTGCACACACACACATATAATTATTTTCATTGCTTATCTTTTGGAAACAAAAGCTTTTAAATGTCAGGACGTTGAAGGTTGTTAGCCCAGCACGTCTGACTAAGACTTCACTCTCAACTTGATAAGCTTTGTCAGGCAGGTCCTTCAGTTGCCCCCAAATAAGATCCTACAAAATGACTGCTGGCCTCTGCCCTGTGCTAATCTTTACATCTCTCTATCTTCTGAGATTGCCATTTATATAATTCTTGGAATCAAATAAAAGCAGTTAAATAATCTAAATCAAATGTTCTCCTGCCATGATTGACTGTCATCTCTGCCCCAGTGTAACCTCTCCTCCAGGTATTTTACAAAGCTTCGAGGTTAGCCTACAAGAAAAAAAAAATGTGAAACCAGCCATCGGCATACTTATTCTACGTGGTTTGTGTTCTTTTTATTAGAACCACGTTTAAATTTCTTTAAGACAGTGCTTCTGAAACATACCCAGCATGGTACACAAATTATAGGACAGGGTAATTGTAGGAGGCAGACTTTTCTTTAAGCCAAATAACTTTTCATCTATCATGCAATTACTTAAAAAAAAAATTAAACGTTCATCTGATTTCTTTATTTTTAATTTTTTTTTTTCAACGTTTATTTATTTTTGGGACAGAGAGAGACAGAGCATGAACGGGGGAGGGGCAGAGAGAGAGGGAGACACAGAATCGGAAACAGGCTCCAGGCTCCGAGCCATCAGCCCAGAGCCTGACGCGGGGCTCGAACTCACGGACCGCGAGATCGTGACCTGGCTGAAGTCGGACGCTTAACCGACTGCGCCACCCAGGCGCCCCTGATTTCTTTATTTTTAAAATAAAGTTTCTCTCATAGATTTCTGGGAGGCTTAGTACTCGAACATTTCTACTTCCCTTGAAATGAGGGAAGCTTTGTAGCTGAGTGGTGGAGAGTACAAGGTAAAGTTCCTAGAGACACGGTCTCAGGTCTCAGTCTCTGTTCCCGTCATCGACAGCTGTGTGACGGATTCACGCGGGTTACCTCACTTCACTGGGCTCCACTGTCTCATCTGTAGAATGGGAAAGCTTACACATCCACTTCATAAGGTAGGTGTGTGAATTAAATGAAGCAATGCATGTAAAGTACCTCCGATGTAGAGAGACTCAAGAATTACCGGGTAACATCGTTAATTCAATCTACAACCACTGATTTCAATGAGAAAGCCTGCACGCCTTCAAAGAGTAATAAAGAAATAGTACCTAAAATTAAAACAAAGCAGAACTGAATTCATGTTATGCTACTGAGTGCCTTATTTTATATCAGGGGGAGGAAGTTTATTGCATCAATAATGAAGCACCAGAGGTAGAAAACCAAAGTAAAGCTTACCTGTCCAGCAGTTGCTATCTAACAATTTAAAATAAGTCACTTTAAACATCTCTTTAATTAAAACATTTCTGTTTCTACCATAAATAGTATTTCTGAAACAGCTGATTTGAATATAGTGCTTCTAGATCCTTGTTCAACTGTACGGTGAGCTAGCATATTTCCAGAAGATGAATTTCCTGGAAATAATGTAAGAGTTTCTTCCACAAATTGATGTGCTATGGTTTTCAAAGCTGGGCAGAACAGGTATTGTTTTCTTTGTTAGTGAAAAGAACAGAGCGTCCGGAAGTTAAACGGACATTGCTCAAAAGGTCACATACCTGGAGACAACAGAGTTGAAAAGAAGCCAAGTCCTAAGACACCTGGTCCCCAAATAATTTCAGATTCCCCAGAGGAACATTTTCCATACCACTCACTCGTGGGCAAACTGCAAGCACTATCTGGCACTACTCTACAGTTAGAGGAAGCATGAAGAATTTGAACAGTTTTCAAAATTGGGTATTTTTCACCGTAGTGTAAGATTGTATCTCTCACTGCAGTTTAATATGAAAATGCTGAGGCGTTAAATCCATTGCCTGTCTTCACTGTATGTATCAACTCTGTTGATAACAGTGCAAAATGCACTCCCTCGCTTCCTGTTTGTCAAGGCAGCAGGATTATGCATGTCAAGTTTCCGTAAGCAAAACTGTTTCATCCTCAGAAACAATTCATTCAGGGCACGTAAAATTTCTACCTGGATCAGTCAGTTCCAGCTCTTTCTCTTGGCTTCTTCAAATATGGCATAAACCCGTTGACTTTAGACAACGGATAATGATTTCTTCTCCCTGACCTCCAGTCAGATTTGAGTTGTTAAAGACGGGCTTCCAGCGGGTTGGGAGCCAAGACAGTTTTACTAATTAGAGCAGACCTTTTGATTTCTGCAGAGATTCCCATAGCTACTCTCAGTTCACCATGGAATGAGCAATGTTCTGAGGCTCTAGGTCATGGATCAGAGCGTGAAAGCTTTGCAAAAACCTATTTCTGCAAAGAATTATGGCTGTTGAGAAGGAACCAGGAGGAAGTGAGGAAAGCAGAGAACTCACAACAGGGAATTGGTGTTCCCTGGAGTCCAGCACTGGCAGAAAAATAAAGTCTCAGCTCAGTTGAGGGAGTTGGCAATTCAAAGACTCTGATCTTTCCAGGGTGGGAGGGACCTGGAAGAGAGCCTGTGTTCCTTGGTCAGGCCTGGCTGAATGCTGACTGTCATTTCCCTCCATCTGCTTTGTGCTTTATTCTATTCTTTTTCCAACAGCCAAAATTATACTTGTTGCTAGGCATGTGACCTTGGCAGGGAAGTTCGGAGTCTCAGAAGAGTGGAGCACAGAGAAGTCAATGAAGGAAGAAAGGGGGTGAACTTGGGCATGGTACACCACGGCCCTCAGTGAAAGCAGGGAGCCCCGTTGCAGGCAGGCTGCAAGATGAGCCTTTTAATCCCACCCCTCCCTCTCCTAAGAATACAAGGTCACAGACTTGGAATTATTAAAACATATTCTATAGCTACAATGAACACAGGAGATGAACAATAATGTGGAGATGCAGAGAAGGGGGGAAACGTAAAATATATTTCCAGGATACATATGGATAGCCACGAAAAATTTTATGTGCGACATCCATACCCTTTAAAATGTGACTGTCAAAGAAAGGGAGACCACTGAGACATCAGAGCTAAATAACACACAGTTAATACGCAATTCAACGGACTCGCTGCTCGTTTTCTACAGAGTAGGCTTGAAATTGCATCTTTAACGTGCTCTGTGAACTTCCAAGTGTGAGATACAATCTGCAGCAGATGCTACCCTACAATGCTCTCTCACTACAGATCCCCATTCCTTTCAGAAGCAGCTCATAGGATCACTGGGAAATAGTCAATCAGAAAATAACTGCAAGTTCTTTACAGTCCTGAAATACTGTGATTTTAGAAGAAGTCCAGATTTTTAAAGACAAATTAATATGGTAAAGAAAAATGCTCTTTCAGGCTCCCAAAGCCTTTGAAAACAAATCTTGCAGGTACTTATTAACACATGTACTGTAGGGAACTAATAACTCAGATGAGTGAAGCTGAGATTCAGCCCAGTCTCCTTATTAACTGATCACCATTACAATATTCACCACTCACTGCTCGGCCCAGTGAGCTCATTTGTCAACTTAATGGATTTCTGCGACTTATATCAATTTCATGAAAAAAAATATTTTTCTCTTTTGTCAAATGTGCTTTATAGATAAAGCGGATACCCCTGCATCAATGAAATGCAAGAGTTAACAGAATAATTTAATTTTGTAAATTAGACATAAATTGACCCACAGAATTGAGAGACTGGCACGATGCAAGAAATCTTGGTGTATGCGGTTACGTTTAACTGTAAACAAGCCGATTTTAAGTTATCTCAGAAACAGATGCCATGGTAACTTTCTTAAAAAAAAAAAAAGTATATGAGAAGGCAAAAGATAGAAGTCACCTGTAAAAGCACAGATCATCATCAATGTTTATGGCTATACGTGCTGTTCTAGGTGAGTACTGAGCCGTCTTGACTTTGCCCTGGAGTTACCTGTGGACCATTATGAAATACAAGTGCCTGGGCCCCACTCCAGGAAATTCTGACCCAGCAAGTCTGGATGGAGTCCAGCTCCCTGGATTTTTGTAAAAGTCAAATGGTGATTTTGACGTGTAGTAAATGGCGAGATCTATGGTATACCTTGCAGGATGTGGTGGGTACTGTGGTGTGCTGCCTAAATGCCCTCACCATGGGCTCAAGACAGCACTCCCTTATGGAGAGTGCTGGCTGCTGGCTACTCACTCACAGTGAAGTCCTTCTCCCGGATTTGCACTCCTTGGTCAAAGCGACCTGCCTCACCCAAGGTCATGTTCCTCGAGTGGGCCTGTACCTGATGACTGGTTCAATGGGAAGAGGGGACATAAAGGCCCAACCCACTTAGGTGGCAACCCTGAAGGGGTCTCAAATCTATCTGGCAATGAACTGAAGTTACGTGGTATGGGAGAAGGCACTGGCTTGGCAGTCCAAAGACTTGAGCTTAAAGCCATGTTTGCCTATTGTTGTTAGTGGCTTAGTCCAGCCACATCACCTCTTGAATCTTAGTTTTTAACTCTACAAATGGGGACAGCAACAACAATAACAACAACAAGACTATATGATCTACTTTGAAGAGTATTTGTGAAGATTCAGTAACAGTATAAATATAAACCATAAATCATATAAAATACTGGTAGTTACTGTTACAAAATGTTCTTAGATCTAAAAACCCCCACATACTATGTTTAAAAAGAGGATATTAAAGTACCATGTTATGCTCAAAGTACAAAAATGTTTGAATTCCCAAATGGGTATGTACTTACCATTCTCTACTGCCTGTGTTTAATGAGTTGAAATAATAAAATGTAATGGTATTGTTTGTGTATTTTGCTGCTTCTACACAGAATTAAAATCAGCCGTAAAAAGAAGTACCCTGGGAGCCAAGACAATTCAGTGGGGAAAGAACAGTCTTTTCAACAAACGGCCCTGGAACAAGTGAATATTCCTGTGCAAAAGAATGAAGTTGGACCCCTACCTCACATCATGTATGAAAAGTAACTCAAAATGAATCAAAGACCTAAGTGTAAGGGCTAAAATTACAAAATTCTCAGAAGAAAAGGGGTGTTAAGTCTTCATGGTCTTGCATTAGGCAGTGACTTTGTAGCCCTGGCACCAAAGCAGAAGTGACAAAAGAAAAAAACAGATCAACTAGACTTTATCAAAATGAAAAACTTGTGTTTCAAAAGGTACTATGAAAAAAAAAGGTAGCATGAAGAAAGTAGAAAACAGCCTGAATAGGAGGAAATACTTGCAAATCATAAATCTGATAGGACACTTGTATCTAGAATACATAAGAGAACTCTCACAACTCAACAATAAAAAGACAACCTAATTAAAAAATGGCCAAGAAATCTGAATATCTATTTATCCAGAGATAATACACGGAATGGCCAACTAACAAACAAAAATACTCAACATCATTCATTAGTCATTAGGTAAATTCAAACCAAACCCACAATGAGATATCATTTCACACCTATTAAGATGGTTATAGGGGCGCCTGGGTGGCGCAG
The DNA here is from genome assembly GCF_007474595.2 of Lynx canadensis. Taxonomy (NCBI): domain Eukaryota; kingdom Metazoa; phylum Chordata; class Mammalia; order Carnivora; family Felidae; genus Lynx; species Lynx canadensis. The sequence goes on from NC_044311.2 coordinate 64,510,046, forward strand.
TCGGTTAGGCGTCCGACTTCAGCCAGGTCACGATCTCGCGGTCCGTGAGTTCGAGCCCCACATCGGGCTCTGTGCTGATGGCTCAGAGCCTGGAGCCTGTTTCCGATTCTGTGTCTCCCTCTCTCTCTGCCCCTCCCCCGTTCATGCTCTGTCTCTCTCTGTCCCAAAAATAAATAAACGTTGAAAAAAAAAAATTAAAAAAAAAAAAAAGATGGTTATAATAAAAAACAGAGAGGATAGTAATTACTGGCAGTGATACAGAAATTGGAGCCCTCATACACTATGGAAATATAAAATGGTGTAGCTGTTTTTGAAAATATCCTGGCAGTTTCTCAAAATGTTCAGCATAGAATTTCCATATAACCCTGCAATTCTACCCCTAGAATAATAAAGATATATCTGCATAAAAACTAATACACGATGTTTATAGCGGCATTAATCACAATTGCCAAACAGTGGAAACATCCCAAATGGATAAATAGAATGTGGTATATCCAGAAAATGGAATATTACCTGGCAATAAATATAAATGAAATACTGGTAACATTCTATAACATAGATGAGTCTTGGAAACATTAAATTAAGTGAAAGAAGTCAGTCACAAAGACCATATACTGTATGATTCCATTTAATATGAAATGCCCAGACCAGGCAAATCTATGGGGAAAGAAAATAGTTTAGTGGTTGCAAGGGGGATAAGATAAGGGGAATTAGGTAGCGACTGCTAATAAATAAAGGGTTTCTTTCTGGGGTGATGAATATTCTAAAACTAAGTATACTAAAAGTATACTAAAATCACTGAATTGTACACTTTAAGTGGGTGGATTGTGTGGTCATACCTTAAAAACACTGCTATTTTAAAAATAATCCCATGAGCCGAAGAAATAGGACAGAGGGTAGCCAGAATTTAAATATAACTCATGGAAAAATATGATGACTATTTTGCTTTGATTTTTAAGTGAACACAGTAACTGTCTGCCATTAAATAAATCAAATCACAAGTCTAACGGCGTGGGAAAGAGACTGGCCAGGAAAAAATGACTGTGCCCTGGAAGAATTCAGATTCCTTCAAAAATGGACTCAAAATTCTTAGCCACTGAAATCAGACTGAAGGAACCAATAACCTACTGCTAGCTGACCCCAATTTATGCCTGCTAGGAAAAGACAGTATTTTAAAATGGGCTTTCAAAAGTCATTTTAGTAGTAAATGCAAGAATCATTTGCAGTAACCACTTTTACCAAAATGCCAAAATGTTACCTGTGAGCTTTCAGGATCCTCTGAGCAATGGCATCACCTATCTTGTTGAACACAACTTTGTCATCAGCACAACTTATGAAAAACTGGTTCTACAAGAAATAGAGTGATCCTATAAGTCTTTCTTATCTTAGTAAATATATATATATATACATACATATATATATATGGACAGTGTGCTATATTACGAACACTACATTGATATTACAAAAAATTTTTTCACATAGCAGACATGTTTTTATTACTAAAATCATTTAGAAAAGTAAATGACGCCGAGAATAAGTGAAGCCTCTTCTCAACTCTGGGTCTCATGCACGTCTATGTAACACCACATCTAATACCTTAGTCAAATGGGAGGCTGCACTAGTATTTCATCATGTGAATTCTTTGTCACTTACATTTTGAGAAAGGGAGGAACATTCCAAATTTAATCAATAGGGATATTAGGTTTACAGATACATGTATTGTGTAAATGCTCACGATTTAAAATCCTATATTGGTAAGCATTCTGTTTCGTGCTAAGTTTACCTTTCTAGCAGGGTAGACGGCAGAATCCTGGTCTAATTTTCTCCGTCCATCCTCTATATCTCCTAGTATCTTCTCTTGCCTTGTCTCATTTGTTGGCTCTCTTATTATTTCCGAACATCTATTTTAAGTAGCTTCAAATCTCTTTCACAAGTACGTTTCATATATATAAATAAACCAATAAAACGGAAAAAGAAATATTTTTCCTTTTTGCTTAAGTAATCTATACTATTCTTTTACCTATAAAATATTCTTTAAAATTTTTACCAAAAAACTAGGGCAAGACATTATCATCATATTGGTATAAAAGATTTAGTTGCTGCATAAAGGGGATGTTAGTAATTAGGTACAAATATTATCACTACTACATATTTATATACACTGTTGTAATATATTTGTGATTTATAAGTCTCATCATCACAAAGTAATCTTTGCTAATCATCTTAAAGAGACATATAAGCAATGACTCAAACTATGGTTATCATCCCTTTGCAACATCATCACTTTTACTAGTTTACTTGTTTTTATACTTAAGTACAGAAGTCTGTAAACTGCCTCCATAAGACAAACTTACCAGAAGACATTGTGTGGGAATTCATTTGAGAATCCGTTTCCCCTTAAGGCATCAAACAAAAATTTCAGTGGCAACCAAACCATGTTTGTTTTTCTGAATTCATATTACAGAGAGGCTCAGCATTCCTCAGCTGTAAACATGGCCACATGCCATGGCCTGTTCTTCCTTTTTGGGGAGAGCAGGGTAAATGCCAACCACTTACCTCTGCTAGAGGTGTTAACCACAAGGTTTGTGTCCACAGCCATGTGTATCCACATGGCATTACTGACCTCATTTAAGACCGTGGTAGCATTAATAAGAAAGGCTGACTTATGCTACTAAAAAGAGATTAAAGCAAAAGGATTCTGGGTAATGGATGAGGCAGCCATTAATATCTTATATTGTTATGGTATAATTGTTGAAATTAATAATACTAATTGTATTAGTATTAATACAAAGCTCCAGACTTTGATATTCAGAGTCCTTTTTTTGTTGCATAGTCCCATCCAGAATACTGTATTGCATTTGGTCCTGCTAATATTTGTAATCAACTTCTCTTTCTCCAGGACTATGAAATAGAGGTCTAATTCTCTCCTCCTCACCCTTAGTGAGTAGTCACTGCATGGAAGGCAGAGGCCCAGACTCAATGGGAAGGAATATAGGGTTAGGATGATTTTCTCCAGGAAACTCATCTCCCTCCACATATTACAAAAGAAAAAAAAAAGTTCAATGGGAAAGACAAGACTAAAATAAAGACCAAAAGATGTGCTCTGACTTACTTTTACATTATCGTGACTTTTTTTTTCAGGATTTTCTACATGCTCTGAGCTAGCTTTATATCTCCTTTGAAGTTGAGTTAGGTCCCAATCTAAACCCAGTGGTCTCTAGATTTTCTCCTATTCTCTGAACACAAACTCTGACATCTGACAAAAGTTTTAAATGGTTCATAGAGGATGAAGAAAAGGGTACATGCCTTCAATATTCTCACATCTTCCTTTTTCTATGTTCCTTCCTTATACTCTCCCTATTCCAATATCGCCAAACCAGAGGCATCCAGTGGTCTCCATTTTTGTAAATTACCCTTGTATGTGCTCTCCTGAAGCAGCACACGCCTTACACTTGGACCCTCCAACTCAAGACAAGTAAAAAATGTATTCATCCATGTTATGGTATTTCTGGCTAATAATATCATAGTGAGTTGATACATTTTAATAACAAGAACTTGGGGGACTCCTATTAGAGTCCTGAGTTAATGAAAACACAAAGTGAGTGTCAGGTATGCTGGGGAGGTAAAAATTCAGGTTACCTGAATTCACATCTCAACATAGGCTGATTAATGTAGCAGATCCTGAGTTTGGGGACCCTGCAGTGTCTGTGAGCTATTTATGGGAAGGCAGGTTGTCCTACTAGTTTACATGAGCAGGACTTACCTCTATGTAGATATAGTGCTTGCTGTTCTCTATCACATAGATATAAGCAGTATGGATGGACTCTTCATGGTACTTTATACCAGCCGACCAATCAGCAGCAGAGCGGAGCAACTGTAAGGCAGCAATCAGAAATGAGTAAACAATTGAGATGACACCAGATGTGTTAATACAATGAAATCAATCCTTTTTCTTCTATACAACCGAATGACTGTGTGTGAGTGGCGTGGGTGTCATGTGTGGGCCAAGTAGAGTAGATGGGTGGGAAACTGGTCCTTGGACATAATCCATAAGGAAGGAGCCCAGCTAGAAATCAAATCCTGAAAATATCCTCCTCCACCCAGAATTATTTTGTCAACACTGCAAACCACAAAGTGTGGTTTCTACCGAGAGTCTTTCAAAAGTAGCTCTTTTGGGGGCTATGAGTAGGGTGACCATTGGTATTCTTTTTCCATGATGGTTCCACAATTACTATTTATTAATAGTACCACCGTTACTCTCCAAAGTGTCCTGGTTTGAGTCATGTGATATAGTCATCCTAGCTCTGACGTGATAATGTGCTGATTCCTTTTTCCCCAAATAGTGCTCAGATGAATACCTTTTAAAATGCCAATAGATTCATTTAGACATATAATCTTGACTGCGGCTTTAATCGGCTGTCTGATTCTTGGTATGCTTCTTCATTGTTCATCTTTCTCAGTCCTACTGCCTCCCTCTATTCAGACACTCACTTGCTCCCACCTGGATTACATCAAGAGCTTCCAGCTCAGGTGCCTGAGTATGTGTTAAGTACGCTGATACCTAGTGGGATCAGCTAGTTCAAAGCTTAGCCCAACCACTTTGTAGCTTTGATCCTGGTCAAGTTTCTCAACCTCCTGGTGCCTCATATTTCTGTTTTATTAAGTTGAATATCTATTTTATAGGGTTGTGGAGAGGATGAAATGAATCTCTGAGAAGTGTGCAGGAGGCCTGTTACTTAGTATGTGGTATTGCTTATTAATTAGAACCCTTAGAGGATGCCATTTGAGCTCTGGCAGATCCTGTCAGAGACGCTGGACAGTACACTGGGGGCTGTGCACAGGAGGGTGGTCTGGAGGACATGCAAACCTGCAGCACTAAGAACCACTGTTGGTCACTTTTCCAGCCTTCTAACTAGACTTCAGGACACTGTTAGGCATTACAGTAGGGTGCTCAAAAATATTATGTTAAGCATACAGTAGGTGCTCAGTAAACAGATACTCATTACTACTCCTTGAGCAGTAGCATGACATTGCAGAAGATCACTATTTGCTCCTCCTGATCTGAAATGATAATTGAAACTGTCTCATGAGGTCCAACTGAAATTGAAAATAAAAGAATGGCTCCACATTATTAGAATGTATAAAGCAATCTAGTACATAATGGTTTTATGTCTGTTATATATAAAGTTGGTTAAATTCTTGATCTAATCAATAGCTTTAAAAATTGCCTCTATAACACTAATTAAATTCAAACTAGTACTTACTAACATCATCGATTATGTATCCTCAAAATGTTATTCCTTTATTACTGATGAGGTATTTTATTACAAAATAGTTTCCTTGAAACATTTACTAATTTTATCAGATGAATATGTAGTTGGAAAATTTAATTGTGAACAGCAATAGGCAAATATCTCAAAAGAAAACTCATAATGGGACACCTGGGTGGCTCGTCGGTTGAAGCGTCCCACTCTGATTTCAGCTCAGGTCATGATCTCATGGTTCGTGAGTTCAAGCCCTGCAAAGGCTCTGCACTGACAGTGGAACCTGCTTGGAATTCTCTCTCTCTCTGCCTGTCTCTCTGCCCCCTGCCCACTTGCTTTCTCTCTTTCTCTCTTAAAAAAAAAAAAAAACTCCTAAGGAAAATTTAAATAAATATGATCCACACGGGAAAATACCTTATTCATAATCTCTAAGGAACTGCATTATTGTCCATCAGTAGAAATAACACAGTGTTGACACCACAAAGGAAGTTTCCATGTTAGTTCACTCAAATTTATGTTGAATCTTATTGCTAAGGGGCATAGCCCTGAAAATGCAGGCCACCTTGACAAGATTCTTACACTACACATAATGATTGATTCTATATAACTCTGGGAACAATGTATGAAATTGCAGAGTATACTGGACAGATAGGAAATCGGAGATCTGTGTTACACCTCTGCACTTACTAGCTCTTTCCCATTGAACAAGTCATTTAATATCAGGGAGACTCGTTCTTCCTCCACTGTACAACTGAGATATGAGATCTCTCTTCTAGTTTCTCTCTCTCTCTCCTCTCTCCCCCCTCCCTTCCTCCCACCCCCACACCCCACAGCTACTGGGTAAAAAATAAATGTCAAACAAACACAAAAAGAAGTAGGTATTTGGCACATTAGTATTTATTTGATGTATGGGATTTCTACCTCTAAAACTTCCAGGCAAAATTATATACCATCCTTGGTGGTAACCTTCTCAGTCTTCCCGCAAATCTGAAACCTTATACTTTCTTTTCCTTTCTCACTCTCAAATTATGCCCTGATTCAAAGATTAACAACCATTAACATAAGATATAAATTGGGAGTGCCAAATAGGGTTCAAGTCTAATTAATTTGAAGTGGCTTCCTGGACAATTAGCTGAAAGAGTCTCCCTTGGAACCAGACACACTGGGGAGGGAAGCTAAGGTTGATGGCCAAGGCTGCCATGAGGCAATGTATGCATGGTCAGGTATTTACCATCTTTCCTGTGAAAGTAATGGTAATGTTCGTTCATGGAGGCCTTTAAATGTTTAAAATAAACATATTTGGTTTTTGTAATGTTCATTTCTTTTTGAGAGGGGGTGCCAAGAGAGGAAGGGGGACAGAGGATCCAAGGCAGGTCCACACTGACAGCAGAAAGCCCAACGCGGGGCTCGAACTCACAAATTATGAGATCATGACCTGAGCCAAAGTTCGATGCTCAACCGACTGAGCCACCCAGGCGCCCCAAAAATAAGTATGTTTGTAAGCCAAAAGAAGAACGTGAAGGACAGCATAAGCAAGGTGGAGGGGAGCCCCCTAATGCCTATTAAACCTCAGCATGTGGAGGCTGCCCCCCTATACAGGGGGGTTCCGCATTACCAATTGGATTGTCGGAGTCCAAGCCTGCATTGTTTTCTCACCCTGAAAACTCATCTAACTTTAACAAGTCATCATTTTGTATTAAACTTGAACATATCTTTCAAGTGATACAAAGAAAAAATAACTTGGGATTACTATTCATTTACTATTATCCTAATTAGTTAAAATCTATCACCACAAAAAAACTAAAAACACAGATTTCCCTTTGGTCCTACCTCTACCCCTGAACCAGGGACCCTGAGGTGATCTATAAATCAGCTTGACCGCTTGAAACGCTTGATGGTCTAGAAAGCTTATAAAGAGCCACATAGGTCAAACACATTGTGACTGACCCTTCTGTTTTAAATTTAAGATTTACTCTCCCCTTTTTCTTAACTGATCTGACCAACTTGGCCTGCATTTTTGTTTTAAACCAATGTAACGGAGACAAGCCTCAAACCCTTGCTCACACATGCAGAAATGGGCCTCATCTTACTCCCCACCCCAAGTATATACTGAGAATCAAATCTAACCCTCACTTTTGAAACCTCAAGTTTGAATACACAATTTTAAAGTATATAAAAAGAGCATATTTCTAATTTTATGTTTTAGCCTCAAAACCGTAACTAGACCCAGTTATTTTCCATTGTACCATGTCCTATTTTTTTAGCTTTAAAGATAGCCTTCTCAGGTGAAATAGGTGAAGGGGATTAAGAGGTCAAACTTCTAATTATAAAATAAATAAGTCACATATGGTCAATGATACTGTAATAATGTTGTTCAGCGATACATGGTGACCATAGTTATCACGGTGAGTACTGAGTAATGTACAGAATGGTGGAATCACTTTGTAAAGACAGACAAACAGACAGACAGATAGATAACCTTCTCTTTATCCACAAGCCCTGATCCCCTTATATACAGTGGGCCTAAGCTGAATATACAGAAGTCTCTTCTTGAAGGAAAACTTCCAAAACTTCCTTAGTATTTGTCCCAAGTTGCTTTTCTCTTACTATTATGCTTTGCTTCCCTATAAATTCAGCACATATCTTAATTTCTTTTTATTTCCCTAAACTCCCAAGTCAATCATGGACCAGAGACTGCTAGGACCAGAGCACTTTTCATATGTCTCTCAAGCAGAGGTCACTGGTGGCCTGGGCCAGGAGACCAGGGAGGCACTCAGACTGTTGGCCCTCACTCTGCCAGTCCATACTGAGGGCACAGCAGACCAGGAGCACCAAGAAATAGGAATTAGTTCAAGAATTTGCCTCATACTATCAGGCTCTTCCTTCCGGTATTGAAGGAGATAATCCTCAAAAAGCTCAATGCAGTGCTGGACAGGGAGTAAACATTCCCCTCTCACGGGGCTTCTCCAGCCAAGTAGCAAGTACAGAAATTCTACTGCATGAAGACCCAGTCCATAAATGGAAAACAGCTTCCATGTTAGGAAACTGCCTTAGAAGTAAGTTAAGTGGCTTTCTTTTTATCCTCACCTACCTACTTTATTTTTTCACAATACAAAACATCTTGTGGTCCTTTGAAATCTACATTGATTCCTACATTGACAGCCTTTGGAGAGTCATTTGGCCATTCTCCCCAAGTGCAGAAACACATTTTTCCAGTAATATAATTTGGATGTCATTCACACTTGCCTGTTTCGTTTCTTTTCTGTTTAATGTATTTTTTAACAGACAAAGAGATCAAAGACCTAACTCCAGTGGAATTATTTCCCTCAATTTGGCAGCACTTCCCAACAATGACTGTCTAAGGGATAGCTTTTCTGCACGAAGCTGCCCAATTTAATAAAAAAAGATTGTTCCCTATATTGATTCCATATTGATGCCAATTTGGCATCAGGCTTTTCTTTTACCTTAATAGACATGTCGAATGTCTTCTGTCTAGGTCATTTACCTGAAGTGGCAGTGATAATATTCAGGAATCTAGTTTGTTCTTTTTAGGGGGAAAACAAGTTCTTTTATACAGTCTATGCATAAGCAGTTTCAGAACTGTCTTTCCTCCAATTCTCTGCCCCATGCCTTTCTCCTGCTTTGTCTTCTCTCAATGTTCTTGGCAGGCTTCTGAGAATGCCCATCTCTGAGGGGAAACACCCAAGATTATTCTAAAAGTGCTGGTGGAAGTTGCAGAAGTCAGCATGAATTCCTTTCTTCCTTCCCTTCCCTCCCCTCCCCTCGCCTCCCCTCGCCTCCCCTCGCCTCCCCTCGCCTCCCCTCGCCTCCCCTCGCCTCCCCTCGCCTCTCCTTTCTTTTTTTTCAGTAGCAGAAATCTGTGTTGGTGGGGGCAGGCCTGGCTCCAGTCTCCCGGGCAGGCTGTGGCAAGCCTTCTGTAACGGCTATGTGTCAGGGCTGGTGTGGAATCACCAAGGATGGTTGAACCCAATGGTTGTGTGTCAAAAAAATTAAATAATCGGGTTCCTTTTTTCCAATAAAAAACACAAATTGCCCCTATTATTTATCTACTTTATTATGTCAAATGCTTCTCTCCCCTTCAATAAATATATGGTATAAAGACTTTGTATACAGAAGTAGCCTAGCGACCCATCCAGAAGAATGTCAACTTCTTTGTTCCAAAGTCTTGAAAACACTAGGGAAAGCTTGAAGACTGAAGGTAGTATCGATATAATCCACAATGAGTGCACTTCCTCTAAGTAGTTTGCATGGGTTTGCCTATTTAGCCATCATCACAACCCTATGAAGCAGATACGATTATTGTCTCTGTTTTATCGACGAAGAAAATGCAAACAGAGATGGGAAGTATTTTCCCAAGGTTGCACAGCTAGCATGTAGCAAATCTAGGCTTTGCACACAGTCTGACTCTAGATTCCACCTCTTCCCCTTGCTCCAGCCCCTTGCTCCCTTTGAGTTAATTAACCTTGTGGTCTCTAAATTATATTATGAACAATAAACTATGTTAGAAATCATATTAAAATTTGTTAAAAAGAATAGCCTTATGGCTCAGTCAGTTAAGCATCCAACTTCGGCTCAGGTCATGCTCTCGCAGCTCACGAGTTTGAGCCCCACATCGGGCTCTGTGCTGACAGCTCAGGGCCGGGAGCGTGCTTCAGATTCCCTATCTCCCTCTCTCTCTGCCTCTCCCCTGCTCATGCGCAGTCTCTTCTCTCCCTCTCTTCAGAAACAAACATTAAATAAAAAGTTTAAAAAGAATAGCCCTAAGAAAGAACTTTATTAAACAGTGTTAAATTTCTCAACCAAGAGTATGTAAGAGTTTATGGCTACTGGCCACACAATGCTGACAGAGTGGAGCGTCTAGAAATAGGACAGTAAACCCTTTAAAAATCAAGTTGCTGGGGTGCCTGGGTGGTTCAGTCAGTTAAGCGTCTGACTTTGGCTCAGGTCATGATCTCACAGTTCATGGGTTCGAGCCCCACGTCGGGCTCTGTGTGGACAGCTCAGAACCTGGAGCCTGCTTTGGATTCTGTGTCTCCCTCTCTCTCTACCCCTCCCCCGCTCCTGCTCTGTGTCCCTCTCTCTCTTTCTATCAAAATAAATAAACATTAAAAAATTTTTTTTCAATTAAAAAAAAAAATCAAGTTGCCTACTTCACAACCAGGTCCTATCTCCTGGCTCCCTCCTGGGTTCTCTGGAAAACCAGGGATTCAGCCAGATTATTGCCTTTGGCCTCTAAGCTCCATACACTCATGACTTGAAAACAATAATGTCTAGACAAGATGAATACCGTTTAGAGACAGTAAATGTGAAGTGAAACAACACCGTGGTCAGAACTTTACGGGAAAGGAGAAACGGAGCAGGGTCACTTCTTTTCTTTTTTTCGGTTTCTGGTCATCTCAGACTTTCCTGACTTCAAAAAGTTGCACTGTCTGGCTGCGCCCACTGTTTTCACAATTGAACTTATTTTGGCAGGTCTGAAAAACAACTCCTGGCAGCCAGTAGAGACCCAGGTTTTGTGAGTTCTAACACTTGAAATTGTGGGGGGAGTCCTCTTTAAGAAAAGGAACACGAATTTATAAATGCAAACTTTGTAGATGCTAGAATGAAAGCCACAGCCTCCTTCCTGGTCTCCTTGCTTCCGCTCTCTTTCTAATCTAAGTTCTTCCCATGTAGAAACTTTAGGTCCCAAAGTGTGTTTGTTCAGAGATGGAAATAGACATGCGACAAAATGAGAGAGATCCTATGTCAATTTTGCTTGGGAAGTTTCTCACAGCACATTCATTCCTAGTGATTCCATGCTGCATATTAGCATAACAAAGGCACTAAGAAATCCTGGGTTTGAAAAATCTGCAAAAACTTATCTGTCCGTGGAATCTTTTTTTGTGGAAGAGCTATTAGCATTTCACGAGTAAAACTGGGTTTGTAAGATTCTGATCTAAGTTAATTTTCATAAAGCATTCCTGTATCGTGCTTCTCCCTGGATGAAAAATAAGTTCCAAAGTTCATTTATGCCTCCAGGATCAGGTCCAAATTAACCAGGTCAGTAGTTCAGGGCATCCCTAATCTGGCCTTATGCCACCTCAACTTCATCTACTCCCTCTTCAAGAGCAAATGGCCTGCGGCAGTCAGTTCCCCCATGGATGAGCAGGCAGGCTTATCCCTTACAGGAGACACCCACGTGGTTCTCTCACTCTTACTGCCGAACTCTCAGGTTGGCATTTAGTCCTAGGCCACACCTAGCATTGTTAACTGAATATTTCCACGTGGCAGCTTTCTCTCCCTCAGCTAACTATGTTTCCAGAGGCAGAGAACTTTTGTCTTCCTCAGCACTCAAGTATGCATTGACGACTTCACTGTGCAAACAGATGGCACTTAATAAACATATGTTGCCTGAATAAATGCATTAATGAGTAAGTCTTGGTGGACTTCCTTTCAAATCAATTGGCTTTACAGGTTTCTGAGTCCAGGCCAACCAGAGCAGATTGAGGATGAACATACAAGCGTATCAGAAGATATCACAGATCCAGCCCCACCTCTAACACCATATCCAGTGGTGCAGAGAAATGACTTAAGGGAGACATTTTATAGACTAGACCATGCAGAGTAACTATGTACCTTGCTGGGGGGACAGATGAGAATATGTAAAACAGGGCTGTAAACGAGGGATAGTAGAAGATGTAGTACATGCAACATTGGAGAAAACTTCCTTTGCTGATCACAACAATGTACAATTCCCAGAAATTCCTTTTTAACAGATGCTTAATTAGCATCTGCTGACTTTGATAAGTGATCATGAGTCAATTTTAATGCCGTCTGAAATCTTAAATTATCTTATTTTCTTACATGAAGGCTCCTATTTTATCTTATAGCATGGTAATTCTTCCCTCCAAGTAGAATAAAATTAAACAGTTCATAAAATATTCATTAACTTACATATGAATGCATATATATATCTGTGCCGTCTAAGTTTAAATTAGTTTGTCTCTATAGCCCTGGGATAACTAATATTCCTCTCAAGTGGCTTATCGTTTTGATGGTTCTATTATTTGATCTATGGCCTGAAAGTCTTTTACTTCTTAATACAAATACCTCTACTTGTATATAGTACAAAGTACTATTTAGGCATTTCATTTCATATATATATCATATTCACTAGAGTCCATGGCCAGATTCTATAAATCCACATTAGCGATGCCAGGAGCAGACTGTGGATCTTTACTTAAACAATACTTTTGATGCTGATAGTGATGACCTTGAACAGAAAGCAATTCCAAAGGTGGCCCAGCCGAGCTCTGCCCTGATGATCTCATTTACCTTGAGCTGTGGTAACAATGGACATAACAGCGTTTCAAGCTCCGACTCTACTGCGACCAACTAGCTGGTGAACCCCAGACAAGTCCCCTAGCCCCACTGGGTCCTAATTTTCCAATTTGTAGTTTGAGATGGCTAGATGGGATATGGTAAAATTATGCGACTCCAATAAGCAAATCATGTTCTATTAAAAACGCCTCTAAAGGCTTTTGGTTAATGAGGGAACTAAAATTAGACTGACCTATAATTAGCTTCTTAGATATGAAGTATCAGCCACCATTCCTGGTGCTTAACTGGTATCAGTCCCAGGTTTACTGCATGCCAGGTTGCTAGAGTGACTTCAGGAGGAATTACAGGACAAGCCTTTCTTGACTGGCCTTTCTACGGCTATTTATTTCCTCATTTTCCAATTATGAACAATTTATTAGAATCCTTGTGACATAAGATTTCTTCATTTACATGTAACTTAAAACATTTTGAGGGAACCAAAACCAGGCCCTTTATAGCAAATGTTATAAATGGAGGACAAAGAAACTTTTAAACATATTTTGTAAAAGTAGGTGAGTTATTCCAGATTGGTTAACCCTTTAAGTCATTTTGCAACCCACCATGGATAATATCAAACATATTTAAAAAAAGAAGAAGAAGCAAAAGACAGAAATATAAATTTTTTTGAGCATTTTGAGTTTTTACAGTTTATTGTATGAAAGATTTATAGATTAAGAATGCACATGCTTTTGGGGCACCTGGGTGGCTCAGTCAGTAAGCATCGGACTCAGCTCGGGTCATGATCTCACGGTTCGCGGGTTCAAAGCCCCGCATCGGACTCTGTGCAGACAGCTCAGAGCCTGGAGCCTGCCTCAGATTCTGTGTCCTCCTTCTCTCTCTGCCCCTCCCCCAGATCATGCTCTCTCTTCCTCTCAAAATTAAATAAACATTAAAAAAATACATCAAAAAGAGTGAATATGCTTTCTGTGAGACACTCTCATAAGGGACATGCTTCCTAATGATTGTTTTATATCAGCTGAGAAAATATCAATCAACTACCATGTGTACGACTCTATGACAGCTACAGTGGGAGGAAACAGAGGCATAAAGGACATGAGTGTGTCACTAAAGAAACTGATAATACAGATGAAATAAGATGGACATGTAAAGATAATGATGAACACCCTACAGTATAGAATAAAGATGAGTGACAGATGTAACATGTGCTGAGGAAGGAAAAATGTGCATTGATCATATTTATAAAAGAGCTCTAAAAAGAGGATAAATGGAATAGATTTTTAAAACAGGAAATATACTACAGTTTTACAAGACCTATCAGATATGGTTTGGAGTGGCCCTCACTGAAAAATATGAAGCCATGTACTAGGCATTGATCTAATAAGAGTAAGTCTACCCAGGAGCATTTGGTGTAAAAGAAAAGCCAGACTTACCTGTACATGGCAATGGACAGACCCAGGCACTTGATATTTCAGCTCATGGGCTGTTGTTTGAGATTTTGGAAGCAGAAAAGGATACGAAAGGACCGATACTTGATTTCATTATCTAAAATGAAGAAAAACAGATTAAAAAAAAAAAAAAAAAAAGATCCAGATGAGAAAATAGCTTCCATTCCTCCCTACTTTTGTGATTATAAAAGAAATTAAGATTCATTTGAAAAAGAAAAATGTTAACAGTGAATGTTTCTAGTTGAAGAGGCAATAGATGATTTATTTTGTGCTCTTTCCATTTTCCAGTGGCAGAGAACTCCTTTTTCCCTTCCTCCTTTACCTTTTGGAGTAAGGCATGTACTGTTTTATATTTTTTAAAGAAAGCCTAAGTGTAATCTAGGAGTTATAGAGGTATATAATTCCAAAATTGTATTTTTTTTGTAAACTGATTTCTTACTATCCTGTCACAGCAATGTATAACTGTATATTATATTTTAATAATTTCACAGAAAATTATATAGAAGAACCATATGTCATAAATTCCTATTAATGTTGCATTTCAGTTATTTCCCATTTTATCAGAATTATTAGAAGCAATGTCCAAATAAATTACCTTGTTGAATTACTTTTTAAACGTAAGTACCCAAAAAAGATTTTATGAGATAAAGGTTGTATCTTTTTAAAAAGTTTTGGGGCTTACCAATTTATCCTGCCAGGAACAGAGTATCAAGCAACAGAAATCCCCAAACCAATCACAGATACTAGCACATTAAAAGTAATGTCCCTTCATTTATTCATTCATGCTCCCTTAATTTTGGTTAAAAATATTTCCATTATTTCTAAGAGGTTATCAAGTTTATGTAAACGAAAATCTCACGTTAATGAAAAATAAGGGGAGACTCTAAGCTGTTGATAAAATAATTTTGTCCCAAATTATCAATGACGCTAATGCCTTGTCATAATTCAATAGTAAATAAAACGGAAGCTTAATGACACCAGGATGGTAGGTACTTGAGTTCTTCCTCTATGTAATGAAGCGTACTAAAGACTCACAGTCTGGACAAAAGGAAAATGGCTCTATCTTCTCACGCTGCTTCCTTTGCTCAGAGTCTCCTTCCAGAAGCCTGGACCAGTATGAACCCAGTACAACGCCAGGACGAGAAGGACTTGAAAGCTCGAGCTCTTTCCTCCAAACAAGGCCCTTGCCCCTACAACAGCCTTCTAGGTGACCATCAGTCCAAACCAGATGCTTAATCAACACTGAGCATCCAAAATGTTAAAAAGATCACAATAGGCCCTGAAAGTAGCATCTATCTCTCCGTGCTTCGAATTGCCTGTGGTGTGAAAGTTTAGGGACATTTTCTTTTTCTTTTGCCCACAGACCCCGGCGCTCTGGCAACCGGGCACTGAAGAGCAGACGGGCCACCACAGCCCCTTCTTGCCAACCCTCTGGCCTCATCCTCTTCCAGGCTATTTCTCTTACATGGACTGAATTATGATAAAACCATCCACGTACCTTCGTGAAGTTCCAGCGCTGGATGAAGTGACGTGCTACGTCACGAGCTGCCTTCCCGTGAACTGCAGAGGCAATGTCATGCCATGGCATCCGGGGAGTGGAGTGCCTGTCAATGAAATCTGCCCAGGTGCCCCGGGCAAGGATCATCACTAACTTCTGTGCCACAGACACAGCCATCTGATTCCAGCACTCACCCCAACCATGATATGTAAAAGGAAACATGGTAATGTTCACTATGCGTATATTACTTGCTTGGGTAGAACAATACCTTTATAGCCAAGAAAAACATAGCTATCTATTACATTGAGGAGCACGGTCCCCCAAGTTCCTCCCCCAATAGGTTTCCATTTCACTTAGTACAACATAATCACTAGTCAGGCAAGATGTGAATTGGTGTAAATTATCTAAGGCTGTGTAGTTAATATTACATTTTTCTTCTAATCCTGTTGAAATAACCTCAGGCTGTATATACAGTTCTGTCTTTCTCTTCTCTTAGACACATAAGCACAGTGATAATCTGAAAATGGGTCATTTTAATGCTGGAAGATGAAGATGATAAGCAGAAAAGGAGAGCAAAGGAAGTCACCTCTTGCAGAATTACAGATTATTACCCCCCAAATATGCCTTGATAGAACCTGGAGGTTTCAAACAGTAAGCTGTGTTCATGCTCTTTTCTTATTATACTTACAAGGAAATGTCCTTGTGTATATGACCGGATCATAGTCTCCAAAGTTTTACCAAATATTCAAAAACAAAAACAAAGCAGAATAAAGGACATTATATCCTGTACATGCATACTTGCTGAGATGCTGACAAGTAAAGACAAAACACAAGCAGCCACCCACGACCATGGTACTCACCAGCAAAAGGTTTATCAAGTTGAACCCAGTCTTTGAAGACAAAATTGCAGTAATCCTTTCCATGCCAGAACCTGGTTTCCCATGGAGCTCTCCCATGCCTGTCTGTAAACTGCGGAGGGAGCTGGTGTCTGTGAAGGCAGCAGAGACTGTGTTCAGGTGGACCCCAGGGAGGGAGGCTCACGTCTCATTTATTGAATGGCTAGAGACTTCCGAACTGTTATCTTTAAGCCTTGGAACTAGGGTAGCATGTGTTCATTCTATCTGAGGCTGTGGGCTGGTGAGGTTTCATATCCATACGAGTTTACCATTAGTGAGTAGTGGGGGCTATAATCAGGTTCATTACTTGACAATGAAATTCAACGTCTTCTCCCCATCTACTAGGTGACTGAAGAACAGATCACAAAGTTAACCATGAATAAAGAACTTGCTGAGAGGGACTACGAGAGAGCAGTAAAGCCAGGTCAGGCAGAGAAACATGATGGGAGAACGCCATGAAGAAGTCATGCCCTTGGCTCTCTTCAACCAACATGGCGCGTGCCCAATACATAATTTTGTCTCTTGCATCTCAGAATCAAGAACCTCAAATCAGCACCACAGCCCCTGTTCTGCCCTGGGATTGTCAAGCTGACTGACCACCGAGCTTCATCTTTTTGGTCAGAAATTCTTTACATGTAAAAGGAAGAATTTGGCCTAGATGGCATCTAAGATCTTGGCTCTAACATTCCATACTCCCAACATCATAAATGACATCCATAATAAATATCACAAGAACACACAGAGCTTATGATCACATAAGGCGCAAAAGCAGCAACCCACCGCAGCATTTCACAAAGAGCTTTGCCGGGACCATTTTACTTAAGGTGAAAATTCCGACTTAAATAGTTTGTACATTTATGGGATATGGTGGCCACATAAACAACTAAGCAGGAAGACAAGCAGAGCTACAAATCACAAAGCAGCGCTTGGCATAAAAGAGGCACTTAACAAACACGCTGGGTACAAAACTATTCATTGAATGAATAAATGGTAGCACGTACCAGTGAGAGGAGCGGACCAGCCCCTACCACCACATGTCCCAGAATGGTCTTTCTAAAACGCATACCATTGGCTTAAAAGCATTCTAAGATCACCTGCTGCCTGCCCACGGGAGTCAGGTCCTAAAAGCTGAGTGTGCACAGAAGGTTCTTCCCAACTGATGCCAATCTCCCTTTCTGGCCTTTGTTCTTCCCCAACCCAGGCCCCGTGCACACCACCTTTCTCCCAGTGTTTCGACAGGAGTGGTTTTGTTACGCCTTGGTACAGTTGGCACATTATTCCTTCCCGTCCGGATGCCCTTACCCTCCCTCTCATCCTCAACTCCACAGCTTTCTAGAGCTACAATAGCTGTC
Source organism: Lynx canadensis (assembly GCF_007474595.2). Taxonomy (NCBI): domain Eukaryota; kingdom Metazoa; phylum Chordata; class Mammalia; order Carnivora; family Felidae; genus Lynx; species Lynx canadensis. The sequence goes on from NC_044311.2 coordinate 64,527,842, forward strand.
ACCTGCCCTACAGGTACCTCCCAGATCCCAGAAGGGTGAGGCTACCACTAGCACTGCCGTAGAACCATCAGTAGCTGCACACCCTGGTGCCTCGGACTCTGTGACACAATTGTGCACGGATGCTCCCCACGAGTCTGGAAGCTCTTCGGGGGTGGAGAGTGTGCCTTCACTGCGTGGTGTAGCTCCTGGCATTCAGTAGGCAATCAATACGTACTTGCAGAACAAAGGTTTTTAAACAATCACCACACACACACACACACACTGCTAATATTCTAACTTAAACTGAATAATTAACCTTCAAAGGTTATTGACATAATCTATAAAAGAAAAATGTCTTAAAAGTGCTAAATGTTAACAAAACTAAATAATGTTAAAAATAGCATTCTATTGACTTCTCCCAGTGATTTATTTTCCTGCTCTGTTGAGACTGAAAGGCCAAAGTACTGGCAATCTGTTTGCTCACCTGTAAAATCTTTAGAATAAGCATGGCATTTTATATTTTTTTTTAAAAAGAGAGATAGAAAGGAAACAGGAACAAAGAATGAGGTAAATCATGGGTCAAATTCCAAAAAAAAAAAAAAAATATATATATAGATAGATAGATAGATAGATAGATAGATAGATATAGATATATACGGTAAATATACATAAGCTAAAGCTTAACATTTATATGCATGCATGTGTTTAAAATTAACTTTCACCTAAAAATCAGTTATGATAAGAAAAACAAAACAAAGCAAATTCTCATCTCAGAAAAATTGTGTTGGTACTGATTGGATTCAACCTGCTCATAATTCAAATTTGTTTTGGTTTCAGTCATGGCCTCAATTATTCCAAATAAGTCAGTCTTCCCCAGAACAAATTAAAATATAAGGCAATACAGCCAAGGACTCATAGTTAGTGTGACTGCTGCCCAGAAGTGCATGAGCACCTACGAGCAGGAAGAGAGGCTTTTTACATCAGCCATGCTGATCTGAGGGGTCCTCCTCAGTCTGCATTTGGCTTCCAGCTGATTTCATAATTGTACCTGCCTTGTCTTTGGCATAGGTTTTATGCCAGTTTTCTGCAATCCTCATCCCTCAGTGGCCCAGACACAGGCTGTAAAGTTCCTAGAAAGGGTGTCTTCCTGCCCTTCACCCATGTCTTCTGGCTTTGCTTCTTCCTCTCTTCTTTTATGGTCTCTTGACTGCCAAGGCTGCATCCCCTACACCATTACTGCAACCCCCGCTTCTTGACCTTCTTTCCTAGTCCCTCCTCCTTCACAAAGTTCTCCCTAATCTCTTCTAAATGTGCTCTTCGAGCTCTGGCTTCTCCTTTGGCTCTCAGATCCACAGCCCTTCAAAGCCTCCCTCAACCTTCTCCACCCAGTGTTCCACCAGGCCTTAAAACCATGTGCTTAACACTAGAATCATTATTATTCCCACAAAATCAAGTCTTCCTTGAGATTCTGCTTTCTGTTCATAGTTACTCAAGCTCAAACCTCAGGATCAACTTTGGCTCCTTTCTTTTCCTTGCTCTCTTCTCCGCCTACCCCAGTCGCCACTTCCCAAATCCTATTGAAATTCTGCAGATTCTTCCTTGGAAAAGTTTCTCCCATTCACTTGTCATTCCGGGACAAGCTAGTCAGACTCTCTGTGTCTGTAGTGTAACTTAGTAAAACACCACCCTTAACTCCTCCACCCACTCCCCACCACCTGTCTTCCTCCAAATCCCACCTCCATTCCTCACCCACCAAGGATTCTCCAACATTTGATAGATGAAGTTCAAGGTCACAGCCTGACCTTCAGCCTTCCATTACAGGTACAGATCTATCCCACCAATTCAATCTATACACAAAATTTACTAACTCTTATCCATAATTCCAAAACCCAAAAGCTCTGAAAATTCAAATGTTTTCTCATAGCTCATTTGCTAGCAAAATCTGACCTGAACTGACAAGAAGTTATAATCTTTATTTAACCCACCTGGTGTTGCACAAATATAAATGATCTGTTTAGGTGTTTCCCAGACCCTGCAAGCGGTATAACATAATATAGAGTATAGGTAATGCATTACCTTTCTAAATCTGCAATCTTCTAATTTCTGAAGCACATCTGACCCCTAGAATTTTGAATAAGAAATTATAGACCTTTATGCATCTACCTCATTCCACACCTACATCTGACATGATGAAATAAACACTTTTGGCACTTCCCACATATGTGTCCTAAGATATAACATCTACCAGGGCACCTGGGTGACTCAATCAGTTAAGCTTCTGACCTCAGCTCAAGTCACAATCTCAAGGTTCTTGAGATGGAGCCCCACACTGAGCTCTTTGTTCTCAGCACAGAGCCCTCTTTGGATCCTCCTGTTAGTGCATTATCTAATTAACCATAGTGATCTTGCACATGGCTCCACGCTAATTTCTGTCCACAGCCAGTAAGGTTCACTAGGAGCCCAGGTCATCGTGGTCTTTTGCGTTCAAGTAAAACTGATTTGAACTAAGAAGCTAACCCAGTTTGTAGCCTCAGGAAAGGAAGTTATTAACTCAAGCCAATATTCAGTTTCAGATTTCTTATGAAGAGTACTTTGTGCTTAAATCAGGTTTCAAGTCCTATGAGACACTATGTTTAAATCATTACATAATTTAAATGTAGAGCTGTGCTCTTTAAACTCCTTTCATTAATAGCAGAACCTTGCTTTTTTTTTTCCAACACAAATTCACATGGAGCTTTTATATATATATACATATATATATATGTATATATATGTATGTATATATGTTATATGTGTATATAGTGTGTATATATGTGTATATATGTTATGTTGTGTGTATGTGTATGTGTGTGTGTGTGATCTATGTGTGTGTGTGTGATCTATGTGTATGTGTGTGTGATCTATGTTTCTGTGTGTGTATATGTGTATATATGTGTATATGTGTCTATGTGTCTCGTGTGTTATCTGTGTCTCTTGTGTCTGTGTCTATATGTGTGTTCTGTGTGTCTCTGTGTATCTCTGTGTGTTCTCGTGTGTCTCTGTGTTGTGTTGGTGTCTCTCTCTGTCTCTCTCTGTGTGTGTGTCTCTCTCTCTGTCTCTCTCTGTGTTGTGTGTCTCTCTCTCTCTATCTCTGTCGATCTCCACACCCCACCAGCACCCTATATCACCCCTCCAGAATTTTTCTGGTTGAAGCAGTACCCAATAGAGACGGAGTATCCAGGGCCCACCTGCTTGGCATACCCCCTCAGAGCCCCTGAGCAACACCAGATCCACAAGTGAGTGACTCATATCCAGCCATGGTAGCTGGGCTCTAGCTAAGTCTTCTAAGTAGTCCCCTAGAATCGTGGCCTCGGAATCCAGCCAAAACCTCATGATGTAGTAATCTGCATTTTTGCTAAATCACAAATCTGAATTATGAGCTCTGGAAGGCTGATAAACTGGAACAGCATTGTGCAGGTTACTTTTGATCTCTAACCCTGAGTTTCCTCATCTGTAAAAGGGAGTCAATCTGTAACACTATTACGGCCGAGCACCACCAGTGCTTAGGGTAGTAACAGGAAGTCTGCACACAATAAGCTCTAGCTTATGATTTTACTATGGTTGCCATTCATTACGAACATTACTTGTCCCTTTACTTGTCCTCTGATCCGTTGCCAAATTCCTCTTCATCCCACCACCACATTTTAGGCCCTATTTATTCAAATACCTAGTTCTTACAAAAGCTCTCAGGTAACAATTTCAAATAATACATGTGGCGTAAAAACTGTGCAAACAGAAAGCCAATCCAGAAACACACTCACTCTGCTCATGCAGCAAAAGCTGAAGCCTAAGGACATTCTGCGGCTTCACACATCACTTACCAACATTAGGTCTAGTGAGTCCCTGCTCAGACTTACTGGAAGAGTGAAAGAGTTTCAGGTGGGGTTTTAAACCATGGATTAAATTCTGACGACTTCTACAGTGATTACAATAACCTGGAGAAAGTTGAGAGTTCTTTTTTTTTTTTAAACAAAGAAATAGATATATATCAAATTTGCTACCCTGAAAAGCAGGCTCGATCATTTTAAAACTAGGCAAGGCTATAAAACCAGTCACAATTCTGTGCTACAGAAAACTGTAGAGCTTTAAGACAAATTTGAAAAGAACAGTAAATTTACAAGATGTAGAAAATCTAGTGTTTGAAGATAAAACTTCATATATTTCTGGCTAGGAAGAGACAGGAAATCTCTTCTATGAGAAGTTAAGGATGCTTATACTTTTCTTTTTTTCTTTATAACTTGGCATTATTTTAGAAATGCTTAGACATCCTGCTACTATCAGAAGTATGAATTGTGGTTGTCACAACTACTTGTGTGACTACAACAATAACTCTGTTCTAAAATGAGGCAAACAAAGCCACAAAATGGCATGATATTGAATAGGTGATAGCCACCTTCAGCATTACTCATACTACTACTCCATTACAGAAAGACAGGTTTAAAACCTGGTCCACAGTGTCCGGCTGTGAAGAACAGAACATCATCAAGATAAATTCTAGCAAAGACGAAGACTTACTGGAGGCACTGTCGATGCTGCTGATGCTGTCTGCATCGTGCAGGTGGTGCCTGTGGAGATGTCTGTAGAGGCTAAATTTCGAGAACTTTCTGGATTTTCCTACTCCTTTCAGTTTTGAATCCATATCATCAACGCTCCTCAGGGTGGCGGATTATTACTAGCTTTGTTTTTATCTTGAAGGCTTAAGGATTCCATGGACTCTGTTGTTTCAGCCTGAGAGAGTTATTAAAAAAGAAAGAAAGAAAGAAAAAAGATACCTCATAGGATATGCTGCAATGTGACCCTTTAATTCTAGTTGAGCTGACGTGTAAAGTTCACACATGATGGTCTAATAGACACACAACGATGTGTGAGGTCCAGCCACAGGGCAGTGGAGAATTCTTGTGAGCTGCTTAAATACTGGCAAGGAATACCAGGCGTTCCATTGTACATCCCCCTGCAGTAGATTAAATTCTTGAAATTTCATACCAGTTAACCTTTTTATGTCAATACAATTACATGAGCTATATTCACCATTGAGCTACTGAATTGCTTCCCTCCGATAAATGTGAATAGTGCTTTTTCTGTCAACCGTTTTTCTTGCTACTTATTCACTAAATCTCTATTTTTTCCAGAAAAGTCACCAGCATATACAGCAGCAAGATAAAATGGAGACCATCAAAAATTTTTAATGAGTGTATTGATATTCTGGCAACCATTAGAGTTAAACCACTAAGCACTGTTATGGATATGGCCATATGGGTATTTGGCAGCGCTTGATTTAAAAGGTACTTTGAGAAGTTATTAAACTCCTGCTTTCAAAAAGAAGTCCCTCCATGACTCCAGACTGACGTATCCTATTTTTGCATGTTTTTAGTAGGAAGATTCAAAAACCTTTGCAGGTACTTGTAGTAAGGCTGCTTATTTAACTTAAAGCTCAACTGATGCACATTTTGTTTATGAACATTTTTTTTCCAAATAGGAAATGAATCTTTTGTTCAAATGGAAAACAGGAGTTAATTATGAGCTGGCAAATGCTCTGTTGGATCTGTTTTCTCTTACAAGAGAAGGAAGAGATTAGGAGATGCAAAGTTACAGACTTGCTAGGTGGTCTTTGAAACCAGGTCTGTCCATCCAGGAATATGCTGCCCCCCAGTGAACCAATCAATCAGTCATGCTATTAACACATACTTATACAAATCATGTCCCTTCTATGCAGTTCCATAAAGGTGAGATTTACTTACTGTGAAGGAACTCAGAGATGGTCCTGCAGTGACACGCTTCACGCTGCCCACGTCCGTGAGTCTGTGTTCGTTGTCATCCCACCTTCCATAGGCCAGGTCGATCCCACCCACAAAGGCCACTGACTGGTCGATGACAACAACTTTCTCATGATGAGCCCACAGATACACGCTGGATGATACATGATCTGGGTGCCTCATCACCTTGGGAGGGAAAAGAAAAAAACCCACGAGTAACGCACTTTTTTAAAAAGTTCTTCATGTTACAATAAAATACATGTTTTATCCCCTGAATCGCATTTTCTATAATTCAAATACCAGAATATGCTCTGTATACACCAAACTTCTAATTTCATTCTCAGTGTTTACAAGAGGAAGATTCCTGGCTACTTTTTTAAGCCTCCCCACCAGCCCTGCCCCATACCACATTTGGGGGAAGCTGCCATTTAACTAGAAATGTGGTCACATGTTTCAGTAAAAGCTGTAATACCTTTTGTAATGTAAGAGCTGATTCCTTTTTTCCACCTAAAAGGCTTATGCTATACCTGATCTTATTTTAAAAACAACAAAAAACTCTGAAAATGTTTAACCACATCTACCTCTGAGAAAATTTTTAATAGGTATATTGATATTTTGGCAGCCACTGAGTTGAAGTTGCAAGCATACGGATATAGGGATATACATACTTTGGCAGCTCTTGATTTGAAAGGAGTTTGATTTGAGGAGTTATTATTCTCCAGCTTTCAAAGAGAATTCTCTTTATTTTTTTTTAATTAACGCTCATTTATTTTTTGAGAGACACAGAGAGACAGAGTGCAAGTGGGAGAGGGGCAGAGAGCGAGGGAGACAGAGAACCCAAAGCAGGCTCCAGGCTCTGAGCTGTCAGCACAGCGCCTGACGCAGAGCTCGAACTCACGAACTGTTCTGAGCTGAAGTTGGAGGCTTAACTGACTGAGCCACCCAGGCACCCCTAAAGAGAAGTCTCTTTAGATGATCCCAGACTGACCTATCCTATTTTTGTATATCTTTAAGTAAAGCATTCCAAAAACTTTGGAGACTACTAAAGTTCCTAGTAACCTACACTTGTTGTGTGTAGTAAAATACACGTAACACAAAATTTACCATTTTGACCATTTTTAAATGGACAGTTCAGTGGCATTACATACATTCATATTGTTCAATCATCACCATTATGTATCTCCAGAACGCTTCATTTTGCAAAACTGGAACGCTGTACCCAATGAACAATAACTTCCCATTCCCTCCTCCCTGTAACCCCTGGCAAACACCATTCTATGTCTCTATGAATTTGACTAAGTATCTTACTATTTGCCTTTTTGTGATTGGCTTATTTCATCTAGAATAAGGTGTTCAAGGTTCACCTATGTTTTAGCATACATCAGAATTTCATCTCTTTTTAAGACTTAAATATACTCCACTGTATTATATACAAATCATTATTGAGATGGGGATATTAAAGTGTCCAACTATTATACAATTGATTGTACAATTGTCTATTTGGTCCTTCAATTCTGTCGGTGTTTGCTTTATATATTTGATAGTCATTATCAGGTATGTACATGTTTACAATTGCTGTATCTTTTTGCTACACTAAAACTTTTAATAATATATAATGTCCTTCCTTATATATTATAAACTTTTTCTATTATAATATCATCTGATACTAGTATAGCCACTGCTGCTCTCTTTTGATTAGTATTTACATGGAACATCTTCTTTTAGCCAAATAAAAACACATAATTGTTATATACTGTAAGCCTGCTGGAGATTTATTAATTCATATGTCTTGGTGTATCTCAATGACTTGGCAATAATTATTGATAGCTTTTTCAGTCTTTAGTAAATATCAAACTGCTCTTTTTTATTGCTTATTGTATTTATTTATTTAATTAGTTTTGTATATAACACACTATTAAGAAAAAGCTTTTTAAATCCTAGATGAGCTCTCTGTTGCTATGAACATTCAAGGGACATCACAGGGAGACCACATCTAAGACATTCCAGGATAATCTCAACGAGGAGCAAGGGAACTTGACGAAGGCTCCTGAGTATTGAAACAATTGTAGAAGGGGTGTTCTTGGCTAAATTATCGGGTTAGGAGAAACAGAAATGTGAACTCTGCTGACCCCATCGATATCAGAAGTATAAGAAAGTATTTTTGTTTTATTTCTGAGAAGGATCCAATGCTATTCACTCAAAATGTACATTAGGGAATTCTACAAATTACCACTGCTCAAAGCAAAGCACACCTGAAAGACTACAGAATAATACAGAAGAAAGGTTGGTCAGAAGGATGAACCTATTACCTTTATGTTGGGGTGTAGACGCATTAAAGTCCTCTTGCTGTATTCACTGTTGATTCCAAGAGCGAGTTCCACCTCTTTGTAGAGCATTATGAAGATTCTCACCCCCTCTTGCTGTCACAAGAGAGAACACAAGGAGGAATGAGAATTTCTGAAAGTAGGTTATGCTTTTCTTGTCTTTTCTTGCCTGTGTATTATAAGTTTCTTCTATAAACAAGTATAATAAGATATTTAATGAAAAATGCAATACGAGAAGGTGAAACATAAGTATATACTAAGATACAAATATAACAAAAATGTATCTCCCTTCCATTCTTAGGACTTGTCATACCAAGACAGAGTGTCAATATTTGAAAGGCTGAAATGGTAAACTTACCAGCAAAAAGTGATGGTCTTATACCGGTGAACATTTTCAAACACTTACACAACATTAAGGAAAGTGTTGGCCTGATTCAGGTTGCAGGATTAGGGTTTTTGGTTTGTTTTATTACACTTCCATTAGTTAAAATGGCAGTGACAAAAAACTCTGATGGCAATAAATCACACTAAATATCCCTTAAATGTTTCTGGAGTATTTTAATAGAATTTTCTTTATTAAAAATTACTTAAGTAAAAAAAAAAAAAAAAACATTTCTTTATCTTCAAAGATGAATATAGTGATTCACATTTGGAACTCACAGTTACATCATTAATGTCTATTGTGACATGACTTCTTTGGAAGTTTCTCTAATGTTCAAAAAATCCCTGAGATTTAGCAGCAGCACAAAATTAACATTGATTCAACCTTAGACCTTGGACTTAAAAGAAGACAAATAAGGCCATTGTGAAGGTCAAATTAAATCAAAAGTGCCTGATAAACTTGAACATGCTATGTTACAATATTTTATTAATATTAACTATCAAAAGACAATGTCGGGTGCCTGGGTGGTTCAGTTGGTTAAGTGCCCAACTTCTGCTCAGGTCATGATCTTGCAGTTCGCAGGTTAAGCCCTGCATTAGGCTCTGTGCTGACAGCTCAGAGCCCGGAGCCTGCTTTGAATTCTGTGTCTCCCTCTCTCTCTGTCCCTCCCTCACTCATGTTCTGTCGCTCTCTCTCAAAAATAAATAAATCACTTTATAATAAACAAATAAATGCAATATTCTAAAAAAAAAAGACAATGTCTAATAGCTGGTAGTATAAAAAAAAATAGTATTTTCTCCTCTAGTTTGGATAGTGATAAGGTTTAGCTAAATTGCCCCACACCTGAATGTCCTTCCTCTTCTCCCTGTCTAGTCACACAGTCCCCTCACCAACATACAGTTAAGAATGTATTCCTCCAGGAAACTCTTATCTTATTTACCCCCACTTCTTATATGGCCTTTTACTTTTAGGTTGCATCCTCAGTACTGCTGTGCAGTCTGCAACATTTGAATTTGCATTCTCTATATCCAGCAGCTCTGACGCCATTTTGAAGCATACTGCATACATATTGGATAATGTATCTACACCTAGGCATTTAAATCCTAGAGATAAAGGCAAGAACTTGTACACAGTACAGTACTTTATAAAGCATTCGAGATACTGGCATATGAAATAAACTATAGTGACAAAGAGTAATTTAATTACAAGTTAAATTAACAATCCATGGTAATTAGATATACTTCATAATGGGAATTTGAGTCATTAATTTAAGAAGCCAACTGGGTCGAACGCAACTAATTTATAAGAATTGGTTATTTTTGCAACACTATAAAAATATGAAGTATCATAGGAGTTAATATTTTTAAGTTGCCAGGGTACAAAATCTTGGAGTACACCAAATATATATACATATAGTTCCCCAATATTGGTCTGGCCAATATTAAGAAGCATGTTTTGGCCATTAAATCCTTATAAGAACATATCCCTTCAAAATACTAACACTCTCGTGTGCCTGAGTAACTCAGTGGGAGAAGCATCTGACTTTGGCTCAGATCATGGTCTCATGGCTTGTGAGTTCGAGCCCGACATCAGGCTCTGCTGACAGCTCAGAGCCTGGAGCCTGCTTTGGAATCTGGGTCTCTGTCTCTCTCTTTGCCCCTCCCCCGCTTGTTCTCTCTCTCTCTCTCTCTCTCTCTCTCTCTCTCTCTCTCTCTCAAATAAATAAGCATTCAAAAAAATTTCAAAACTAACACTCTATATTTCTTGGTGTAACATCTGAAAAGTGCATACATTTTTGGAGGAATATACTTAAATCTATGTTCTGAGCTGCATTAAGGAAAGTCAAATGGGCGATGGATATTAAGGAGGCACCTGTAGTAATGAGACTGGGTATTGTATGTAAGTGAAGAATCACTAAATTCTACTCCTGAAACCAATATTGCAGAGTATGTTAACTAAAATTTAAATTTGAATGTGAAAAGTAAAATGCTTTCTGACCCTGAAAAAAAAAAATAGGATAAAAAAAAATATATGTCATCCTATTTCTCTGGTTAATAGCTGACTTCTGGAATTTTCTTACTAGTAATTAAAATTATGCAACTATTACTGCAACCAAGTGCATAAGGACAGACCAGCTAAAGAAATAAGGAAGTGAAAGTGTAGGCAAGACATGAACAGATTAGCTTCTAAGAGTTCAGTCACTTAGTGCTCTGCAATGAACCACTGGTGGAGAGCTCTAAATGCAAACTAGAACATTATTTTTCCCTCTAGTGTTCATATACACTCTGCTATTTGGGTATTTTAGGATTCGGTACTGAATAACAGTAACACAAAATAGCCTCCCATTTAAAGATATAGTATAAAGTCTAAAACCCAAAATTGCAACCCAAATTATAAAACATTATACCTGACATCTTTCGTCACGTTTATTTTAAATGAATGAAATTGTGCTTCTTCAGCTTATGAAATTACCATTCTTGAAGGATAGTAGTTGCAATTTAGACCCTGGCCTGATTCTTTTTTTTTTTTCTTATTAATTTATTTATTTATTTTTTTTAATTAATTTATTTTTTAATTTACATCCAAGTTAGTATATAGGCAACAATGATTTTACGAGTAGATTCTTTTATGCCCCTTACCCATTTAGCCCATCCCCCCTCCCACAACCCCTCCGGTAATCCTCTGTTTGTTCTCCAAATTTAAGAGTCTCTTATGTTTTGTCTCCCTCCCTGTTTTTATCTTATTTTTGCTTCCCTTCCCCTATGTTCATCTGTTTTGTCTCTTAAAGTCATCATATTGAAGTCATATGATATTTGTCTTTCTCTAATTTTGCTTAGCATACTACCTTCTAGTTCCAGACCCTGGCCTGATTCTTACAGTTTTCTACTGACCTGCATAACTAATGGATTTTTGAAATAATAGAGATGTTAACACTAATGGATTATATTATTACCCTCCATTTATTAATACCTTACATTTTCTTCTATATTTTGTCTTTTCTCATTGAAATAAATTAACTCCAAAGGAAATAGGGTAGAGACTTTTAAGTCTTTTTTAGCTTATATACAAAAGACTAATAAGGAAGTAAGAAAACAGTTCATTTTAGGTAATCTGGTTTACAATTATTTACTTATATCTGTATCAGAATGAACAGTTAATTAGTGACAAGATTTCTGTGATCATAAAGTAATAAATTCCTCTTCTTTTGGTCACAGTATTACAACACTATCATAAACCCTAAACTACAAAGGGCAAAGGAAAAATGTTTCCTGACAGTGAAGGCATTTTCCTGGTCATAATAGTGCAGCCTTACACAAAATGTGAGAAATAACTGTGCAAAATGAAAGCCAAATTAGAAAAGAAAAAAGGACTGATGTGAATTCTGTAATTTAAGAAATACACATCTGAAGCATCCAATGTTTTACCAATACCTTTTCATGACCCTAGCGAAATTACTTTTTATTACAGAGGAGGAAGTAAAGTATTAATAGGCCAAGTAGAAAAATGAATGGCCTGGAGGGGATTACACAATGTCATCTTTCTCATCTCTGCTGAAGTCACGTAACCCAAAGGTTAATGGAACACATGTCACACTATAAACACAGTATAAACTTCGTAAAACCGGAGTTTCAAAAGTTGAAAGTTCTGACCTCTTTTCTAATTAGTTTTGAATCAAGTAGAGCAGACATAAGAGTATACATAGTAGGAATTTTTAGGAACTTCACATATACAAAATACATGTGAAGACAATAAAAAGTAAAAACATTTTATAGTTGAAATCAAAGAGACTTTTTTGAGTCCATTTTTTTCTCTCTGATTACTCAAAATACTGTGGTCAAAATATTTTCTAAATGCAGCCAGGTTTGTCCCCTGCCTCGAGACAGCTTAACTTATGCATCCCCAGGATAATCACCAACTTTATCATTTGTCAAGGACTTCTGCAGAGTGTGCAATATTTGGGGAAAATGAAAAATAAAGGACAGGAGATCACATCCTCACCATTCAATGTAAGCAATGTGAAAAAGCACAAATGCTCCTGTCTTTTTTTCTTTTTTTGAACCAGTTCTATTTGAAGCATAGTCTTCAAGGTTGAAGATCTATTTTTCCTTTCCCACACATGCCCTTCTAGCCCACCACTTTGATAAGATCCTGTTTGGTTTTCCTGTGTGGAGATATGATTATCTCATTTGACAAACCTGAACATCTTTTCCTCCTAAATGATCACTGATTGCAACTCTAGAATGTGGCTTGTGGTCCAGGACAGAAAGAAACTACCTCACAACAAAATTACCCCTGAGGACCTAAACCCTTTTCAGTAGGTCTCCAGGTGGCTGCATTTGAAGATTTTTTTCAGTGCAAGTCCCATCAGAAATATCATGTTCCTAGGGCGCCTGGGTGGTTCAGTTAGTTAATCGTCTGGCTTCAGCTCAGGTCATGATTTCACCGTTTGTGAGTTTGAACCCTGTGTTGGGCTCTGTGCTGACAGCTCAGAGCCTACAGCCTGCTTCGGATTCTATGTCTCTAAAAATTTTAAGAAAAGAATCATCACATTTCTAAGGTTGAAATATACACATTGGGTACACGAATACAGTTGCCATAACTATGATGCACTTTATTTCAACTCTTGGGGCAGTCCATGCAGACCTGTGGGAAACCCTGGGATGCTGACTTGAGCCATAATCAGCCTCTAAGTCAAGGTTGGCTTATGCTATTTTAAATGATAACACTGTTATTCAAAAGGCAAAAGAAATAGGAAATTACCAGTTTGGCTATCACTAGAGAAACAAAATACTGTATTTCTTCCATAAAAACAGCCATTGTAAGAGATGTTTGCCTGTATCTTGGCTATGAGGCAGAGACACAAAATTCCTCCCCCCAAATCTACACAATGAGATAGAAGAAAAAAATTTATTTTAATCAACCTTGTGGATCTCTGGGATCCATTAATGTAAGAATAAATGTTATTTTTTCAACCCAGTACTCTGTGAAAGTAGTGGCTTTCAGAAGCTAAATAATTTAGGTGAGACAGTGTTTGTAGGCATAGAAAATAACAATTTACAATGATCTGGGTATTAAAATTTATGACCAAAATAATATGGTATAGCTAAATTAAGGAAGGGCAATTCTGCCAAATGCACCACTAAGAAATTAATATTTAATAATATTACTATTTCCTTAGGAAGTTGTTTTTTTGAGAGAGAGAGAGAGAGCGAGCACAAGAGCAGGAGAGAGGGCCAGAGGGAGAGGGAGAGAGAGAATCCCAAGAAGGCTCCATGCTCAGCTCAAAAACTGATATAGGGCTCGATCTTATGACCCTGGGATCATAACCTGAGCTGAAATCAAGTAGGATACTCAACCAACTGAGCCACCCAGGTACCCCTCCTTAGGAAATTTTTAAAATCATTACGTGCAGTTTAAAAATTCCAAGTTTCACAAAGCAGATGGAATTGAAATGAAGCACCATTATCAGGCAATAGTATTTACTTGGCCATGGTGTTCACCTAGGACCTCACCAGGGTTCATGGGCCATAAAAGCAAAGAAAGCCCACACTAGTGATAGAAAACTCAACTAGAGAGTAGCCTGAGGGGAAAACAAACATATGAGAGCTAACACAACATGGAGGGCCAGGCCTGCAGGATCTTTAGAATCTTTCTCCTAAGCCCTGCTCAGGCATTTGCTAGCTTTCTGGAATTTACTAAGATGTCCTGTAGGCACCTCACACTCAAGTCAGCTGGAATTTAGCTCATTGAACCCGAGTTCTTTCCACTTCTTCCCATTGCCAGACTCACCTTCCTAATACACCATTTTGATCAGATCACCAGACTCCTCTACCAGACTCGAACCTTCCCCAGTCACTTCCTACTTTCTTCCATAAAGTCCAAACGACTGACTTGGCTCGCAAGCCTCCATATCTGGCTGCAATGGCCTTTCCAGCTTGATCCCTCATCGTACTTACGCTAACACTCAGCTATAATTAGCCTTGTCACTTTACTGTGACTGACAAAGCCTTGGGAATTCCTGCCTCTGGAATGTTTCCTCACCACAGTTTCTACACCTAGAAACTTCTTCCTTTCATTTAAATTTTTTTGCCCATCCTAAATGCCCTAAATTCCTCATATTGTGAGGGACTTCCCCACCAGAGCTTCCCATAGTAGGCACTCAACAAATACATATTGATTGAAACCTACAACAGTAAAGTGTTGGATACTATGAAGAGAGGATTTACTAGTATGGTTGACAATTGCTAGGCCAGACTGGAACAACTTAACTAAAATGGAATCTTGAGGAGAGATGGGAAAAACGCTGTTTCGTGGAGAGAAACGTGGAGAAGGCTATAGCCCATTCAATATGTGGAAGGAAGTTTGATAAGGCTAGGACTAAACCTGGGACACGAGTCCTTCAGCAAGCCTTCCATGGGCAGGGATGGAGTCCTACTCACATTCATGGCATCTTTAGTAATTAGTGTAGTACTTGGCTCCTAGAAGACACTCAGTAACTTTATGCTGAATTATTTATTTAATGAACATACAAATAACGCTTTTGAAGACAGAATTTCCCATTTTGTGAATGGAATTCTTTTGAGGCAATGAATTAGACTAGCCATGTCTAATGCTGTTTGGCAGAACATGTGTCTGAAATAAAGCTTATCAACTTCTTTTCCATCAGTATTAGTGAGGTCTGACTATATCTATGGATCATCTTTAGAAATCTTAAAGGCATGGGGAAAGACACTGAAAGAGGGAGGATGGGTAAATGGGGAAAGCAATAAGAGAATGTGGAGAATGGGAAAGAAGAAATGAGTCACAACTATAAGAAACAAAAATTCTTGTTTTTACCCAATTACCCAGGATCTACAAATTATGTTAGAATGCTTAATGATAGAATAATAAAGGGGTGCCTGCGTGGCTCAGTTAAGAGTCTGACTTCGGCTCAGGTCATGATCTCCTGGTTCGTGAGTCTGAGCCCCGCATCAGGCTCTGTGCTGATGGCTCAGAGCCTGGAGCCTGCTTCGGATTCTGTGTCTCCCTCTCTCTCTGCGCTTACCCACTTGCACTCACTCTCTCTCACTCACACACTCTCTCCTCTCTCTCAAAATGAAAAAATAAACATTTAAAAAATGATAGAATAAAAAAGCTTAAGACAATTTCAAGTAATAGTAGAAAAAAAGCTGGCACTTCCTAATTTGGACATGATTAATAACAAATCCAGATCTATTCTAATTTTACTTAATTTACCTTGGTTGAGAGCCAACTATAAAAAAACATTCATTAGAAATAAGAATGTAAAGTAGTCATTGATGAGCCTATACTGTTCAGTTACTTACTTTTTATACCAAAAAGAATACACTCAATGCTTACCCAGCATCTACAGGGTCAACTGGAGAGGAGACTATTCCACATTTTTACCATGAACTGTCTCAAAACTGGAACCAAAGCAACACCAATTCTTACTGCCCTTCTTTTTGATATTCTTCTACATTAGCTTGGCCCCAACTGAATGAAATCATTCTCCTAATGACTTTGTGTTTTGATCAAATGGCAGAATAATGAATAAAAATAAAATGCTCATTTCATTTCACCCTTTATTATTCAATGATAAAATCTTGTTACAGTTTTTTTGCCTATAAAATTAACTGCCTATAACTGATTAAAAATCAAAACTTAGAGTTCCTGATATAATCCATGCTGTGAATTAGGCTAACATATTTATGCAGTCAAGAGTAACAGGAAAAAAGAACCAAAAACCAAATCTTGAAAACCACAAATATTTCACTTTTTATCAAACTCTAAAGAAAAAAGGTATGCTTACATATGAAGGGCTTTGAAAAAAAAGGTATTTCATCATCAGCCAAGGTTTGGAATACGTACTGCTTTTCGTTTAAGAATGCAGTCCAACCTCCAACGATTTCCTTCAACCACCGGGCGTTTCAGGAAGATTTCTGGACTCAACCTGAAATCACAAAAGCAAGAGTTTTAAAAAAGTAAAGAAGGTAGACTTAGAGAACTCAGTGACTTCTTAAAATGTAATAACATGCATGTCATAGGAGTCCCAGAAGAAGAAGAGAGAGAAAGGGGGGAAGAAGGTTTCTGAGCAAATCATAACTGAAAACTTCCCTACTCTGGAGAAGATCACCGGCATCAAAACCCAAGAAGCACAGGAAACCCCATTAAATTCAACAAAAGCCAGCCATCACCTAGACATATCATATAGTCAAATTCACAAACGCACAGACAAGGAAAGAATCCTGAAAGCAGCAAGGGAAAAAGTCCTTAACTTACAAGGGAAGATAGGTCAGGCTTGCAGCAGATCTGTCCACAGAAACCTGTCAGGTCAGAGGGATGGCAGGAAATAGTCAACGTGCTAGATGGGAAAAATAGGCAGCCAAGGATTCTTTATCCAACGAGGCTGTCATTCAGAATGGAAACTGAGACAAAGAGTTTCCCAGACAAACAAAAACTAAAGGACTTCATGACCACTAAACCAGCCCTGCAAGAAATATTAAAGGAGACTCTTTGAGTGGGAAAGAAATACCAAAAGCAACAGACTAGAAAGGAACAGAGAACATCACCAGAAACACAAGCTTTACAGGTAACACAATGGCACTAAATTCATACTTTCAATAATCACTCTGAATGTAAATAGACTAAATGCTCCAATCAAAAGACAAAATATAAAATTCTGATGTGCCATCGGAAGCAAAGGCAATTTAGCGCAAATGCCACCATCCTCCTCCTCCAGTGTGGCGGGTCATTGAAAGCTCTGCTAGGAGTTCACATATAACTTTACCTGGGAACAGCCTTGAGCCATTAAAAAAAAAAAATCACTATGATTTCTCTCTCTCTCTTACTCACCATGCAAAATATATACGCATATGCAGATACTGGTGATTGCCCAGACAACAGCCATTTTCCACCTTCTTTTTCAGTCAGAGTCTACCTCCCACAATGAGATATATGAGGAGGCACGCATGGGTTTAATGGGAAAGTTTTTCTCTCTTGATCTCTCTTTCTTTTTTTTTATTTTTATTTTTTATTTTTTTGTTTTATTTTAAAATTTTCTTTTTTTTCAACGTTTATTTATTTTTGGGACAGAGAGAGACAGAGCATGAACGGGGGAGGGGCAGAGAGAGAGGGAGACACAGAATCGGAAACAGGCTCCAGGCTCTGAGCCACAGCCCAGAGCCTGACGCGGGGCTTGAACTCACGGACCGCAGATCGTGACCTGGCTGAAGTTGGACGCTAACCGACTGCGCCATCCAGGCGCCCCAATCTCTCTTTCTTATACACACACACACCACACAACACCCACACACCAGGAAAAGTAGCTGTACAACAGATGTTGTTTGGGGATATATGCTTAGGCAGGTATAGCCATATTGAAATTTTAAAGGGAAAACCAGAACCCTGAAATCACTAGACCATTTTGCCAACTTTAGGACTGCTTAACTTTGGATTTCTCATTAAACAATACAATAAATCCTCACTGTTTAAACCACCTTAGTTGAGAATTCTGTTAATCCAAGCCAGAGTATTCTAATTGATAAACATAAACACTGACTTTCTATACCAAGGAGCAGTGTCCATAGGACCTGGGGCTTTCTGAGCAGGGAAGAAGGCAGGTTTGCTGATGGATGACATTTTTTTTCCAATGTAAAAATGGGGTGAGATCTGAAGTCAGTGTTTGAGTTAAATCTATATATGATGTAACTACTCTATGACGAGGAAAAACAGAACAAAATATGTACAATAAAGGAAACTTTATCTGCTGAAATGCTAGACCTAGAGGAGCAGGAGTAGACTGCAAGGATTAAAGCCTTAGAGAGTACCAGGCTGGAGTACTGCCTTGCCAGAGAGGCCTCTGAGCATTTAGCCTAAGGAGCTAAAGATATTTTTAAAATCTTTTTATGCTCTATTTTATTCAGTTAAAGAAAAATAAGCCCCAAAGATAAAATACCCTAAGGAAATACATACTGTGTAAGATAAATAAGAAAACAGACAAATGGTGGGGTGTGTGCAGTACTTAATTTAGTGTAGGAAAGGAACACAGAGGCAATCTATGTCCAAACAAAAAAAACAAAAATGCAGCAATTGCTAGCAAAGGATCTAAAATGAATTAAAAAGAGGTCTGTTACAGGAACCATCAAAATGGAGAAAGCAGGCAAAAACCTCTTTGATCTTGGCTGCAGCAACTTCTTACTCAACACGTCTCTGGAGGCAAGGGAAACAAAAACAAAATGAACTACTGGGACCTCATCAAAATAAAAGCTTCTGCACAGAGAAGGAAACAATCAGCAAAACTAAAAGGCAACCGACAGAATGGGAGAAGATATTTGCAAACAACATATCAGATAAAGGGTTAGTATCCAAAATCTATAAAGAATTTATCAAACTCAACACCCAAAAAACAAATAATCTGGTGAAGAAATGGGCAAAAGACATGAATAGACACTTCTCCAAAGAAGACATCCAGATGGCCAACCGACACATGAAAAAATGCTCAACTCACTCATCATCAGGGAAATACAAATCAAACCACAATGAGATGCCACCTTACACCTGTCAGAATGGCTCACATTAACAACTCAGGCAACAACAGATATTGGCGAGGATGTGGAGAAAGAGGATCTCGTTTGCATTGTTGGTGGGAATGCAAGCTCGTGCAGCCACTCTGGAAAAGTATGGAGGTTCCTCAAAAAGCTAGAAATAGAACTACCCTATGACCCAGAAATTGCACTACTAGGCTTTTATCCAAGGGATACAGGTGTGCTGTTTCGAAGGGACACACACACCCCTGTGTTTATAGCAGCACTCAACAATAGCCAAAGCATGGAAAGAGCCCAAATGCTCATTGATGGATGAGTGGATAAAGAAGATGTGGCATATATACAATGGAGTATGACTCAGAAATCAAAAGAATGAAAGCTTGCCATTTGCAACTATATGGATGGAATTGGAGGGTATTATGCTAAGTGAAATTAGTCAGACAAAGACAAAAATCATAAAATGAGACAGAGAGGGGGACAAAAATAAGAGAGGGGGACAAAACATAAGAGATTCATAATATGAAGAACAAACAGAGGGTTACTGGAGGAGTGTGGGAGGGGGGATGGGCTATGTGGGTAAGGGGCACTAAGGAATTTACCCCTGAAATCATTGTTGCACTATATGCTAACTAATTTGGATGTAAATTTAAAAAAATAAAAAATAAAATTTTAAAAAATTAAAAATTAAAAAAAAAAGGTCTGTTTTAGGTAGAAATGTGCATTGCTATGCACTGCTTGTTCACTGAAGGTGAGAGATACCAAACAACATAGATTCTTGAAATTTTTTGATGTGCACATTAATTATAAACTCAGAGGCCTTCTGTTTGGGGGCCACTTGTAATGCTATACCCTGCAGTTAAGTCTTTACCATTCTTTATTTAACCTACAAGCATTTGTGTACCCTGGATGTAGAACATTCTATTAGATGCTCTGGAGAATCTTAAGATAGATCTCAAGGAACCCTCAGTTTGGGGATAATGCATAAGAAGGTAAAAAACAAGCGTTCATGCTTTAAACAAAGTATAAACAATGGTCTCATTGATGAGGAAAAAGCAGCTATATGAGTTATGACTTACAAGCATCATTATCTCAGGATCTTCACTAAGCAACTATTAGATAAGCAAAGTTCATTAGATAAGCAAGTTTTATCCCATACACACATGCCAATGATAAAGTTTAATTTATAAATTAGGGACAGTAAAAATTAACAATAGTACTAATAAAATAATGCAATTACAACACTGTGATAAAACTGTAATAAAAAAATAAAATAAGTAAAACTGTACATAAAATGGTAATAAAAGTTATGTGAATGTGGTTTCTCCCTCTCTCAAAATATGTTATTGTACTGTTTCCCCCTTCTGATGATGATATGAGATGATAAAATGCCTAAATGATGAGATAAAGTGAGGTGAATGATGTAGGCATTGTGATGCAGCATTAGGCCACTATCACCATCTGACAATGGGTAAGAAGGAGAATCATCTGCTTCTAGATTGTGGTTGATCTCAGGTAACTGAAACTGCAGAAAGCAAAACTATGGACAAAGGGAGACTACTGGATGTAGAAAGTACAAAACGTTTGAACAGAAGATCAATAAAGAAAGAATGTATTTGAATGAAACATTGGACCTGAAGGACATAACAGATACATACAGGACATTCCATGAAAAACAACAGACATATTCTTTTCAATGAATATGGAATATTCTCTAGAATAGATCACATATTAGACAGAAAACAAGTCTCAATAAATTTAAGAAGATTGAAAGCATACGATACATCTTTTCTAATCACCATGGCATTAAACTAGAAATAAATCACAAGAAAAAAACCTGGAAAAAACACAAACACATGGAGACTAAACAATGATACTAAACAACCAATGGGTCAATGAAGCAATCAAAGAAGAAATTAAAAAATAAATAAATGGAGACAAATGCAAATGAAAATACAGTGGTACAAAATCTTTGGGACTCAGTGAAAGCAGTTCTAAGAGGGAAGATTATAGTGATATAGGCCTACCTCAAGAAATAAGAAAAACCCCAAATAAACAAACTAACCTTACACCAAAAGAACTAGAAAAAAAAAGTCTAAGATGAGTAGAAGAAAGAAAATAATACCACAGAAATACAAATGATTACAAGAAAATACTATGAAAAATTATATGCCAACAAAATGGATAACCTAGAAGAAAAGGATACATTTTTAGAAACATATAGCCTTCTAAAACTGAACCAGGAAGAAAATCTGAACAGACCAATTACAAGCAACAAATTTGAACTGGTAATCAAAAAACTACCAAAAAATGAAAGTCCAGATGGATTCATACGTGAACACTACCAAACTTTTAAAAATTAGTTAATACCCATTCTTCCCAAACTATTCCAAAAAATGTAAGAGGAAGGAAAGCTTCCAAATACATTCAATGAAGTCAGCATTACCCTGATACCAAAACCAGATAAAGATACCACTAAAAAAGAGAACTACAAGCCAATATCTCTGATGAACACAGAATGCAAAAATCCTCAACAAAAATATTAGCAAACCAAATCTAACAACATATTTTTTAAAAAACCATTCACCACAATCAAATGAGACTTATTCCAAACATGCAAGGATGGTTCAATATTTGCAAATCAATCAGTGTGATACATCACACTAACAACAGAAAGGATAAAAACCATATAATCATTTCAATAGGGCAGAAAAGCATTTGACAAAGTTCAACATCCTTCATGATTAAAAAAAAGAAAACTCAACCAAGTAGGTTTAGAGGCAACATACCTCAGCATAATAAAGATCATCTGTGAAAAATTTGCAGCTAACATCACACTCAGTGGAGAAAAACAGAGCTTTTCCTCTAGATCAGGAACAACATAAAGATGTCTACTCTCATTACTTTTATTCAACATAGATTAGAAGTCCTAGCCACAGCAATCAGACAAGAAAATAAATAAAAGGCATCCAAATCAGAAAGGAAGAAGCAAAATTTTCGTTATTTGCAGATGACCTGATACTACATATAGAAAACCCTAAAGACTCCACTGAAAAACTACTAGAACTAATGAATAAAAACAGGATACAAAATCAATGTACAGAAATTTGTTGCCTTTATATACACTAATAATGGAGCAGCAGAAAGAGAAATTAAGAAAACAATCCCATTTACAATTCTACCAAAAATAATACAATACCTAGGAATAAACTTAACCAAAAAGGTAAAAGACTTGTACTCTGAAAACTATAACACATTGATAAAATAAATTCAAGATGACAAAAAGAAATGCAAAGACATTCCATGTTCATGAATTAGAAGAATAAATATGGTCAAAAAGTCTATACTATTCCTATCAAAGTACCACCAGCATTTTTCACAAAGCTAGAACAAACAATCCTAAAATTTGTATGGAACCATGAAAGACCCCAAATAGCCAAAGCAATCTTGAGAAAGAATAACAAAGCTGGGGGTATCACAACCCCAGATTTCAAGATATACTGCAAAGCTATAGTAATCGAAACAGTATGGTACTGACACAGAAAAACAGGATAGAGTCCAGAATTAAACCCACACTTATATAATGAATTAATTAATCTATGACAAAGGGCAAGAATATAAAATGGGAAGAGACAGTCTTTAGTAAATGGTGTTGGGAAAATTGGACAGCCACATGCAAAAGAAAGAAACTGGACCACTTGTATACCAGAATAAACTCAAAATGGATTAAAGACCTAAATGTGAGACCTGAAACCATAAAAATCCTAAAAGAAAGCACAGGCAGTAATCTCTTTGACATTAATCCTAGCAGCATTTTTCTAGATATGTCTCCTGAGGCAAGGGAAATAAAAATAAAAATAAACTGTTAGGACTACATCAAAATAAAGTTTCCCCACAGCAAAGGAAATCATCAACAAAAGGAAAAGGTAACCAGTCCTAACCCACACCAGCAGGTGGAGCTGAAGTGACCCATTCTGGGAGAGGGACTCCGTCTTGCTCCCCATTGAGGCCCTCGCTGGAGGAGGAGGGTCAGAGCTTGGGTGCAGTCAATTGGGGGCTGTAGTTTAGTAAAACAGGAAAGCTACAAAACACTGTGGAGTGCTCAGGTATAAATAAAAAGAGGAAAAAAGTTTCTCAAATCACTGCTGCACCACACGGGGCAGATGCTTCGAGGGTCAGGGTCTACGCTGTCTCTAGCAGCCGCACACTGGACTTTACTGTGCCACAAGAAGACCCTTGTTCCCATTGTTTGTTTGCTTTTTTCCAAAGGTTCAAATGAACAATGTAGTGGTGCTGGATAATCCTTCTCCTTCCTACAACCCATTCCAGTTCAAGAACTCCTTCAAGTGCATCGAGGACCTGTCTGAAGACTTGGAATTGAAAATTTTCTATGTGGGCTCTGCAGAAAGTGAAGAATATGATTAAGTTTTAGACTCTTAGTGGGCCCTGTTTCTGCAGGACGGCATATGTTTTATTTCCAGCTGAAGCACCTAATCCAAGACTCATTCCAGATGCAGATGCAGTAGGTATAACAGTTGTGCTAATTACATGCACCTATTGAGGGCAAGAATTTATTAGAGTTGGCTGCTATGTAAATAATGAATATATTGAGACAGAAGTATGGGAAAATTTGCCAGGAAAACCAGACTTTCCTAAGCTTCAAAGGAACATTTTGGCATCTAATCCTAGAGTCACGAGAGTTCACATTATATGGGAAGACAATATAGAAAAACTGGAAGAGGCAGAGATCAGTAATCCAAATCTATAATTACTTCTTTCAACAGATGCATTACCTTCAGCATCAAAGGGATGGGTGGCCCATGTCAAAAAACTGACTATTCGTCATGTCAGAATCCTTCATGGACTGCATGTGACCATCTGTCATCCCTTTAGTACAAATTAAGCTATAGAAACACACAAAACTATTTCCCTGAAATTCCATAAGAACACAGTCAAGACACAATGTGAAGAATCTGTTCAAAAAACATCCTGTAGAAAGTTTGTAAGAAAACCAGTATTTGAGTACATTGTAGAATATAAATACAACTATTTTTAAGTAAAAAACAAAACAAAACAAAAAGCCTAAAAGGCAACCTACTGCGTGGGAGAAGATATTTTCAAATGACATATCTGATGATAAAGGTTTAGTAACTAAAATAAAGAACTGAAAAACTCAACACCCAAAAAACAAATAATCCAATTTTAAAAAATGGGCAGAAGACATGAACAGACATGTCTCCAAAAAAGACATACAAATGACCAACAGACACATGAAAAGATGCTCAATATCATTCATTATCAGGGGAATGCAAATCAAAAGTACAATGAGATATTACCTCACAATGGTCAGAATGGCTAAAATAAAAAACATAAGAGGTAACAAGTGTTGGCAGGGAGAACCCTCGAGCACTGTTGGTGGGAATGCAAACTGGTGCAGCCACTGTGGAAAACAGTATGGAGGTTCCTCAAAATGTTAAAACTACGGACACCTGGGTGGCTCAGTCAGTTAAGTGTCCCACTCTTGGTTTTGGCTCAGGTGATGATCTCAAGGTTCATAAGTTTGAGCCCCACACCAGCTCTCTGCTCTCAATCAGCACAGAACCTGCTTCAACTCCTATGCCTCCATTTTTCTCTCTCTCAAAAATAAACAAATTTTTTTAAAAAGTTAAAAATAGAACTATCCTACAATGCAGTAATCATACGACTGGGTATTTACCCAAGAAATACAAAAACACTAATTCAAAGGGATACATGCAACCCTATGTTTATAGCAGCATTATTGACAATAGCTAAATTATGGAAACAGCCCAAGTGTCCATCTATAGATAAATGGGTAGATAAGATGTGGGATGGTGTGTGTGTGTGTGTGTGTGATTGAATATTATTCAGCCATAAAAAAGAATGAGATCTTGCCATTTGCGACAACATGGATGGAGCTAGAGAGTATAATGCTAAGTGAAATAAATCAGCCAGAGAAAGCCAGCTACCATATGATCTCACTCATATGTTGAATTTGAGAAACAAAACAAATGAGTAAAGGAAAAAAAAAAAGAGAAACCAAAACACGGACTCTTAACTACAGAGAACACCCTGATGGTTACCAGAGGGAAGGGGGGGGGGGGATGAAATAGGCGATAGAGATTAAAGAGGACACTTACCATGATGAGCACTGAGTAATGTACAGAACTGTTGAATCGCTATATTGTGTACTTGAAACTAATGTAACACTGTATGTTACCTATACTGGAATTAAAGTTAAAACCTTAAGAAAATCTGGTCTTGGGGCGCCTGGGTGGCTCAGTTGGTTGGGCGTCCGACTTCAGCTCAGGTCACGATCTCGGGGTCCGTGAGTTTGAGCCCCGCGTCGGGCTCTGGGCTGATGGCTCAGAGCCTGGAGCCTGCTTCTGATTCTGTGTCTCCCTCTCTTTCTGCCCCTCCCCCATTCATACTCTGTCTCTGTCTCAAAAATAAATAAAACGTTAAAAAAATTAAAAAAAAGAAAATCTGGTCTTTAAAACTCCTCAGTTTTACTAATCCTGTCAATTTCTGACATGGTTCATGCATAGGCTCAGCACAGAGGCTGCGGCAGACGCGGCTTGCACTCCTCACCCTGACAGGCTGGGGAGAGAACCCACCACTGCGAAGATTCCACATGCTACCGTACAAGTGCCTGTTGACACATGCCTGATGAATTATAATCACCACCATCAAGAAGAAATCTGAGCTAAGCCACACTCTCCAGATCTGTCCTAAGAGCAATTAGCCATGTACCAATGGAGCTCGGAGCCACCTCTTGGTGTCCAACCTCATTTGAGGACATACTTCAATGAACACTGAAGAGCTAAGTCCTTGAAGTAGCACCAAGCACAGAAAAGACAGAAAACAAATGTTCTTGTGGTTAATCCAGACACACGAAGTAGAGAATGCTCACTGATCTTTATATGGAAACTATCTCTTAAGACACCTTCACATCCAGCTGAAATGTACTCTTCTTAGTTTTTAGATAGTCTGGGCTGTTTAATGAGTCATTACCTCTTCTAACTGGACAGCATACCTCAGAATTTACCTCTTTAGAAAATTTCTCCTGGGGCCCCTGGGTGGCTCAGTCGGTTAAGCGTCCAACTTCGGCTCAGGTCATGATCTCGCGGTTTGTGAGTTCGAGCCCCATGTCGGGCTCTGTGCTGACGGCTCAGAGCCTGGAGCCTGCTTCCGATTCTGTGTCTCCCTCTCTCTCTGCCCCTCCCCTGCTCATGCCCTGTCTCTCTCCGTCTCAAAAATAAATAAAACATTTTTTAAAAATTAAAAAAAAAAAAAAGAAAATTTCTCCTAGCTAAATCTATCCCAATCTGATTACAAATTTATTTAGTACCTCAAAATAGTTCAATCTGCACTTAAAGAATCTTAGATCTAAAAGGAGCTTCAAAAAATAAATAAATAAAAAAAAAGGCACTTCAGACACCATCCGAGTGGCAGGCTCCCCTGAGAGGTGGCTTCATGACACGGGGACGCTACAGCAGACACACCTGGAGCCCAGCCGGCACTGGCACTTGCCAACTGGGTGACTGTGGGCAGTTTCCTTCCCCTCCCCCTTATGGGTCTCACTTTTCTCAACTATAACATAGCCCCTGGCACTTGTAAGAATTTAACAAATAATCACTATTATTGTCAATGTTACTTTGTGCCTCAGAAACTACCCCTGAGAAAGATAAACAGGACTTGCCCCAAGTCCGTAATCGTCAGGTCCCTAAGGTGGTCTGAGCAAAGACCGTTGCCATTTCTCTCCTGGACTATAGCAAGAGTGTGCCAAGTGGTCTCTAGAACCAGTGTTTAATTCCTCTTCTACACTATTACCAGAATGATCCCTTTTAGAAAACAAATTTGATTAAAATCCCCATGCTTAAAAATTGTCAGTGGTTCCCAGGGTTCACAGGACTAAGTGCAAACTCCTTAGCAGCTCAGCCAGCACCCTTCACAGTTTTCCCCTGAACCATCTTTTGGGGGCCATCTCCACCCGCCATTCCAAAGGATGCTATGCTTCAGCTCCACACAACCTCCACCCTCCTCCAAAGTTGCTGTGCACTCTCACCCTTCTATGCCTTGGTCCTGGCTATCCCTCTGCCGAAAACATTTGCCTATCTCCATCTGGTCAACTCCAGCACTAAGCCCCAGGCCAGCCTTCTCTTAGGTGAAGCTTTGTAGGCTCAGTTATCGCCCTGCCTCAGGGCTCCCTCCTTCTTCACAGCCTCCTGCTATCTTGATGCTCATCACTCAGTTTTCCCCAATCTGTTGTCTTCCATAGGACTTCCTTACTCTATCTCGTTCCAGAGTAGGGGCTGCTTCTCAGTCATCTTTATATATGCACAGCCTAGTTTGGTACCTGTCACAGAGTGGGTGCTCACTAAATAGATCTAGAATGAATGAGTGAATAAGTTAATGAGTGAATGGCTGGGTGGTTAAATGAATTAATGAACAAAGGAACTAAGCACTAGAAGGTCCCAGGTTGCTTCTCATTTCACTATATCCCCCTTTGTTTGCACATGAATTATTTTATAAACCTATTAGTACAGTTTTCATTTAAGCATGTGGCAGCTCTTGAATTAGATCAGAAGCTTCTATAGGACATGTGCATCTTCTACTTATGCTTTTCACTCTCTC
This sequence comes from Lynx canadensis, assembly GCF_007474595.2. NCBI lineage: Eukaryota > Metazoa > Chordata > Mammalia > Carnivora > Felidae > Lynx > Lynx canadensis. The sequence continues at coordinate 64,555,515 of NC_044311.2, forward strand.
AGATCTGGACATATCAGCACTGGTTCAGTTTCTGATGCTCTCTTTTGCAATACACTTGCACGACAAGAATTTTCTTCACTTGTCACGAGGGAAGTTACAACGAAGGTTTTATTTCAAAGGTAGTGTGGTAATAAGATGTTATCCTAGACAGCCATAGAAAAGAAATAACCTGGTTTATTTTCTTGCCGACAGTAGAAAACATTCAAGGCTCCAACTCTTTAGATGTTTAAATGAGAGCCTGTATTTTAGTGTTCAGAACCTTCAAAAGAATATTATTTTCTTGCATAAAACATGAAAATATGGGCTCAATGGAAACACTATTTTCAGTCTCTCTCATGTCTTCATCAAACTTTCAGAAATATTTTCTGAAGGAATATAGTACTATTTTAAGCTTGAATTTATTCACATAAGTGCTTATAAAGTATTCAACCAAAGAAATAGCTCTTAAGTATGAAACTTTCTTTTATTCCCGGTAACTGAGTAGAGAGACAAAATGTGACTATAAAGGCCAAGATTAAGCTCCTCCGCGCACACGAGAATAAACATCACAGACATGATACTGACCATCATATACTTTATCTTTTTTAAGTTTATTTATTTTGAGAGAGAGAGAGGAGAGAGAAAACGAGCAGGGGAGGGTCAGAGAGAGAGAGGGAGGGAGAAAATCCCAAGCAGGCTCCACACTGCCAGCACAGAGTCCGATGCAGGGCTCAAACTTGAGAACTGTGAGATCATGACTCGAGCCAAAATCAAGAGTTGGACACTTAACCAACTGAGTGACCCAGGCACCCCCACATACCTCATCTATCGACCCTAGATCAATGGTTCTCAACTAAGAAGGACTCTGCCCTCAGGGGGACATTTGGCAATGTCTGAAGACATTATCACAGACTAGGAGCCTACTTGGCATCTAATCCGTAAAAGCCAGGGCTGCTGATGGTGCTAACCATCCCACAATGCACAGAACAACCTCCCATAACAAAGAGAATTATCTGGTCTAAAATATCAATAGTGCTCAGATTGGGAAAGCATGCTGTAGAATTATAGATTTCCACATCACTAAGACAAAAGAGTAGAAGAGGATGAGTTCATATTCCTAATCCTTCTTCCCTCCCCCACAAAATCTAGAATGAGGAGGAAATAAATTATGATGATGTTTTCACAGCTTAGATGTGAAAGGTAGCATCTGGAAGGAAACAGGACAGGGAAAAATAAGGAGTATTTCAACAACTAAGTTCTTAGAAGGAAAACAGATTCAAGACAGGTTCATTTCCACTGCAGTCAATTCTGGCATCTGCAGTGGGTTTTAACTGTCCAGGCAGATGGGTAACTGGAACTAAAGTCAAACTATCAAGCATATACCAACTCCAAGAGAACAACTTCTCAAGAGCTAAATGAGTTTTCCGTACAAGATTTCCAGTGGCTCTGTGAAGCATCATAGCTCTCATGGAGATTTGTAAAGGGGGCCAAAAAGCTGAAATCTGATGTATCTCCAAAAAAGCTGAACAGGCCTAGTCAATACCAAGGACATTTAATAGTAAGGCAAATGGAACTCTTCCAGCTTCAAAGGGACAATCCAGAACGATATTCACTGAATCTGGTGACTGAAATGCCAAATGAGGAAGGCACCCAAGGAAGATTATTTTCTCTCACTTGTACAATTGTGTTTGCACTGCAAAATAATCTTTACTGAAATGAATATTTGAGTGTCTACTTCCACCTGGAAAGACAAACCAAAATTGTTAAAACTAAATATTTTAAGGATATATTTGGATGCCAAGTTTTTTGAAAAGACCTTTCACTGAAGGCTATTCCAGTTAATTGGTTGAGACTCTGGCCAGACCATCTACAGGTACTGCTGGTTTTCATAACGTATGATTCTGGAACCACAACTGTTTTACGTTTCTAAACAGAGAGGCTTCCGAACCAAATCCCCCTAGACAAATACTAACCACCAATCCGTGATAAAAATCTCTTCTTGTGCCTCTTCCATTGCATTTGCCACATCTTCAAAATATCCTTTGGCATTAACGTACCTAAAAAACAAGGGTTTGTGTGTGTGTCATTTATTTTTGTTTTACAGAAAGAAAGAAAGCAAACATGTCTTACGGCAAAGTGAAAGACCGAAGCCACTGCCTGAGTTTCTACAAAGCCGCCAGTTTACTTTGCATAACTGAAAACCAAGGATTGAAAATACCATCTTCTGTCTACTAACTAGCAGGAAGCACAGTAAGTAGACGGAAGCAAGCGACCCGATTCTGCCGAGAGCACAACAAATTGGTCTCATCATCACATGAGTCAGATGAATTCTCTCATCCTGTTGAACTCACACCATTGTTCTTCTGAGACTGAAAACAGACCAGTTTCCAATCCATGGGCAGAAAACCACGCAATGCTTTTTATTTAAAAGAAATACTTAGCAAGTAAATTCTCGTCCTTAGATTATGGCTAATAACTTAAATAAACATTTTCTTTGCATCATTAAAAAATGTATGACGTTAAGCTTTTAAAGCCAAACTTCAAAATCTAAAGCTAGCTATCTCAAGCTCACTGTAAAAATCTTAAAAACAAAAGTTGGAAAACTAATCTATGCTCAGGTAGTCCTATAATGCATATTATCTTACCACAGCCTCGAAAATTGATTCCAGATGAATTTATACCTACTATTATATTAGATACTATGACTACCTCAACAGTCTTAGAGCAAAATGATCTTACCATTTGGCTAATGTATTCTCTTGGATAGCAGCATAAGACCCGAATCGATGGTCTTTGAGAAAGTTGGTACCATATTTCTGGATGAATTCTTCTATAGCCCCTCCCCACCACCGAGCATGTCTATAGCTGTTGCATTTTAAAATAAGAGTCCTTCAAAGAAAAGCAAAATGTGGAAAAGAATGATCACTCTGTGTTCTGTCTCTTTAAAAAAAAATTAACAATTAAACACATGCCATTTTGTTGAAAATTTTAAGCAAAGAGCATCTTACTTTTATCAAGAAAGCAGACTTCTGAACATTTTCAGCAAGCTTTTAAACTGTATATATAGAGCAATATATGGCAATATAACAAAAATAAATTTTCAGGTTATTTACTCACTCCTTCATGCTAACATGCATAAAGGTATTTACTATGACCTAGAACTGTACCAGACTGTGAGAGGGATAATCTTGAACCTTTTACCATCAGAGAAAATCAGGAAGGTCAACATCTTTTCACATACATACATGCACAGACACACAAAACACATGCCAATGTGTATTAGAAAGGATGTGCATGTGTGTGTTTGTGTGTGTGTGTATGTATACACATATATAGTCAATGTGTGAAAAAGAGAAAAATTTATAATATATTCATATACATGAGGCCGAATGTATATATAGAGAAAGTGACAACACGTATTGCATAACTATAGCCTTCCAGAAAGAAACATTTATCAACACACACACTAATAAAATCTATAGTAAATGTATGCTTGAGTATCCTTTCAAGAGATCTTTCTTAAAATCTATGTGTAAATAGAATTTTTGTAAATCAAATCACATTTTTATGTTAACTAAAGGATATCAATTTATAAAGTTTTGTTTCTTAAAAATGTGAAACGATCACTCCTTAGCTTATCTGTTTGGTAAACTGGTTCCATTGAGTAGCTAATTTTATAATAGGCATACATTTTGTTAAAACAAACACAAATCAATACATGCAATTATTTATTCTGTTCCACACTGAATATTTAATTCTTAAAAATTTATATAAAGAAAAGTAGTTTCATTATTTTTGATCAAAGATGAGTTCTAAATAACAATGTTCTAACATTTAAATTATTTTACCTCCTCCTTCACTTAAGGTTGGGAGAAAAACTTTGTTTTTTGAGAGAAATCTTTTTAAAATACTTGAAATTTCTACCTTGAGAGATTATCAATTCGGAGCCCATATTTTGTCTCTGTCTCCTTCTTCCCCACCTTGATTTTGAATTCTTTATCTACCAGCAGGACGAAGGCAATGGCACCACTGTCTGGTTTCATATACAGTAAAAAGGAATCTTTCACTATCAACCACCTGTAAGAAGGTAATAAGTATTTTAGAGTTGTATTGAATTACTAAAAAAAAACAACAAATTATGACAAGCTAGGTAAACATTCCAGCAGACTGTAGATGCAATATTGTTTTTTTTTTACACAGAGGATTTCTTTTTTTAAAAATCACCATGAAACAACAACGAAAACTAATAAGAAGTCTATCATAGTTTCCTAAGAGGACTTGGACCAAACAACTCAAAGTAATTCATTAGCTTTTTATACACTAATGGCAAAGCCTGAAAGAATGTCCCCAACATTGTCAGGTGATGCTTGCAGGAAGTACAGCAGGAGCCCAAGCTGTTGGAAAAATGGAAATGAACTGGAAAAATGTTTACTAAAATAAACTATCATAAAAGAGGTAAATAAGCCTCTCAGTAGATAAAAATCATCCTTTGAAAATAATCCAATGAGCATCGAATACTCCACATATTCTGTTTTTCATTTCAAATTACTTGTGGTTTGGGGCGCCTGGGTGGCTCAGTCAGGTAAGCATCTGACTCTTGGTTTCGGCTCAGCTCATGATCTCACAGTTTGCGAGTTCGAGCCTCGCATCAGGCTCCATGCCGATAGCTCAAAACTTGCTTAGGATTCTCTCTCTCCCTGTCTCTCTGCCCCACCCCTGCTTCTGCGCGCTCGCTCTCTCTCTCTCTCTCTCTCTCTCTCTCTCAAAAACAAATAAACACAAAAAATTCAAATTACTTGAATTTAATTAATTTACAGTCTGCTGTAATAGTGCTTGAATTTGAATTAAGCACTATTCATAAATGATATTCAATAGGACATGATCTCTCCAAAGTATGTATGTATTCAATTTGATATATATTTGAGAGTTTCATAGTGGAAAAATACAGTGATAAGCTGGGAGTTAGGGCAGAGGTGGAAACAGCACAGAGGTTTCCAGAGAGCTTACTAGGCTAGTGGGGTGCAAACAAGGTACTAGAAAATGAAAAGGTAATGGGTGTAAGGAGGAGGGAGTCCTTAGTTCTCAGAGAAAGGGCTAGAGGCACTCTCCCAAAGACGTGGATCGCAGCAAGGCCAGAAAGGATCCTATTAAATAAAGCCCAAAGCAGGGTGGCAAGGTGTGCATCCCACACTGAGGGAAGAGTTGGAAAAGGCACTGAGGTGTGGAAATGCAGCACGTGTTGGAAGAGAGTTTGGTGAGGCCAGGGTCTCGGAGGATAGTAAAGAAAAATGGGCAAATGAGTGGAGAAAGGGGAAAATGGACAAAGGCCATATTGAGGAGGGTCTGATGGAAATGCTCAGGAGGCTGATTTTATATCATTGAACCAGTGTTTCCTAAACCTGCTTTGCCATCAGAGTATCTGGAGATGTTTGTTCAAAAAAATAATAGATTCCCAAGCCCCACCACAGATCCATTAAAAAGGCCTAACAATCTGTGTTTAAAAAAAAGAAAAAAAAAAACAAGAAACAAAAAACAAACAAAAAAAACCAGACCACCAGGGTTCTTATTAAATAAGAGAATCCTCATGCCCAGGCAAGAAATAGGATGATAATATCATTATAACTATGTTTCAGAAAGAAAGGTATGAAGGATAAAGAGAGATGAAATGTGCAGGTTAGCAAGCTACTAGAATAACATAAAATAATTCTTCTTCTACTTGGCTGTGAATATGCATCACGTGGGTATCCTGTTAAAATGCAGATTCTGTGGCTACAAATTCTTTGTCTTATCAAAATGACAAGAAATAACAAGTGTTGGTGAGGATGTGGAGAAAAGGGACCCCTGGAGCACTACTAATGGGACTGTAAATTGGTGCAGCCACTCTGGAAAACGGTATGGAGATTCCTCTAAAAAATAAAAACAGAAATACCAAATGATCCAGCATTTCCACTTCTCGGTATTTGCCTGAAGAAAACAAAAACACTAATTCGAAAAGATGTCTGCACCCCAAGTTTACTGCAGCATTATTTACAATAGCTGAGATATGGAAGGAACTTAAGTGTCTATCAATGAAAGAATAAAGAAAACGTGGTGGACTATTATTACTCAGCCATAAAAAAGGGATCCTACAATTTGCGACAACATGGATGGAACTAGAGAGGATATTACACTAAGTGGTAGAAGTCAGAGAAAGACAAATACCATATGATTTCACTTATATGTGAAATCTAAAAAAAACCCAAACAATCAAAATAGAAATAGACTCATAAATACAGAGAACAAGCTGTTAGTTACCAGAGCAAGGAGGGGTGGAAGGACACGCAAAATAGGTGAAGGGGATTAAGAGGTACAAACTTCAAGTTATAAAATAAATAAGTCATAGGGAATGCAAAATACAGCATAAGGCATATAGTCAATAATATTGTAATAACTTTGCATGGTGACAGATGGCAACTATATGGGGTGCCTGGGTGGCTCGGTCAGTTAAGCATCCGACACTTGATTTCGGTTCAGGTCATGATCTCACAATCTGTGAAATTGAGCCCCACACTGGGCTCTGCGCTGACAGCACAGAGCCTGCTTGGGATTCTCTCTCCCTCTCTCTCTGTCCCTCTCCTACTCACATTGTCTCTGTCTCTCTCAAAATAAATAAATAAACTTTAAATAAAGTGAATGCAAATGGCAACTGTGTCACACTGCATACACCACCGTATAATCACGTTTACTTGCAATTGTATACTGATCAAATAAATCAGTTCATAACTGCATAAAATATCAATGGGCATATTATACCAAACATTAGACAAAGTAAAGCACATTATGGAACAGGAAAGGCCAGAACACTGGAACACAGGTTAAACAATGCTGTAAATCTATAATAAATTGTTACTGAACTTGCTAACCACATTACGATTTAGTGGCTTTATAATTTGGGATTTAATACAGACAAATCTACATTAGTCTCCACGTAGTTTCATTTCATTCATTTGTGTTTTAATATAGGCTGACTCCTACCCAATAAAAGTGGGTGGGATGGATCTTGGATAATGTACAGTAAAGGGCATACGTGTGACATGGTTAAAAAAAGGAAAAGCATCAAGGTCACAGAAAGCAAATACCGAACCACAACATCAACATTATTATGGTGATGGCATGCCAGGGTGGGTCTGAGCTTCCCGGTTTTTCTTACCCAGTGAATAAATTAAAGAAATAAAAAGTATCCCTCAAAAATTAAATTCCAAAGAAGTTTCTCATGTGGGACCTAAGAGAAGGCAACTGAATAGTATAATGGATAACGTTTTCAATAACTGTCAGCAAATGCAGAAATTATACACTTTATAAGAATTCTCATAGCACTGCTCAATAAAAATGCCCAGGCCATGATATAAACAAGGACTCAGTGGTTCTGAGGGCCTGAGTTATGAGTGCAGACATGTAGCTTGCCTGTCGATAAAACTCGGTTAGCGATAAAGAGAGTGAATGGATCACATATCTGTTAAAGTTCCTTCTTTAAAGGCAGTCCCTTGTCCTGGCTCGACTCGTGGTACAAGTTAGTGGGCACATGGCACGCCACAGGCCCCCACGGGACTGCTGTGCTATGCTGATGACTGGGAAGGAGCCACAAAGGTTTTGAACCCCTCGGCTGTCAGGTTTGCCAATCTGAGAAGAAAGACCCCGCAGCAGACCCGTGAACCTGTCTACCTGGAAGTCCAGGATACGCAAATGGCATCAAGCTGGGCTCTCGCCAGAAGCTCCACGCCACAGACAACATGGTGGGATGACGATGGGACGACCCCTATCCAGGTGTACCAGCTCCCATGGTCGGCATGACAAAACACATCTCAGAAATGCTTCTGGGAGCAGAGGCTGGTGCAACAACCACCAGGGCAAAGGTTGCAAAACACGTCCATAGGAACAGGCCACCAGTACCACTGTGAAGATGTAGCCTGCACCAGGATACCCCGGGCAGGGGGGCTCCGAGGTCGGCTGTGTCTTCCTGCAGAAATGGGTACTTTTCCTTAATTTGCAGAGGCTCTGTACAGGCTGTAACAGCGTTCCTCAGCATGGCAATGACAGCTGGTGGACTGCAGGGCCAGAGCCCTGGTAGCACTGGGGGTGCCACAACATGTGCAGGCATCCTACGTGCATTCCTGCCCTACCCCTCCAAGAGGCGGCAGCCTGGAAATAGAGAACTGCATAGCAGTGACAGCTGGATTTTGAACGCTGAGGTGCAAAAGATAATAATTTCTATTCTGGTAACAAATTCTCTTTAATAGTCATTAGATATCAGGGTAAATTGACTCCTGGCCTTATATAAAGCTCTTCTTAATTATGCCATTCATTAAAACTCTCCTGATTTCTTTCCTTTCTCTTTCGTCAACCGATTTTTTTCCTCAATAGGAGGATATGCAGCAAGAAAGGAGTTCGTCGTCAGCCTTTGGGAGTCCGATCCCAGCTCCCTGGGCTCTGATCCCAGCTCTGCCACCCGCCTGACTGTGTGAACTTGGGTAACTGAGCCTGAGGTCTAAAGCCATACAATGGGGATAACAGCAGTGCGCAGCTCAGACACGTTTGTGAGAAGTAACAGATGATTCACCTACGTAGCTCAGCACCGTGCCTCCCACCAATAAATATGCACTTTTACAAACATTCTTGTTCCAAAGTAGGTGAGATCATAGTCTGTTCTAACAAGATGCCTCCTGCCTGGGCCACTACTTGCTGGGGCTTTAAAATGTGGCCAAACCACAGGAACCAGCCATGACCTTCTCAGACTCACCTTCTACCGTTCCCTCCCACCTCCTAGGTCTGGCTGTTCCTCAGACTTGCCAAGGTTATTCTTTGGGCCTTCTACATTTGTTATCCCTCTGCCTACATATGATTTCTTCTAGATCCTCCGATGGGCAGTCCTTTCCTGTTACTCCCTTCTTCAACATTTCTCCACAGGGAGGCCTTCCCAAGCTACTCAATCTTAAAAAGCTGTCCCCGACCCAGCCCAGCCCACCCCAGTCCACTGCTCCATCATGTTTAGCTTCCTCCTAACACTTACCTCAACTTATTTCTCTGCTTCGTGAGTGTCTGTTGAATTCTTGGTATAGCTCAAAGTTCAGCAAAATAAGTCCTACATTTATTTCTTAAAATCTATACCTCTCCCTCTCTTCAGACATTATTTGAGATAAGATTCTCATCTACTCCACTACCAGATGATGAGGAGTTGCTCCCTAGATAAGCTGTTAAAGTAGATGTTTTAAATTGTGGAAGAAATGTTTGCCCTGTTTGTCTTTCTTTCTTTTTCTTTTTACTTGTCCCTGAGAGAAGGTCGTCGTGAGACTTGATTGCAAGTTTAATTGCCCGGTTGCTTTATCTGGTTTGTCAAATAGCATAAATGAGAAAGTGGTCAGAATGCTTTTATGGGTCTAAATATAAAAAGAGCAAGTTATGAGCGCATCATCTTAAAAGTGGGAGAGAGCCAAATCATAAGAGACTGTTAAAAACTGAGAACAAACTGAGGGTTGATGGGGGTGGGAGGAGGGGAGGGTGGGTGATGGGTATTTGAAGAGGGCACCTTTTGGTATGAGCACTGGGTGTTGTATGGAAACCAATTTGTCAAGTAATTTCATATATAAAAAAAATCAATAAAATAAAAGTAACTCCTATTTAGATACCATAGCTTCTACATGAGAAAATGTCTCAACTAATTTTGTCAGCTCTATCTATCATTTATTTGGTACTGATATTTTATATCCCACAAATGTGATTCAGGAAATACTTATTAATGGGGGAACCAAGGCTTCAATCTTCATGGAAAGATTTACACAATTTTAAAATGATGACACATTTCCTTCCAGGGTGGATCATATCTCTTTAGATTGGATTAAATCAGGCTTCAACCAAGACAAAGTTTAAGATGTAAGGGAGGTATATTCTTTTACATAATCAAGTCTGGCCCCCATCTTTTCTGGCTGCCCTTTCTCATGGAGGTGACAACTCCAACAGCAGTTCCTTGACATCTGGAACTAAAGTCACCCTCTCCCATCCTCAAGTCTGTCACCATCCCGTTGCCTTCGTTTTCCTTCAAAGCTCCGGCCCCATGCTGCACAGATACTGTTTACACGGCCTGTCCACTTTGTCACTGCCTTCACTGCTCCTCTGGTAATGCTCTGTGGGGGCATGCCTCTTACAAGAGCTAGAGTACATCCGGCCAACATTAGGCACTCACTAAATGACCGCATGGACCAGACCAAGGCTTCTATTTCCTGAGTAGATCTCTCAGGTTGGGCTGGCCCATGCATCCACTCTGAGAAAAGGATGTGAGTAAAAGTGGTTTATAAAAGGGGCATCTTAGGGAGTTGTTAGGAGCCCTGGCATGGAAGGACGGGAAGGTAGAGCAAGAAAGGAGCCATCAGGATGTGTCGTGTTTTGTTGTGTCTGCATGCACTTTACTGTGGGCAGCTGGGCTGCAACCTGCCAGGGGACTCCGGAGACAGTGCAGGGCTTGCTGCAGTGTCACACCACCAGAGGGGGGAGGGGACCGGACTCCTGCCAGCTCTTGGCTAACGGCGGCTTCTGGGGGCTGTGAACGCTTCCACTCTGCTCTGCACGCAGACCCTAACTGCCCGGAGTGTCTTCAAAGATTCCCAAGGGCTTGCCTCTGCAACCTTGAGGTTGGCCCCAGCCAAAGCTGGTGAGCGGGAGGACTGCTCAGGAGGAATCTGTACCAGGGCCCCCTACTGGGCGATTATGCAAGTTACAGCAGTTTATTTGAAAACAAGTGTTTTCTAGTATATTACTTCCTTTTTTATTTTAGTATAATCGTTTAGTCAGAACATAGGAATCTTCCATTTTATCTAGTCTAATCTCCTGATCTTTCCCTTGTACTTCTTCCATCCTTTCAAAACTGAGAAAATCAGAGCCTGACTTAGCAGTATTTTTTGTTGGTAGTGTAAATATGTATAAAAGTAATCTTAGGGTTATATATTTTTAATATACACTTAGCTCAATTTCATAATTACACATGAGCTCATAGATCTTTTTCAAAATTGGGGAAATAATATATAGTTCTTAATATTTTTCCAAAACTCCAGTAAATTATTATTGTAACCAGTAACTATTGTCTAGTATATCCAAAACATTGTGATAAATGCTTTGAGAACACAAAGCAGAATCAGATGAGAATACTGACCCACAGGAGTCTTTGGTTGGGTAGGGTATGAATTAAAGTTCTCTGTCTATATCACACTTACCATAATACACATCCTCACAAATGTAGATCTAAATGATCATCCCTGAAGTCTGACCAATTTTTCTTTTCTTTTTTTAGTTTATTTTTTTAAGTGTACAGTTCAGTGGCTTTTTAGTATATTCATAAAGTTGGCACCATCACCATTAATATCTAATTTCAGAATATGTCACTCCCCCAAAAGAAACCCCATATCCATTAGCAGTCACTTTCTACTGTCCGTTCATCCCAGCCCCTGGAAGCCACTCACAGACTCTATCTCTATAGATTTGTTTGTTCTGGACATTGCATATGAATGGAATCATACAATATGTGGCCCTTCGTGTCTGGCTTTCTTCACCTAGCATAATGTTTTCAAGATTCATTCATAATATAGCATGTATTAGTACTTCTCTTTTTTTCCACTAAAAATTTTTAGACATCTATTCACATACTTTAAAACCCTTTAAAATTGTATTTATTCACCAGTTTGTAATATATTCAAAAAAGTTGTACAACTATATATTTTCATCAACCCAGAAAGAAACTCCATATCCATTAATCTTCTTCACTCCTTTGTATGGCCACAAAATATTCCACTGTATGCATAAACCATGTTTTATTTAACCATACATCAGGTGATGGACATTTGGGTTGTCCCTACCTTTTGGCTCTTCTGAATAATGCTGCTATGAACATTCATCTGCAAGTTTTGATACAGACATATTTTTTTCAATGCTTTTGGGTAAATACCTAGAGTTACCATATGCCCCAGTAATCTCACTTCCTATGTTTAATATTTGAGGAACTGCTGCACTGTTTTCTGCAGTGGCTGAACCATTTTATATTTCTACCAGCAACATAGGAGTATTCCAATTTCCCTACATCTTTGTCAATACTTGTTCTTGTGCATCTTTCTCGTGAGAGCCATCCTTCTGGGTATGAAGTTGAACCTCGCTCTGGTTTTGATTTACATTCCCCTAAGGACTAGTGATATTGAGATATCTACTTGTGCTCATTGGCCACTTGTATGTGTCCTTTGGCCGACCAGTTGTGGAGTTCTGTGGCCCACCAGGTCTTTATGTATATAATAAAGTTTGCACACTCTACTACAAGTCCACGTTTGAGTTTTAATGGTTAAATGGATGCTGAAGACTGGAACGTAAAATAATTTAAAATTTGCTCTGCTGTGACTTTCAAAGGATATATAATTGATTCATAATTGAAAACTAGTAGGTGAAAACTTCCCAAATACCCAGTCTATTAAAATGAATACACAAAGCTGCCAAGTCCTACCTTTTTGACCAGCGGTAGCAGGCTCTTCCCTGACCACAGCAATTCAAGCCTGGTATTCTGTGTCCCCCGGATCTCTTCATTATCATACCTTCTCTGAAAGACACATCAAGTTAACCCAGCATCTTCAAATTTCCAACTCACACTTAGCTGATACAGCCCCACAACTTGGGACTAAATAAACTGTTACATAACTTTCCTCCCCACCCTTTCCTCCTTCACTCTCAAATTGCTTAATGTCACATTCGCTAGTCTGGATATTCTAGCAGCTGATCTCTAAAAGCACCTGGTGGGATTGAGGCCAGCAACATTCTCTTACTCACACTGCAGACCTTAAGCATTCTTGCTTCTGGCTCCAAATGCTGACTGTACCCTCTAGTCATTGTGACAAGCTGAAAAAGACCCCAGACATTGCCAAATGCCTGCAAAGGAATGGTTCAGCTCACATTGAGACCACTGGAGGTGCTCGCCCACATGTTCCCAGGGATTTCTGCATCTTTTCACCTACAGTTCTAGGACCAAGTCATACCAAAGGAGTAGAGCACAGCTATGAGAGCTTTGGAAAGAGAAATATCTTGATTTTGAAAGATAGGACAAGAAATAATGATAATAATGGCTTGGGGCGTCTGGGTGGCTCAGAGGTTAAGCAACCAACTCTTGACTTCAGCTCAGGTCATGATCTCATGGTTCATGAGATCGAGCTCTGTGTGGGTGCCTGCACTGACAGCTCAGAGCCTGCTTAGGATGCTTTCTCTCCCTCTCTTTTCTGTCCTCCCCCAGTTATGATCTCAATCTCTCTCTCTCTCAAAAATAAATAAACATTATGGGGCGCCTGGGTGGCGCAGTCGGTTAAGCATCCGACTTCAGCCAGGTCACGATCTCGCAGTCCGTGAGTTCGAGCCCCGCGTCGGGCTCTGGGCTGATGGCTCAGAGCCTGGAGCCTGTTTCCGATTCTGTGTCTCCCTCTCTCTCTGCCCCTCCCCCGTTCATGCTCTGTCTCTCTCTGTCCCAAAAAATAAATAAACGTTGGAAAAAAAAAAATTAAAAAAAAAAAAAATAATAAATAAACATTAAAAAAATACTAATGGCTTGATGAAAGAAAAAAATTAAAACAATTACTACAATGGTCTTAAGAAGCTAAGTAGGCTCTATATAAATAACATCAAGCTCTCTCATTATGAAGGAAAATAATAAGTAAATTCCAATCTTGTTACCTAACAAATTTTACACAGTATTATTTTTTAATCATGAAAATGAGTGAGAAATAGCTAACTTTTGTAACTTGTTAAAAGAAGGATCTGGCATATTGATTTTTTTTTCAATTCACATACATTATACTAGTTTCAGGTATACAACACATTGATTCAATATGTGTATATATTGCAAAATGATCACCCCGGCAAGTCTAGTTAACCTCCATCACCACATGCAGTTCTACATTTTTTCCTTGTGATGAGGACTTTTAAGATCTGTTCTCTGCCACTTTCCAATATACAATAGCGTATATTTATTTCTAATGCTTTCTCCCGTATTTCATATTTGCCGCCTGTATTAAACATTCCTACTACTGGGCCAGAGGAAATCTGGGCTGTAATAAGAGAGTGGAGCAGTTGATTCCCTTGTTCAACATAGCAAGGTACCACTGTGTATAAATAGAGTCCCTGAGAGGCTCTGACTCTGTTGAGGAGAAAGAAGGTAGCAGGAAAGCCAGGAGGCTTTGTCACCAATGCATGCTGGCAAATCAAATGGTAATGCTTATCAACTTTCACACTTCTCTTTAAGATGCAACACGGAACTTACATGCCCTTGGTCCCAAATCATGGATGAAAGACAGCTGGCTTATGTCAAGGAATTCTGTCTGAAAAGAGGCCAGAAATTCATACTTTAGAAAGTCAGAAGGAAAAAGATAAACATACACATTTGGAAAAAAAACATGCATTGATACCGCTAGTGTAAACACATCTGGGGGACTACACAGAACAATAGGCATTGCCTGTTTTTCGCCTCTGCGAGAGAACAGATCAGAAGTGTGTACATAATTCAAACACAACCTAGAAAGTGATGTCTGCTCTCACACGTAGAGACAGAATGTTCAAGAAAGTTGAGGAGAGAGGATTTACTCCCAAACTCTTCTGTGTTTTCTTTGCTGGGGAAGGGGGACTGTGTCACATAGTGTGCACAAATAATAGCGGTGTGTGAAGGCGGCAATGTTGGGGCCAGCTTCTGAAGGTGGGCTAGACTTGGCATGTGGAAGTGGGAGATGAAGGGGGAAACAGAACAGGGAAGGTGTAAATGAGCTCTTGGGATGTACATTTGAGCTAGAGTGAGGAAGATGAAGATAGTTATGTGAAATTAAATGGCAGAGTAGGTTGAGGTGAGTTTGGGGGAGGTCTTGAACATCAGGAATACCAGAATATTTTAATACAAATGAAATAAAATGATTTTATGTAACAATAATATAAAAATAATTCTATTTTTATTGAGTAGCAAAGAAAGCAAATTTTAGGCCCATCTTTCCTATGCAAATTATAAGATAAAAACTACAAATATTATAATAATGACACCAATAGCTAACATTTACTAGTACTTAATATCTATCTGTTGGCCCCCTACTAA
This sequence comes from Lynx canadensis, assembly GCF_007474595.2. Lineage (NCBI taxonomy): Eukaryota > Metazoa > Chordata > Mammalia > Carnivora > Felidae > Lynx > Lynx canadensis. The sequence goes on from NC_044311.2 coordinate 64,570,618, forward strand.
GCATTTTTCACACACTGTCTCAAATCTCTCTGAAATAGGTGCTATTTTTCCCATTGTACAGAAGAGGAAACTGATGATTAGAACAGGAAATAGGCAAACTTTCTCTGCAGAGTCAGACAAAAAATTTAGGGCTTTGTGAATCATATACTTTAACTATTGTAGCATAAAAGCAGCCATAGACAATACATAAATGAATAAGCATGACTGCATTACATTAAAACTTAATTATGCATACTAACATACAAATTTAATATAATTTTATGTCACAAAATATACTCTTTTTAAATTTTTTTCAAACATTTAAAATGTAAAAACTATTCTTAGCTCATGGACCATACAAAACAGGCAGTGAGCTTGATTTGGTCCATGGGTCATAGTTTAAAAGCCCGGGTGTAGAGGGGCACCTGGGTGGCTCAGTTGGTTGAGCATCCAACTCATGCTCATCCAACTCATGACTCAGGTCATGATCTCACAGTTCTTGAGTTCGAGCCCTGCATCAGGCTCTGTGCTAACAGCTCAGAACCTGGAGCCTGCTTCAGATTCTGTGTTTCCCTCTCTCTGCCCCTCTCACACTCACGCTCTGTCTCTCTCTCTCTCTCTCAAAAATAAACATTTTTTTTTTTTTAGAAACCCCTAGTGTGGAGAAAGACATTAATTGTCCAGGGGCACCTGGGTGGCTCAGTAGGTTGAGTGTCTGACTTCAGCTCAGGTCATGATCTCACAGTTTGTGAGATTGATCCCACATCAGGCACTCTGCTGTCAGCACAGAGCCCGTTTTGGATCTTCTGTCCCCTTCTCTCTCTGCCCCTTTTCTGCTCGTGCTCTATCTGTCTCAAAAAAAATAAATAAACTTAAAAAAAAAGAAGCTAAATAAAGTGTCCAATATCAATAATTAGCAAGGGATAGACTCAGAATTAGGTCAGACTAGTCAGTTTCCTCAAAACAAAGCTGCAAAAGCTGTAAGCCATTCCCCATGAGTGTTAGATGAAAATATGAAAGTGCAGAGGGGAAAACCAAGAACATTTACGTGATTCTCAGCACACGCAGGAGTTTTATCTCATGTATTCCTTGCAACAACTAGAGTTACACATTATTTTGCTCCCAAATTACAATATTTTCTTTAAAAGCAGCCACAGTAAGCCCAGATTACCAGAGGTTGCAAACCATGCTAGTAACAGCATTAACAGAAAATTCAAAGTCAAAAAAGATATGCTCCTGGGGTCAAGAAGCAGAGGGGAGACCAGACACGGAAAACACTCCATATCCACAAAGTTCTGTGGGAAGAACCACAACAATTACATGTCAAAGTAGTTATGGAGGAAAGGGGACCTACTTCCTTGCTGATGTGACACTTCAGACGAAATGGCATTTGATCTAGGCTTGTAAACGGGATTAATAAAATGAAACATAACATTTTTCTTTAAAGTTTTGTATATGTGATGGAAAATAATCTAATATTAACCTTGGAAGAAAAAAAATTACAAATCTTTCACTGCTGTCGGTCTTTATCCAATTGTTTCCATATCTTTCTTAGGGTTGTTTGAGGAAGTATTTAAAATTCAGAAAGACTGGGGCGCCTGGGTGGCTCAGTCGGTTAAGCGTCCGACTTCAGCTCAGGTCACGATCTCGCGATCCGTGAGTTCGAGCCCCGCGTCGGGCCTCTGGGCTGATGGCTCAGAGCCTGGAGCCTGCTTCCGATTCTGTGTCTCCACTCTCTCTCTGCCCCTCCCCCGTTCATGCTCTCTCTCTGTCTCAAAAATAAATAAAAACGTTAAAAAAAATAAAAAAATAAATAAATAAAATACAATTCAGAAAGACTTAGAAACCCCAAATCAAACATATCCTCAAATTAAATTTTTCACAAAGATTTTATATAAAGGTCTTTATGTTTCATTTCTTATATATAAGGTGGCGATTTGGTATCATATTTTTTATCTGATTTGTGGAAATGCTTCAAAATTAGAGAATGTAGTAATGCATGACTTATTAGAAGTGACATCACAGACTTTGAGCATGGAATCCAAACTGTTTCAAAACCCTAAACCACAACTTCTCATTTCATCTCTAGGGAGCAGAGAGAAAATATCAATCCTGGTTTATACTGGAAGAAACTATGACAGAGGTGTAACTAATTTATGCAAAGCTACAGAACAGATAAATGGTAGAACAGGAAATGAAAAGCAGAAATCAAGGAAACCATTTATCTAATACCTGGATAATTTCTTATTCATATAGCTCTTATCATAGGGTTGACACCGGAAGTATTCTTTGAAATAATTCCAAAATCATAACTTTAGAATAACATAATAAAACTGCTAAGTGTAATTAAAAATATATGTATTAGTAATACAGAAAATGTAAAGTTGTGCACCAATATAAAATAAAAAATGATCTTCATCACTTTAGTTTCACTAGGGAGAGATTTCAAGAAAAAAAAAACTAGCTCTATTATAGACAAAAAAAAAAAAAATCTCTGGCCATGTATGCTCTAATATTTTTTTTTTTTAGAAACCCCTAGTGTGGAGAAAGACGTTAATTGTCCAGGGGCACCTGGGTGAGATTCAAGAAAAAAACTAGCTCTATTATAGACAAAAAAAAAAAAAAAAAAAATCTCTGGCCATGCATGCTCTAAAATAGATTTATCAGATTAAAAGTGAATGTGGCAAGGTCAATTTAGAAGCAAACCCCAATAGGCACTGCGTGGCTCAGTCAATTAAGCATCCGACTTCAGCTTGGGTCATGATCTTACAGTTGTGAGTTCGAGCCCTACGTGGGGCTCTTTACTGACAGCTTGGAGCCTGAAGCCTGCTTTGGATTCTGTGTCTCCCTCTGTTTCTGTCCCTCCCCTTCTCTCTCCTCTCTTCTCTGTCTGTCTGTCTGTGTCTGTCTGTCTGTCTCTCTCTGTCTGTCTCTGTCTGTGTCTCTCTCTGTCTCTCTCTGTCTCTGTCTCTGTCTTTCTCTCAAAAATAAACATAAAAAAAGCAAACCCCAATAACACATTTTGAAATTTAACAAAGATTGTGTTGTGCAAACTTTTCAGTGTATCTTTAGTGATAATAATTCCATTCTCTATTTGCACAAGTGATACTCAAGAACATGAATTAATGATCAATTTAGCTGGACAGTATTCCACTGGGCTTATTGATCTTTTGAATAATGCATTAATCAATGTTTTTTTTTTTCAAAGAAACTTGTGAAAAATACAATTAAACATTAGAGAAACAGGAAAGTAAATGACAAGGGACAAGCAAGTAACCCAAGGGGTAACAGCAAACCCTGGAAATTACCTGGCAGTCATATATACACTACTGTCCTACCTCATCTTTGTACTGGAAGAGAAGGGAGGTGTTCAGTGGCCCCCTTTAAGCCCAAGGTAACAAAAATTCTAGCAAGTGCTGAAGTAGGAAATTCTCAGAAGGGACACAAGAGCATTTGGTTGGGCAGGGCCTTTATGGTGAGGCTGGGAGGTAGTCTCAACTATGCCAGGAAAGACTGCCTTCACAGTCAGACGGTTAACACCACACCAGAGAGAAGAGAAGATGGCTCATCTGTGGAGGAAACTGAGAGGCTGGACTCTCCAACTCTTAAGACTCAATCATGAGAATGACAACACCTCCCTTAATTTGCAGGCGCAGCTGTTTAACAGTACAGCTTCTTTGTTGGCATGGAAACACCTTTATTCATCTCTACCCATTCTTCCCCTCAAACTAAATTCATTCACCTCACAAAACATGGGAGGGGTGAACTCAGTATTATTAACCTACAGGATGTTTATCTTCAGATTCCTTCCTTCCAACAGGGAAATTAGCTCGAAATTAGCCTCTCAGAGGTAAGGAATCTGAGTTACGACAGTCAAATGACTTACCGGAAGTTAGCAACATCATCATATCAACCTAGGACACTTCTCTTGGAAATTACGCACTTTGTTCCATTTCTAGATTTTAATCTTCAGCTACAAAAATAGTGCATTTACTGTTTCTAATTAAATTCCCTGGAATCTAAGCATTTTCCAGTTATTAATTAAAATGCCCAGCTAGTAGGTTCAGTACTAGAGCTAGCACTAATAAAATTTAGAACACAAAAGGAATTCTGCTTGAGATTTTGTATGTTAATTGAGTAAATATGTCTCTCTCTTTTTTTTTTTAGCATATTATGCCTTGAAGAGAGTCAAATGTCAAAATACATTTATCCCTATTTTACAAATGAGTAAAGAAAACAGAATGAATTACCAATAATCTCTGAGGGAACTATCTGATGTTAAATCCACTAAAACACTAAGATGTTCTGTTTTTCAGAACCTCAAAGAGTATAAAAGAAATTTTATTTTATTTTTTATGTACTTAATATTTTCTTTTATTATTATTTTTTAATATGAAATTTATTGTCAAATTGGTTTCCATTAAAAGAAATTTTTAAAAAGTCATTCTCTGGGGTGCCTGGGTGGCTCAGTCTGACTTCAGCTCAGGTCATGATCTCACAGTTCGCGAGTTCAAGCCCCACATCAGGTTCTGTGCTGACAGCTCAGAGCCTGGAGCCTGTTTCAGATTCTGTGTCTCCCTCTCTCTCTGCCCCCACCCCCACTCACATTCTGTCTCTCAAAAATAAACAAACATTAAAAAAATTTTTTTAAGTTATTCTCCTGAATAAAAAGTTACTTATCTAAATACCAACTTAACCAATGACCATATGAAAATAAGAAAAGTTGTCCATGTCTAATTTCACTGAAATTTTATTGAAATTTGAGATATGATCCTATCTGATCCCTTGACCTATGATCCATGACCTCTGGCCTAAAAACCCAAATTAATTTCTAATAGGTTTGCTTTACACTTATAAAAATAAGTTAATTATATATGATTGTATAAAAATAACTTCTAATATGATTTTATAGACAAGAGTTTTAATATTTCTCACAGTTATCAAAGGAGACACAAAGATGCCAATCTAATTTGACAAATATGAGGCAAAAGCCCATAAATCTAGTCTCCAGGCCAGAGTGCCTCACAGGAAAGTTAAATAATGTTAGATTAAAAAAAAGAAAGAAAGAAAGAAAGAAAGAAAATTAAGATAGATCAAACTGTATCTTACAAAAGTTTGAATCATTTTGGAGAATTCTGTTCTTGGGGTAAATAAGTTACCATCAAAAATGTGGAGTAACATAAATTAGGCGAGTTGTAACTAGGTTTTCCCTCTCCAAGGAACTGTTTAGAAGACATTCTAGAACTTCTAGATACACTATGGCTCAACTTTGGAAAATGTTTTATGATTGGAAAATAAATTAAAATGAACATTTAAAAAAAGGTAATCATCATTTAATCAGCATTAGAATCCAAAATGTAGTACTATCCATAGAAAGAGAAGACTAAACTCAGCAATCACTGTTTCAAAGCCACAAGAAATAGTACAAGTAAAGTCACAGGCAGGCAGAACAGTAAAACAAATAGAAAATTATTGCATACTGGTACTAGTACACATTTAAATAAATCTCTATTAAAGAAAACAGCATATGTGATTTCAGAGAGCACAACAGGAAGCAGCATTTTTAGCAGGAGAAATAGCAGTTAACTAATTGTAAACAATAGCAGTAATATCCTTACTCATTATACTCTTTCAAAGATGCACATTCCTGAGTCCTAGGAGGGAAGAAATCCCTCCCACCCTCCTCCTCTTGAGATCCTCTGGTTGGACCCATGTTGCCAGTCTCCCTGGGAAAATACTTCTCCAGGATTACGAAACCACATACGCTCCTTCAAGTCCATCAAACAGACATACAGCAAACTGCTGTAGAAGGGGGACTGTGGCTCGGCCCCGGATCCTTTGTGTGTAAAGGGGACCAGCCGGGTACATGTCCCGGCCTCCAAATAATACCCTGGTGGGCAGCAAGTCACCAGAAAACTCCAAAGAGTCCAGGTGCTCTTGCTTCCTTTCCTCAATACACAGACAACTTCCCTTATGTGACACCACTCTCTAAACTGGAGGCCACGTCTTGTAGGACATATCCGTGTCTGTCCTTAAGTTCCACATACACCGCATGCGAACGTTCAACCCCACAGCAGTACAGTTTATAAGACACAGACACAAAAACACAATAATCCAATATTGTCTCAGTTACCTGGACCTTTGATAATTGAAGGTGAACCCTTTAAAAACACCCCACCTCCAAGGCCTCTAAAAGGGCTGAGCTTATTGTTTTCTGAGAACTTCTATAAAAGCCCACCCCCTTCTGTTTGCCAGCTGTGTGCCTCCCAGCTGCTTCTAAGCCCCACCACCTCTTTTCTCTTATTTCTCGGGAGTTTTTTCTCTCCCTAGCTTTTCCCATGCTTCTCACTTTCACATGAAAAGACAGGCCCTTTATAAGCATCGCAGGCCAATCAGATGGCCAACCAAGCACTACGCTGTGTCTAATCTTTGGGTATTCAACTCTGCTCAGCTGTTTTCATCACTTATACTCAGTGTTTTTTTGTTTTTTTTCTTCAGGGTTAGAAGTGCTTTGGGGCATTATTCTGGAAACCTGAGAAGAGAAGGACATTGATTTCTAGATAATCTAGCCTAGACCAGTGTTACAAGTTCATCTAGACACATCAATTTATAGTTGATATTTTTAAAAACAGCATCACTGTGAACTAGATTATTGCTGTCAAATCAACTTTGCATTCATTTCATTAATTTTAACCCGAGGAACGCACAAGTGGGTACAAGCACTTGTGTTGATAAAATGATCCAAAATTTAGCAGCCGATTTATGCTTTTACAAAGTACTTCAAAATTTAAGTCACTGAACGGTACTTACTGTTGCATGGTAGTTTCTATACATGGGCATTTTCAGTAGCTTTGTCAAATAATCTTCCAGTTGTTTCTGTAACACAAATATAGGAGAGAAGAGATAATGTCCTCCCTCATACTTAAAATTTTAAACAGTGACAGTGGTGTGACCATTATCCAATATTTACTTCTGCAGTTTATTCAATTATTTGTTCATATTATCAGTGGACAAGGAATCTTGAATAGCACTAAGGAGTTATTTCCATAGTTCCCCTGAACTTTTATTTAAATTGCTTCCTGCTATTCAACTTTTCATGTGCTTAGGTCTTTTACAAACTGTTGAAGAGGCCCAAGCTGTATATTCGTTCAATCTTCCATAATTACTAGCACAGGACTTGTCCATAGTAGACTGTTTTAAGGCATTTGTTGATTTTATCAAAAACCTCGATTTCCTTAATTTCAACACTGAATTTACTACTGGTAGATATACTGCAGTTTTTTTAACAGCTCTTCAGGGGGAAAGGGGGGAAGTTTAAAAAGAGAGAGAGAGAGAGACACTTTCTAGTACTTATATTCTGATTTCAAATATGGTCAAATGTGAGAGGTTAATAACAATCACATCGACTATGATGATGTGTGGATGCACTGTTAAAGCCGCAGCTTCTCATTTTCAGCTGCATTTTCATGTAAGTGCACACAGTAACCCCAAACTGTAGAGTTTTATATGTCCATGTATCATGGAAAATATGTATTCTAGATCCCTAAAAGGATTTTAAACAAGATGACAACTATACAAAGGAGAAGTCAAATATCCCTTTCAGGATAAAAGTTTCAGATTACAAAACAGAACTGATATTTCCTTGTTAATTTTCTTTTTTTTTTTTTTAATTTTTTTTTAACTTTTATTTATTTTTGAGACAGAGAGAGACAGAGCATGAACAGGGGAGGGTCAGAGAGAGGGGCAGACACAGAATCCGAAGCAGGCTCCAGGCTCTGAGCTGTCAGCACAGAGCCCGACACGGGGCTCGAACTCACGGACCGCAAGATCATGACCTGAGCCGAAGTCAGCCGCTTAACTGACTGAGCCACCCAGGCGCCCCTCCTTGTTAATTTTCTACTGAAAAACAATTCATCTTCTACCCTGTGTGGCACCATATCACTGAGGCAGAGCACCTGCTCCTGGGGCTTCTGTCCTACTCTTCTCTGACCCTAAGGGCCCACTTATAGTTTGGTAATTAGACTTCACATATACTTGGGACAAGCTACTATGAAGTCTGGAGCAAACGGGTAGAAATAAATGCTTTTAAAGGAGTATATCTCAAAACCCTCAATGGTGAGCTCAAGCTTGACTCACAACCAGCCCAAAGAGGTTCCTGCAGAGGAAAACTTCTTCATAGAACACTCTTCCTCTTCTGGGAAATGCAACCATTCTGAGTGCAGCCATTCTGACCTGGAGAAGAAGGCTGCCTAACAAGTTCCAAAGATGCTAAGCTAGCCTGTGTGAGGGATCAGGGGGAAAGAAAAGTTGCAGCCAGGTCCCCCTCACCTCCCAGGAGCCGCCATGTTTCTACAGCACTGCAAAATTATATTTTGAACAACAGAAGACTGAAAGGGCTTACCCTTCTACCGAAGAATTGTTCTTCTCTGATCATGTTTTCAGATGAACGGGGCAAACTTGGCATCTCTCGAGGCTCTTCTTTGACATTCTGTCTTCTAAACGTGTGCCTAACACACACACACACACACACACACACACACACACACACACAATGGAAACATTTATTATTCTTTGAGTATTACTCTCATTTAAATGAAAGCATAAATATGAGCATAAAAGCATTTTATGTTTATTTTTAGAAGAGCCTGTTTAATAGAAATATCCACCAACAACGGACAAGTTAGCCCATAATATAGATAAAATACTCTTTCCATCCAGCTTGCATACTGGGATAACTTTATAATTAATTCTGAAACAGTTACCTTCTGGTGGGAATGGGGATTCGGATAAAAGCTTTGTACTTGAGCAGCTCTCTATGAAATTCTTGAAAGTGTTTGAATTTCCTCTTAACTTGCCATTTAAATTCCCCATGTGTTAATTCAATAGTGTAAAGATTGATACTTGGTACCTACAGTGATCAATAAAAATGATTGATATTTTAGATAACAAAGTCTAAAGTCTTTCAATGAACAATAGCTCAGACAAAATGTTTCCTAAAACAAGTGGTTACAGAAATAAAATTTCCATATATATATATATATATATATATATATATATATATATATATAATGTATATAATATACATAAGACAAACTCTGAATCACACCAAAGATAAACTTCCACAAGTCGTATTGCTCTAAATACACACACACACACACAGCCCTGAAACAAGAAATCAGGTAAAGGAGACAATGAGTGAAGACCCTAATTAGATATCAGCGGTGATTTTGCTTGTCCCAAAGTATAAACAGTGAACAGACCACTGGAGCGGGTGAGAGGAAAGCTGGAGGAAATGGATTCCAGGAGTATGATCTTAGCCAGCTACTTGTCCTTCACAGATGACATTAATGCCTTCTCCTTCTGAAACATATTCCAAGGTCCATCCCTGTCTACAACATCTCCTTGTTCTGAAGGACCACCAGTGACCAACAAGGTACAGGATGATTAGAGGGAAAAAGTGAAAGACTATGCACAAAATATTTTTCCCAATTACTTAACTAAAATGAATCCCCATTTAAAATTTTAAAAAAATATTTCTTATTAAAATGCAAATATATCTCGGTAATGATTTCAATCAGAACTAACAGGCCTGGGGGATAGTTTTGATACAGTACAAAGTGTTAGGAGACTGAGGGATGTTTATAAAGTGGAGGAGATCTTGAAGGAAGTTCCATGAACAGGGGGATGGCGTGTAGGGTGGCTAGGCAGTGGGCACTCTGGACTACCCAAAGGACACGGGCCCTTCCTGGAAGATTTAGGCACCAAAGATGTTGGGGGTAGGAGAAAGTAAATGTCTCCTCTGCTACTTTATTTATCCAGGCTCTGGTGTCAGCAACCACATGCGTGATTCCTGGCCCTCAGTCCTATTTTTTTTTAATCTTTTAAAATTTTTTTTAATGTTCATTTGTTTTTGAGAGAGACAGAGAGAGACCGAGACAGAGAGCAAGTTGGGGAGGGCAGAGAGAGAGGGAGACACAGAATCCAAAGCAGGCTCTAGGCTCTGAGCTGTCTGCACAGAGCCTGATGAGGGGCTCAAACTCATGAACCACGAGATCATGACCTGAGCTGAAGTCGGATGTTTAACCAACTGAGCCACCCAGGCGTCCCCCACAGTCCTATTTTGCTAACTTCTACATCTACACAGAGTGGCCATGCTTTACTATATAAAATATGAGCAAGAGTATCAATGCAACTTGTGCTCTTAAGTCTGAAATCCAGCCATATCACTGGTAAATATTCAAATGTAGCATTTGCTTCGCCTCTAGTTAGGATTCATGACAATTACTACAACTGGAAGTAGAAAAAAAAAAACAGTTCTGGGGTTCAATATTATATGTTGCCTTTTACTTTACGTTCACTTTTACTTTTACATTACTACAGGTGTCATCCTCCATCGTGTGTCACAGAGAAGAATGCAGGAAAATTCTGAGTGGCCAGAAACTTTGCATTCAAGTGAAAAATGCTCAATTTAAGGCGAACCAAATAAATAAGAAAAATTATACAATTTAGGAAAGCTACTACATTTCCAAGGATTATATCTACAAAAACTAAATACTTTAAAACTTTTTCAAATGCCAAGTTTTATCCCTCACATATAAATCCAAGACTTTGTACACCAAACTTCTTAGCAATTGTGAGGTGGTATGATACGATGAAAACAAGCTGCCGCATCCTTCTTGAAGATTTTAAAGGTCTGAAACCCTGTGGTGCAGCCTACCAGCTGTAATGCCTCAGCCAAGCGTCACTTCTGTCAGACAACATCCCAGCCGAATTATTGGAATTCTCTGGAATTGGAATAATCTGAAGAGTTTTAATAAAGGGACTGCTTATAAAGATGTGATAGGGGTAAGGAAACCATAAAGGAAGGACAGTAACCTGGGACTCTGAAGGCATTCCTAGTCCTGAAGGAACAAGATGCAGGGCCAGGTACTGGAACAAGAAGGAGAGAACCATGTAAGGATGGCTGCCTTGGGGAAAGGGGTGCCTTTGGTCAAGGGACACAGTCAGCCCAAGGTAACCCCAATCTCCTATCTGGGCTCTTCACTGTCTGAGCCCTACCAGAGGACAAAAGCAGAGAGCCCTGAGGGGCAGAGCACAGGGTAGAAAAAGGTAGGAGGAGGCACTGGAGGGCAAATGGAAGATCTCCAGCCTGAGAGGGCCTGAAGAACACCTACCTCATTGGGCTGTCACAGAAATGAAAAGAGAAGGGCCTTGCCTTGAGCTAGCACATAGAATGTGTTCAGTAATTAGAAAAAGTGTGTTTTTATTTACCTGGAATCACATTTATACTGCATGACTTTAGTTCATATTTCTTAGTAAACTAAACACGAAGTAGGATAACGATGATCCTTAGCGGGGCGCCTCAGTGACTCAGTCAATTAAGCATCCGACTCTTAATTTCAGCTCAGGTCAGGATCTCACAGTGTGAGATTAAGCCCCACATCGGGTTCTGCAGTAAGAGTGCGGAATCTGCTTAGCATTCTCTCTCTGCCCATCTCCTGCATGCACGTGTGTGCTGTCTCTCGTTTTCTCTCAAAATAGATAAACATTAAAAAGAAATTAAAAAAGATGATCCTTAGCTTTCTCACACAGACTCAGATTAGAATAGGACTAAACCAAAAAAAAAAAAAAAAAAAAAAAAAAAAATTTAAAGGGGCGCCTGGGTGGCGCAGTCGGTTAAGCGTCCGACTTCAGCCAGGTCACGATCTCGCAGTCCGTGAGTTCGAGCCCCGCGTCAGGCTCTGGGCTGATGGCTCGGAGCCTGGAGCCTGTTTCCGATTCTGTGTCTCCCTCTCTCTCTGCCCCTCCCCCGTTCATGCTCTGTCTCTCTCTGTCCCAAAAATAAATAAACGTTGAAAAAAAAAAAAAAAAAAAGAATAGGACTAAACCAATCTCACCTAACTAACAGAAGAAGAGTCCAAGCACAGAGAAGTCCCTGGTTTGGGGGTCTTGAATATTTATTTATCTTTGCGAATAACCTTAGGAGACACCTACTATTAATAATAATATGTAGTATTAGTGTATGCTTATGTAATACTATAAGGGCCAAGGATGGGCCACCCCAAGATGGGCCACTTTGTCATGAAGACTACTTTGAGTTAAAAACCAGTCAAAACCCAGCAGATCCAGGAAAAGCTCTTTACCTCCCCCTCAAGCGCCTAGAAAGAATTGAGCTAGAGGACCCGCTCCAGGAGGAGAGCCACCATCACAGATTATACGATGAACCAGCTATGGTAGACAGGGAAGAACTAGCAAGGCCTGTTTGATCAAAGTCCTCCATATGTCCCACTATTTCCAAGTGGCCTGGTAAACATTTGTTACCAAACATTTGCTCTTTGTCATCTCCCTGTGAATTGCATTCTTTCTCTTTGAAGTCCCAGACGTGCCTGTCTTTGGAATTTCCACGTCTGTGTGGATTGCCCATACTTAACGAAATCAAATTTGACCCATGTTAATGGGTCTCATGTCAATTTGAGTCTTAGTCCAGCTAGGAGGATCTTGGAAACAGACAGAACATTCTTGCTCCCCAACAATACAATACGCAATACCCTTGCATAATGCTGTATATTATTATTATTATTAAGTCCTCATAAGAAACCTATACGGTTGGCACTGTTACATCCATTATTTAGCATTATTCACATGTGAAAACTGACAAACAGAAAGATTAAGTAACTTTTGGAGATCACAAAACAAAGACAGGATTTCAACCATGCAGTCTGGCTCTGGAGTCTGGGCATTTCACCCTCTGAGCATGCGTATCCCCTCTGAAGTTAAAAGCTGGTAGGCAAACTAAGAAGGCAAAGGCCACATCAGAGACATTTCTGAGTGCATTGTGCTCAGTGGTATATCAGGGAGGTAGAGACCCCCCTTCATATAAAGGGCCTAAAGGAAAGGCTGCACACAAAGGTGGGTGTTAGGAGTCAGAACATACACACAGGTAGGTCAGGACAGGCCACTAAGCAAAACTATCAGGACCCAGGTAACACATGCCACTCTGCAAAAGACAAGGAGGAAAGGCAGACAGAACCTGTCTCTGGAGAAAGGCTGTTCTACACTTCCCCTGAGGCAGGAGCAAAGGTGGCCTTAGTCTGAGGTGGCCAGAGCTCAACCTGAGGGGACAAAGGCCACCTGCCTGTGGCAATGCCCTCTACTTATCAGACTGACAACTGTGATGTACAGTCAGTAACAGAGCAATGGTGGCTCCCCTCACAACCTAGTCTAATCCACACCAAAGAGTGATGCTTTGCTTGATGAAGTCATCTTCATGGAAGCCGCCTTCCAGCACTCAGGCCCCACGAACAGACCTAAAGGACAGGTGCCAGGAGCAGATCAGAGAGCAGAAGATGCCAGCAGTATTCTCTCAGCACCGTCTCTGGGTAATGACACTGGTCAGTCCAACATCCTGGCTTTTTTTCTTTTTCTTTCAAGAGCCAGGCAGCATCATTATTTTCTTGCTAAACCAGCATTAGGAAAGCTAAACTCTTCCTTGGCTTCTATGTGACGGTCTAGATGGAATGGCGATGCCCCAAGAGCCCACGTTAAACAGAAAATCGAGGAGAGAGGAGGACTAGGAGTGGCACTCAGCAATTTACCAAAGTTATAAATTGCCTTAGGTGTGTATTTAAAAAAAAAAAAAAAAAGCATTTTCCAGAATGAGGAAAAAGGCATATGAGAATCAAGACTAAATGGAAAGCAAATTCTTGAGAGATAAATAGGACTGACAAGTGATTTGAAAAAAAAAAAAAAAGCTAAAAACATATCATAGCTATGAGGAAGGAAAATGGAAGTCAGTGTGTTAATTGGTATATGTGGACCAATACAAGGTGAGTCCATAAATGCTCTGACCCTTGTTGTAGATGTAAAGCGCTCCACTTCCAGAACTTGGGCTTTTATTGGACAGCCGGTGAGATACGTCTGTATATTAGGCTCCTTAAATCCTTGAGTCTTATAAATAGCAGAGAAAGGAATACACACTAAAAAATAAACAAGTAAATAAAGTTATTGCAAGGACACAATGATATTGTAAGAATACACGATATTAGCATAACTTGCCTTTTATGGGCATCTGTTTAAGAATCATAACCTGCTACAACAAGAATACAGCTAGTGAAATGGTCTCAGCCCAGGGTAGGACATCAGCAAGGATGATCAATCATTTGCTGGTTATTTCAAATCTGCTCTCTGCCAGGCAACTCTGAGAAACTCTCTTCTTGCTCAGACCACCAGTCTTTACCTTCCTGGATCTTGGGATCGCTGGGAGACACATCATAATCCACCTCTTCTCCCTCAAAGTGCAGCTCCCGTGTGTCCAGATTTTCTATCAAATTACTCATGTCAGCAGCGATTTTCTGCAATGCAGAGGTATTTACTCTTGGCTCATTTTTCAGTGACATGTTGGCTTCAGACAGGGTAAGAGCAAAGGGGCTGGGAAAAAAAGGGGGGTTACAAGGATTTATTATTTTGGTCAAATAAAACCCTATTCTACAATATGAATCCAGGCTTAGATACAGCATATGGAAACAAGTCAACTAGCTCTGTGTGAGCCCCAGTTTAGTCAAACAATGTTTTCATTTATTTTCCTCTTTAACATTTAAAAGATTCCTAGCCTGTAAATTAAATTGGAGTGAGATCCTTAATCACAAGCAAGTACGAAAGAGAAACACTACATTGAATAAACGCCAGCATAGCTTTCACCCAATTTCATTAAGTTGGATAAATAAGGAGACTCCAGGGTGACTGGTTTGGGAATGGTTATTCAGAGAAAATAAATTGATACTTAACTCTAACAAACACACGGAAAAATATCACGTGAAATTAAGCAACTTTAAATATTTTCTAAAGACATTTTAGGGCATTTTACAACAATTTCAATAAGCAGATTTAAGACATTTTCATGACAGCATAACCTTTTCCACATTTCCTCTGTAGGTGATATCCCAAGCAAAGTGTAAATACTATCTTTTCGAAACATGAGGTTCGGGCCGTGACTTTCCATGACTTATAATAATGTACATGTCTTGAAAGGTAATTGATTAGTCTACCTATTCTGAAAGATACTGGAGGTGCTCAAATCGTACTTCTCTCCTTTTTGAAGAAAACCAGTTCTATCTCATTTCGACATTTAATAACACAAGTCTTTACACATCAGTACCCAGGGAAGAAGAGTTCATATAGATTTTATTTTTCCTTTAAAATACTAAGATTTAAACCTTGAGTGCCATCCTCAGAGCTGAGTGACAAATTCATACTGCTGGAAAGAATCGCTCTGTTACAGCCCGGCCCTAAAACAGCAGGTTTTTCATACGAGCAATTCCACCACACATGTCCATTCATTCCTGCAAATCACAAACATTTACTGAGCGTCTGCCATTCACTGTGAGAGGCAATGAGGAAATCTGTAAAGATGAATAAGGCTGGTCCCTGCAGTTAAGGAGCTCCTGACATGGGTGAGAGGAATAAGATACATAACCCCAAATTCATTCCTGGCCTCCTCCAAGGTCCAAGGCCTTCCTGAGAACAACATGTGCTGAGTGAAAGACCCTTGGCCAGGTTCTCTCCTACAGGTGTGATCAAGAAGCTGGGGGTCTCTGTGGGAAACGCTAAGAGAGTCTTGGCCAAACTTGGACAGCCCTTACTGTAATCCGTCAAGTCTCAGGAACCTATACTGCCGTGTCTGGTAGAAAGAGATTTTGTTTGGAAATTCAGAAGATTGGGCTGGAGGAATGTGGCTCTGGTTTGGCCAGAGATACATAATTAATATGACAAAGTTCTCTGTGAAGTATGTAATCAATCATGTTTCTTTCTCCACGTTGGCCGTAAGGAAGCTTGCAGCCGTATCGATGGCCCACTATTAGCAAAACACAGGCCTATCCTTGCCTACATCACTTCCCTTCAACTTTCTTCTCCACTTCTCATTTATATTATAATAACAGTTTACGTGTACCAATCACTTCATATGTACCTGGCTTGGTGATAAGTCCTTTTTATACATTATCATGTTTATCATCAATAATAATCTATGAAGTTTTGTTATTTCCATCGAAGATGACAGAAGTTTACCAACCCCTCTTTACAGATAAAAACACTGAGGCATAGAGAGATTACGTAATTTGCGTCCAAAGTCACAGAGCTAGTAAGTAGTGAACGGATTTAAAACCAGGTCTCTCTGACCCAAAAGCTGATCTTCTCAACCACAGGCTTTACCTTTCCGTATAGTTTTGGTAGATATGTAAATGCCCCTGGAACAGATGGAAGTTTCAGTAAAACAAGTGCTCTTGGGCAAGATTCAAATGGGAAGAATAGGAAATGACCTCCTCTTGATGCTCAGCACCTCGGGATGGGCCCATTTACACTCTCAGGGCCTTGGTAACTCCTCTTGGTAATAAACTAAGGAGGTTGAGCCATCTCCTCTAAGGTCCTTTTAACACTGGAACCTTAACTATAGACAAAAAAATGCTATATATATTACTCAGCTTCCCCTTATAATGTAGTTACTTTAACCTAAGAAATTAACCCAAGTAGTTCTTCATATGAATACGAGAAGCAGGTGGCAGATGTTTCCTAATCTGCATAATTTAATGACTGTCTGTTCAGCTTCCATCGAGGAGCTTGTTGCCTCTGGTCACAATTAAAATATTAATTTCCTTCCTTCTCGATTCAACAAACACTTACTAGATGCCAACCGTGAGCCAGGTTTTGCTTTATTTAAAATACAAGGTAATGAGAAACTTAAAGGAAATGAGATAAGGAAAAACAAGTAAGAAATTACATCATATCGTTGCTACTCATGAATTTGTAAGCCCTTTTCTATTGATTAAACTGTCTTATGGTTAACTCTGCCAACTTTCCTAGCACAGCAAAGGAAAACAAGGGTTATTCCAATGACTTTTCTCTTGGACAGAGTGTCTGTTAAAATGCATGTTAAATTTAAGATATAGAGACTAGAATAATTATACACTGCAAGATAACTGGAATAAATAGTACAGAGTCACTAGATCAAGCTAAAATAAAAATCATTTTTCAAAAAGAAAGAAAAGAAGCATATAAACTTGTAAAAAATTTAAGAGTGAGAAAAGAAGCAGAAAGGAAGCCTCTTATCATTTATATTCAAGTTTTTACTATGTGCTAATAAGCACAATTTTAGCACACTTATTTAATACAATACTACCTGGTATTTATGATTATTCTGAAAGAGTTAGATAAGGAACTTGCCCAAGGTCACGCAACTTGTGTCAGTGTTGAATTCACTTATTTATAAAGCAGATTTTCTGGCCCTGAAATCTCACGGACTTGGTTATAGAAGTTCATAATTATTGATTTTATTTAATGGGTTGAATGTCTATAAATTAATCTTTTCTATAAAGTTTAAGTATCATAACAACAAAAGATGTTATCTACTTCAATCACCATACCTTGGAAGGAATCCTACTAACACTATAGTCATTATAATTAATAGAAACATATCCCGACAGCCTCCTATATTTCTTCTTAGCCTCCTATTTTTGTGGTTCATAATATTTTATAAGATCACATGGAGTTTCAGTGGACCCAAACGGTTTGCAGATTTTTTTTCTAAGCTTTTGTGAAAACTTTACAATTTAATAATCAAAATGAACCAAATTGTTTGTCTATCACTGCCTTCACTCATGTCTGTGGTTGCTTTGTGTTGAATTTTTATCCATCAATTGTATTGTTGCTTTCATTCTTGAATATCAAACTGTAAGGCCATTGACACTCCTATGTTGTCAAATCTTAATTTATTAGCCCATGTTTTCTCTCATCCAAAATAATCTATAACGGTGGGTGAGCAGCTGCCACAGTTACAGTCCATCTTAACCAGCAATGGGATAAGGCCTTCAGTGTTTACCCTTGAGATAATGTAATTGATTTCATTATCTCCTTATAAAATTATACTGCAAGATCATTATCTCTCTTGGTACCAAGTAGAGATGGTGCCCATGGAGCAGTAACAGCAGCTGTGTTTTATTTTTGTTTGCATCTCTATCTGGAAAGTAAATAGGGTTGTCTTTTTTCTTTTCTGGTATTGAATACTAGAATTAAAATTTTTTGCAGGGAACATTTAATTACTTCCCGTTATTCAGGGGTGAAATCAGAGAACTCTAGAGTTTTTCTGATCTTCATTTTCAACATCACTGGAAAATAGGACATCAAAGGAAGCAGATATTTTCCTATCTGATAGTGTATATATATATATATATATATATATATATTTGTATATATATTTGTATATATATTAGTAAATATATATATATATTTGATAGTCTTATTGTATTTTAGCGAAGGCAATGCATATATATACAATAATATATATATAATATATATGCAATGCCTTCGCTAAAATACAATAAGACTATATATATAATATATATATGCAATGCCTTCACTAAAATACAATCAGACTATCAAATATAACTACTAATATTAAAATAAATATTAACATTACTCAATATTAGCTGAGTACATACTAAATGCCAGCCACTATTCAAAAAGATTAATCGCATGATCTCCTTGAATCCTCACAATAACCTTAGGAGCTGAGTCCTATTCTTACCCCCATTTGTAAGATGAGAAGCTTAGATGGGCAACTTGCCCAGAGCCGTGCAGCTGGGAAGTGATGGAGCTGGACCCAACCCTGGTCGATCTGGCTCCAAAGTCCAGCTACTTAACCAGCCAGAAGTAGAACTGGGGCTAGCAGGAGGGACAGACACTGAAGACTTTCACTCCCATTTTACATGCTCATAGAATAAAAACAGTTCAAAAAGGAACAACAGTAACCCAAAACTTAACACTCATTTTGTGAAGGTAACCGATTTACTTCTTGTTTCCCTTTCTAACAGAACATGCAGAGTTCCCCATATTTTTTCCAATACATTATTTGTGCTTACCTAGAGAAATAAATGGAATGGATTTCCAAACCAAGAATCATGTTTGAACGTGAAATGAATTATAATTAGATCATTTAAAACCAAACTGAGTCATGGGGATTTCTTGTTTTCCCATTTTTCATTATGATGAAATTAATTGGTGGACCCATACTACATAACCTCCCCCAAACACATTATATAGCAATGATTTGTACAGAACTGACTCGATGTTCCTTGAAATGCAAACATCGTAAATGTGGATTCAAGTACTGAACTCAATCTCTGGTGACACAGTAAACCTTGGATAAATATTTTTTTAGTTGAGCTGACTTTGGATAAAGTAAATGATATTATCATAGTTTACATTCCAGATGATATATTTTGAGAAAATAACACATCAAAAAAATTTTAAAAAAATTCTTGGTGTTTACTTGGATCTTTGATTTTTTTTTTTTTAATAAAAGAACATTAGTTCCACAAATATCAATGGAGGGCTTATTATGCACCTTGGGCAGATAATTAAATGTCCGTGGTGGAGGGGACAGGCCAGATGACCATGGTTGTTCTACCCTTTTTATCAGTGTAACCTGGGCAACCCGCAGCCTCCAGGGTTTCAGCATCTCATCTGTAAAATGGAAACAGTGCCACCTATACTTTCCACCTCAGGAAGCTTGAGGAACCAGTGTCATAATGCACACACATCTACAGGCCAAAGTAATCTAGGTTGCTAATATTCCCTTGAATTCTATTAACAGGTGGCCCCTGAAAATTAACCTTAGGAAAGTTTCTTTCATTTCAGTATTTTTCAGGGCTGACAGGCTAGGAAATATCCTGCCTTTCATCTCTTAGTTAGCTCCCAAATTAATGTACCATCTAGCAACTGTCTTCCTGGATGGGCTCCTCTAAGACTAGGGCTCTCCCATTTAACCAGTCCTGAAATTTTCTGGACTCAATTCCCCCATTTGGAGAGAAGCCACCAAGACTTTGAGTGAAAAAAACAATCACCAGGCATTAAGCAGTCAAGCCCAGTTAATGCATTTCCCATTCTCTGCACATCTCCCTGGCCTCATCTTCCTCTCCCTGGCTGGTAAGGCATTACAGTGTCCCTTGTGTCTGCGGCAGTGACTCCAGCTCCCTTTTAGGTCCAGTACCCTTTGTGGCTTTGATGAGATTTATGGACGCCCAACCCCAGAAAAAAAATGAATATATCCTGACACACAGTATTTTGCATATATTTTCATAGGTTCACGGATGTCCCTTTCAAAACCTTAGTTTAGGAAGCCCTTCCACTGAGCAGTAATCATGAGCTGAGGTGCTGACGCGTCCCTCGTCCCACCAGATGAGGACACTCTAAGGTGGGGGAGGGTGAGAGCCAGACTGTTTACCCCCGACACCTTGCTGAGCACCTGCTCAATCAATATTTATTGATTAAATGACTTCATCAGTGAGCTATCTACTGAGAAACCAGTCAGCTCCAGGTTATCCAGTGAATGCCACAAAGACATTTCCTTCATATACCACAGATACTCTCAGATGGAAAAGCCATCTGGTTGAAAGAACTCCAAGAGGAATATAACCTGCAAGAAATACACAGGCTGCTGAAGCAGTAGCAAGTAAGACAGTGAACTGCTATCAGAGCTAACTGTGTGCCAGGCTTCCACCAAGAGCTTTTCACGCGTCCTCACAACAAGGTCATGATGGGGGTATGGCTGCTATTCCCCCTTTACAGATAACAAGACAGGCTGACCAAGGTGACAAGTCCGAAGGTCAGTAAGTCAGCTCTCAGCACAGCTCTGGCTGGCTCGAAAGCCATCCCCCTGTTCTGCTTCCGTGTTCTGCTTGTACCCATATCAGGAAAAGGAGATGCTCTGTGGAATCATAGTCCCTTCTGTGCATAGCCTTTGAACTCAGACTTGCTGTCACTTCTATGGTTCCAGGAACTATGATTCCCAAACACTATCCTCCCTCTGAGTTTCAGATCTGATCTGACCTTGGGGCCCCCAGAGCCTAGCAATCTCCTGTTTGCTTATCCTTCCTTCCTGGTTTCCTATCACAGCCTCCATTTGGTCTAACACTGACACTGCTATCCTCCCTGAGGGTCAAGATTGCAGATGATGGTGCTAAATAACCTAGACTCACTGTGCCCACGGGACAAGAGTTGGAAACCATGCGTTCTCCCTTTTCCCTAGTTAAAAAGAAAAACAGAATCTATAATCACACAAAACAAATTTTAGCATGGAATCATTTCTTGATTCTCATGATTTTTCCTGAATCCTTTGACCTCCTTGGATGGCCTCTCTTCTCTGCCATAAGCTTTCTTAGCCATTTCCGTTGGCATGCCCTAGGGTTAAATATTCCCCTTTGCTGTAGTACCAGCCTCCTTTGGTTCATCTCAGTCATAACTTTGAATTCAAGTGGATGTTTTATTTCCAGAGGCAAATACAAGTGTTAAGGGAAAGTGATCTCTATTTCAAATATAGGTAGATAGGAAAGTATTCCCTGTCATTTATTGTCTATTCTGGGCCAAGCACTAAAGGCATGTTACGTATATTTCTTCTAATTCGCGTGATAATCTCACTTAGAATTGAGGACAGAAGCTTACTGAGGCTGCACAGAGGTGAGTGGCAAGGCTGGTCCCAGGGCAGAGGCCACACTGATGGTTCCACACTGCCCGCCTCCCCAGCCTCTGCCACTGGGCTCCACGGAGATACACATCACTGCCACTGTCCCCTCTTCTCCTCACACCACCATCCATCTCTGCCTCCTTCAGGCTGAGGGCAGGGCTCCTGCACAGCATGCACAGCACATGGTCCAGCAGGAGCTGGTGTGGCTCCAGCACCCCAGCTCCACCCACCGCTGGCCAGACCCACAGAGACACTGGCTCATCCTCAGGCTTCTGGATTCTGAGGCAGCAGTGCTACACTAGAGCTGGAACCCAGTCACCTCCAGAGTTGTGTGTATGGGCAGAGGGAGCATGGGGAACTGAGTTACACAGCCTATGAGATCAGGGGAGTTAAGGTGCTGGTGGACACATGCCCCTCCCCTCCCCTCCCTGCCTGACTGCACTGTGTACCACACAGCCAAGCTAGAAGCTTTCTATGTGACTGAGCAACGGGCTGATTTTCTTGTGAAGCTATGGCAGCCAGGCAATGCACCACCTTTCATGCTCCTTCCCTCTCTTCCCTTCTCCCCTCACTCTTGCTGCTGGATAAAGCCCACCATGCAACCTTAGCTCAGACTCTATTATCTAGGAAACTCAGACTAGGGTAGTGTTGAAACCAACAGGAACCATGAACCATCCTGCCTCCTGCAGACATCCATTCTGTGAAGTTACTGGTAATAATAAAAAGAAAACTTGCATGGCGCTTTTGTGTCAGACACTGATCTAGGAGGTTCGCCTGCATTAACTCCACCGCCTTTACTATTCCTAGCCCCTTTTGACAGACAAGGCAACTGAGGGCACAGACAGGCTAAATGACTAGCTCAAGGTCACACAGAAACCTGATGGGAGACAACTGCCTCGTTTGCTCCTATTGTTGCCTTGACTAACCTGGACAAAGTCACTTTAGTGCTCAGTTTCCTCACCTAAACACTGAAATGAATACAACAGAGACATTATTGGAAAAAAGACTCCCCTTTCAGCAACACTAAATGCCAGAGAAAACAATACATTCTAAGCAACCCCATCCAGGGGATAAAAACCTACCCCAAATGCCAAGGGAATTTAGATGTTCTGAGCAAACACCTAAGTAAGATTTGCTCCTGCTTCTATTAATGGCAATACATATAAACATTTGTATTTGGAGGGGAGGGCCCCCTCTTAATTCCAAAGTTTATTAAGTGTATGTGAGAGACTTTGTATAAGCACTGGATTGACTTAAATCAATAAGGATCCCACAGGGAAAATTCTTTATTAAAATATAGGTATATTATTTTAGGTATAGGTATATTATTAAAATAAAGGTATATTATTTATTAAAATAAAAAGGTAATTAACACGGCTTAAAAACTGTGATCAGACTTCTGAAAATAACATCATTTTGTGTTTATGGGCAATTTTTTATGGCCAAGAGCAGAATACCTATGTATTGTGCTGGGTCTATAGGAGAGGAAGCTAACTACGCATGAATTTATAGGAACAAATAATGTGCTCCTTGAAAAATTAAGTAAACCTTTTTCTCGCTAAGGTAGACTTAGACCACCAATGATTCAGTGCGTGCACATGAACAAAATAAATACTTTTTCCAAAATAAAAATGGTTTTAAGAACATTTTTCTTTCACTGGCTCAAAATATTAAATATTAGTTTTAGTGGGTGCATGTTGGTTTTGATAAGAACACATGTTGATTAAGAAGCTAAACTGTGAATTCAAAGGTTTGACTTTATCATTTTCTACTATCATTGCTTTCTTTTTTCTTAACACTGATCTTTGCATCTTATGATGGCAGCCCCATTCAGGAAGAACATGCATTCCCTCATGTAGACTTTGTCATTAAAGTTCTTTCCAGCTGTCTAAACTTCTTATGAATCCTCTCTTTCACTTCTCTCCAAAGGAAGAAACAACTTCCTTCTGAGTGAGTTGAGGCAAAACTGAGCATTTTCTGTGATATCCCACAAATCTCGCCAATGAGAAGAATGGAGCTGGCAAACACATGTGTAGACTCCTCCAGACATTCCCCCGTGCTAATGAGCCCTCAAATTTTGTCATGGCTGCTGATAAACACAGCAAAGTCTTATTTTTTTTTTTTACCCATTCACATACTTAGAAAAAATGTCTGTGGAGGCAGCAGACTATCACTGAAGGTATGTGATTTTGAGTCAAACAGCTTGAATTCTGAATCTCCTTATGCTGAAACAAGTCTCTAAATCTCTACATCTCTAGGTCTCAGTCTCCTAATCTATAAACGGGTAATGCTGTTGGAAGTAAAGAATTGGAAGAATTAAATGATATAAAGTGAGTGGCTTGGAGTTGGGGCTCTAACAGATGCTGAAATAATGTTAGTTATGCCTCTGACCCAGTCCCTGGCACCCACATCAGAGCCCAGTCCCCTCCTGAGGACAAGAACTAGCAGTCAGAATTGAATTCTGAGGATGGTCTGATGTCACACACTATAGAAAACACTGCCACGGGGCGCCTTAAGTCGGTTAAGCGTCCGACTTCAGCCAGGTCACGATCTCGCGGTCCGTGAGTTCAAGCCCCGCGTCGGGCTCTGGGCTGATGGCTCAGAGCCTGGAGCCTGTTTCTGATTCTGTATCTCCCTCTCTCTCTGCCCCTCCCCCGTTCATGCTCTGTCTCTCTCTGTCCCAAAAATAAACAAACGTTGAAAAAAAAAATTTAAAAAAAGAAAACACTGCCACAAATGTCTGAAAACAAAATGGATTAAGCTAATGTAGCTGTCTCTTTCCCAGTACAAACACAGAATTGCTGAATAAACTGTAATCATATTTTAAAAATACTTAGTTAAGGATAAAAGCTAAGGCAGCAACAACAAAAGCAATCATGAAGGAAAACCTTCAATTTGCAAGGATGAAGAAACAAATGAAAGTCAGATGAGTATACTGGAACTGAAGCTGAAGGCGCCCAGGGGTTTTGGTCTTGGATAAAAGAGCTGAGATTACAGGTCTGTCCCCACATGAATGTTAGCAGACATGACCCCAGGACCATAGGAGGCAGGTGCCTGGAAGCCGGACTCCCCGAATAACCTAGAGCCTCAAAGAATTACACTGTTTAAAAGAGACTAGAAGAACTGTACCCAGCAGCCCTGGGCAGAAACTGCATGGAACTGAGGTAACTACAAAATGAGAAACTTTATATAAAACTGATCTAGGATTCCAATTTCTGGCTTTCACTGATGGTGGTGTAGCCCCTATTAGATCCACCAGCCATCCCACAGATGAGGACTACCAATTCAATTATAAAAAATAACTGGCTACAGAACAACCAGAAAGAAGCAGGAAATGGAAAGTAATCTACATTTGGAAGAAAAGAATGGCACCGCTTTTGTCTAAAGGCAGACTAAGTCCGAGCCAGGTTGGGTGACTAAAACTCAGAAAATCCATAATCCTGCTGGCTTGGAGAACCAGATAACAGGCTTCCTGGCTTTCACAGCAGCTGAAAACTGAAGTGGGAAACCTTGGAAAGGAGAGCCACAGAGGAGGAGTGTCAAATTCTGCACAGGCTGACTTTGAACCATGCAGGCGTGGGTACACTCCAAAGCAACTCAGATAGTACCAAAGTGACTTCAACAGAGGTTTCTGCAGCTGCCCACCACAGGAAAGGCAGAGTTTGGAGTTTAAGTCCAGCCAAATCAACTGCCCACTCAAAAACCAAAAAAAAAAAAAAAAAAAACAAACACACCTCTTGAACAGAACTGAATTGAGCTTCTACAATATCTCAGTCATAATGTCACCTAAAACTATTGGACATGGATATAGAAACAGAAAAACGTGACTCATCCTGAAGAGAAAAGGCTATTGTTAATGAAGACTCATTCTAAGATGTTAAAATCAACTGATAAGGATTTTAAAACAACTATTATAATAAGCTCAAGAATGTAAAGGGAATCTCAATAAAAGAAAAATTCATTGGATGGGCTTAACAGAATAGCAATGACAAAAGAAAGAATCCGTGAAATTGAAGACAGATCACTAGAAATTATCCAATCTGAAGAACAGATGAAGGGGAGGGGGAAGGTTTCTAATAAATGAGCAAAGCCCCAGTGACTTATGTGATAACATCAAAAGATCCAACATACATGTAATTTCAGGCCCAGAAAGTTGGGCTAGAGAAAAAATGAGGGCAAAAAAAGTTTAAAGAAATAATGGCCACAAATTTTATCAAATTTGGTAAACAAAATAAATTTACAGATTGAGGAAATTTGGTGAATCCCAAGCAGGAATAAATACAAAGAAAATCACATCTATGCACAATAAAGCCAAGCTGCTAGCATATAAAGAAAAGAGAAGATGTCAAAAGCAGCCAGACAAAAATGACTTACAAAATTTAAGAGAACCATACTAAGGACCACTCATCTCTCATCAGAAATGAATGGAGGCTATAAGACAATAAAATTATATCCCCAAACTTGATAAATATGGAACCAAATAAATGAATATATGTTATTTTTCCTGAAACTAATCTACTAATTCAAATTTCAAAGAATTTCTCAGAGAACTTGACAATATGACCCTAAAATTCGTAACAGAAGAGAATTAAGAATAGACAAATAAGCCTTGTCCAACCAGATATCAAGAATTATTATAGGGGTGCCTGGGTGGCTCAGTCAGTTAAGCGTCCAACTCCCTCCCCAGTTCTCTCTCTCTCTCTCTCTCTCTCTCTCTCTCTCTCTCTCTCTCTCTCCCTCTCTCCCTCCCCAGTTCTTTCTTTCTCTCTCTCTGTCCCTCCCCAGTTCTCTTTCTCTCTCTCTCTCTCTCTCTCTCTCTCTCTCTCTCTCTCTCCTCTCAATAAATAAACTTTAAAAAAAAGCTGGAGAGATTAAAATGGTATGGTACTAACAGAGAAAGAGACACAGAGAACCAAATAGTGACCCCCAAAACAAACCTATGCATATACAGGTTTTGGTTTATGACGAGAGTGGCATGGAAAACAATTAGTAAAGAAAGAATAAACCCTCAATAAATAATGCTAGCACTACTGGCAATTCACAAAGAAATACACAATAAAATTAGTTCTCTATCTCACAGCTCCCATAAGAATAATTTCTATGTTGATTAATGTCCTAAATATGAATAAGGAAAATATTAACCTACAGAAGAATGTCTTTATGATCTCAGGGTCACAAAAGAATCTTAACAAGACATAAAAGACACAAACCATGAAGGAAAAGCTAATAAATTTAACCACACTAAAACTTGAAACTTGTTACACAAATGGCAAAATTAAACAACAAATCCAAGTTTGGAGAAGATATACATAGAATATACAAAGTACTCCTATAAATACATAAAGAAGAAGATCCAAAGGCCAACAGGAAATAAACCAGGAATATACACAGGCAACTCACAGAGGAAGAATTCTAAATTTACAGTGAATCTTTAAACATGTTTAACCTTCCCAGTAATCAGAGAAGTCATATTAAAACAGTAAGATACTTTTTCATATCCATTGAATTAGGAAAATTTTTGCAAGTCAGAAATTATAATGTATCAGTAAGGTAATGGAACTCTCATGCACTGCTTGATACAAATGGGAGTTAAAATAACCCATTGGAAAGATATTTGGCAATAAACTTGAAGAAGGCATAAGCTACTGCCAGCAATTCTTCCCCTAAATATATTCCCCAAGAAACTCAACAATGGGTGAGTTTACATAAGAAAATGTATTATGAATGAGCACTGAAGCACTGTTCACAGTAAAGAAAACTGGACGAGAGTGTCCATTTATCAGAGAATGAATAAATAATATTTTTAATGAAATACTATACAACAGAGAAAATAAATGGATCAGAACTACATGTATCAACATGAATAAATCTCAACACAAAGTTTGGTGAAAAAAAAGACATCTTAGAATTTTTGTTTAAGATTAAAAAATACACAGCACAATCCTGTATGTTGTCCAATGACATATGTAGAAGTAGGACATAAAAGGAATTGAGGAAATAATATACAACAACTTCAGAAGAGTAGTCACCTTTAGAGAGCAAGGATGGGAAAGAGTGCAATTAGGAAGGGGTACTAAGAGGATTTAATATACCCGTAACATTTTCTTTGCTTCTTATTTCAATTCAGAAGGATATAGGTCTAAATAATAAAACCTGTTAAATCTGGATGTTATAGGTACATAGGTTTTTGTTTCCTAAATGTTAATCTGTACTTTTGAAACATTTCATTTAAGACAAATTTAAGAACCATCAAACATAAGTGACATTTTACTAATGTCTTTAAATCCAATCTTGGTTAATTATTGTTACATTCTTTGCAAAAATGAAATTCACTATTCTTTCTATATTCAGCCGATACTGGGGACCCACTAACAAGGTAATATGTAAAATACTGTGAAGTGCTTTGTTCCACAACACCCCTCACCCACCCTCGGGAATGCTTGTATATTTGTAAACTCTAATCTGATTTACCCTAAAAATCAACAGTTGGCATGCACAAATGTTGGCCATGTTTGGGGACTGGTTCAACACCAATGCTAAAAAGATAAAGTTAAATGGGCCTGTACTGGAACTGAAAGCAAATCTGGCCTTTATTTTATTTTATTGGGGGGGGAGAGAGAGAGAGAGAAAACGCATGTGTGAGTGGGGGCGGAGGGGAAGGGACAGAGGGAGGGAGAGAGAGGTGGGGAGAGAAAGAGAGAGAGAGACAGAGAGAGAGAGAATCTTAAGCAGGCTCCATGTTCAGCACAGAGTTCAACATGGGGCTCAATCCCACAACCCTAGGATCATGACGTGAGCCAAAATCAAGACTTGAACGCTCAACCAACTGAGCCACTCAGGCACCCCAAACCTGGCCTCTTTTCAGTCAACTAAACCTTCCGAGTGGAGCCTTGATGATCCATGGCTCTTATCTATAACGTTGGAGCTTCCACTATTAATGATAGTGATGCTCAGGTGAGGGAAAACAATCATCAAAACTGAAGCTAAATTTGCTTTTGCCTTCTTGAAGGAGTTATTAAAGTTGTTTCGATTAAACTTTTAAAACAGGAAAGACTTAATATGTTCATTTGAAAATTTCCTCTCCTTAACACCAAAGTAGTCTAACACTTCAAATTAGGAAGTCCCCTCTCTTTATTCTAGAAGTCCAAATATTTCAAGTAAAATGAAGCTCTTTTCACAAGTTCCTCAAAAATAGAGAAGTGATGATGATTATGCATATTATTAAAATTATAGCCAACATAACATTTTACTTCTTTTAACACATTCTCCAATATTCGATCTTACTGATCTTCAGAATACTCTATAAGGGAAGTATTATTATTCCTTCTACAGCAGAGATGAGTAAATCAAGGCTCAAAGAAAAAGGAGAGGGACCACATATTGGGTCATTTGTCTGCAGTGTGCAGTGGGGCCAGGACTTACTTCTGAGCTCTCCTGAAATTAAGAACAGATATTTCAGACTGAAAACAGATATGTAGCCTCCCTATTAGAGAAATACCTGAGCCACTGGCCCCAGCTCCCACCTGGATTCTAGCCTAGGGGTAGTGCACTAGAATGATACAGCTACCTAAGTTTGTACGTCCATTCCCCACTTATTGGCTTATAAATTTATAAATTTATAAATTTAAACAAGTAACTTAACCTCTCTGTGCCTCAATTCCCAGTCCATACAATGGGAAGAGTCATAATGCCTACCTTATTGGGTTGTTGTAAGATTAAATTAGTTAACATATAAAATGCTAAAAATGGAATATCTGGCCCAAAGTAAGTGCCATGTGCATATTAGTTGCCATTATTATAAACTAGCCTTCTTACTTTTCAAATGCAACACAAGGGGAATAAGGACACCAAGAAGTTCCTCTAAGGAATGATACTTGTGAGGGACACCTGGGTGGCCCAATTGGTTGAGCGTCCAACTCTTGATTTCAGCTCAGGTCATGATCTCAGTTTCAGGAGTTCAAGCCCCATATCGGGCTCTGCACTGACAGCACGGAGCCTGCTTGGGACTCTCCCTCTCTCTCTGCCCCTTCCCTGCTCACACTCTCTCTTGTCTCTCACAAAGTAAATAAACTTAAAAAAAAATAAAGAAATAATACTTGTGAGACCACTGCCTTATTTAAATTTTACTCATGGTAGGGACACTTGGCTGGCTCAGTCGGAAGAGCATGTGACTCTTGATCTCAGGGTCATGGGTTCAAGCCCCATGTTGGGTATAGAGATTACATAAATAAATAAATAAACTTTAAAAAATAATAAAAATGAATAAATTCTACTTATGGTAGCAGTTTTCAATAAGCCATCTGGAAAAAGTGAGTATTTTCAGATTTTCTTAAGTACAAATCTCCCTCTCTTTCAACATATAACCTTCTTAGATTTCTTCCTTTTACTTAGATTTGTTCTTTTTATTCTTCTTGATTTAAGACTCATATTTCTGTCTAGACTCATGATATTTGTATGCTAGTCACAAAAGTATGTATACTATGAACTTACCATTCCCTATCACACAGTTTTACTTACAGAGCATTTATAGGAAATTCTTAGCAACTTTATAGCACAGTACTAAAGAAAAGGACAACCAACCATCTGCATAATATTTCAAGACTTCAGACACTCCTTAGTCCACCGTTTTAACATTGTGACCAATAGAGTCACTTCCATGTAGATATGTGGCTGGAAAAGATACCTGTGAAGATGCTGTCCCCTGGTTCCAAAACCTACAAAGTGGCCCTTCTAGTTTCCCTGCCCCCTACACACACACACACACACACACACAGAGAGAGAGAGAGAGAGAGAGAGAGAGAGAGAGAGAGAGAGAGTTGGACCATACATAGCCCAAGATCACGATTATAGCATTTGGATTTCTGATCTCTACTCAAAATGCCTTTTTGGCCCAAGCTCCTACTCAAGTTATACTCACTTGCTACTCATTTGTCTGGTCAAATGGGTCCTAGGGATTGAGCCTCCATCTGATCAGGCCTCTGAAGCCAACTGCCAATTTACAGAAGGAAATACAGAGGGGCATACTGAACTGTACTATGAGGATACAACCAGCAAAACTCAGACCACGGGCAAGTCTATAGGTCAAACAGCCCAAGATTTTATTCAAGAAAAATTATAAGGAAAAGAAAAGGATGCAAGAGAATCTGTAGATTAAAATGGGCTCAAAGTACATACCAAGTAAGAAAATGATAAAACAAGCAAGATTAAACCCTAGTGTCTGGGGCTGCACACTGAGGTGATAAAACTATCAAGAAATACAAAGATAGTGATAATTTTGGGGATTGAGAGGTTGGCACTGAGATGGGGCATATGAGGCCGGCTTCTGAAGTGGCTGGCACAGTTCTTTTTCTTGATCTCAGTAGTGGTTACCTGAGTGTTTGAATTATAATTATGCACATAATTCTACATTTGGCCCTGGTCTTTTCCCCACCCGGGCATCTTCTGTCACTTTAAATACCCTCCCATCCTCCACGTCTCCGCCTGCTGAGACTTTCCACATTTCCTCTTACTGAAACTTTGCCGACTCTCCCCAACCCATCCCCTGCAGGTAGAGACAACATCTCTCTTGACTAAGCTTTGCATCATCTGGTTTCTAAGTTTTCGGTGGTGCTTATATCTCAGAGGTTTGGGGGCACGCCTCATGTCCTCTGTGATGTTGTAAACTCTTGGGGACAGGCAACTGGGTCATCCCCACAGTGTACAGTAAGCACTCAAAACTCTTTTCTGAGCAAACAACAATAACAACAACAAAAACAAACCCAGTCAATAAAAATTAAAAATTAGGTGAGAACTTTGAATCCACCAGGGTTAGCCTGTCACAAGACCCCCATCTTCCTTAATTTTCCATGATCTATCCTCACTCATTCCTTTGGCCTATCTGAAAACAACGTACAGACCCTGAGTGAGCCCAGTTGGCTTAAAAACAGAGGTTCTTGGGGCACCTGGGTGGCTCACTTGGTTAAGCATCCGACTCCTGATTTTGGCTCAGGCCATGATCTCACCATGTATGGGTTCAAGCCCACATCAGGCTCTGTGCTGACAGCATGGAGCCTACTTGGGATTCTTTCTCCCTCTCTGCCCCTCCCCTGCTCACATTCTCTCTCAAAATAAATAAAATTAAAGAAATATTTAAAAAAAAAAAAAAAGGACAGAGCCTCTTACCTGGTTCTGCCACTTATGAGTCTTAGAACCAGTAGCCTCTTGCTTTACTTACATTACTCTGGGCCTCTCTGAGCCTCAGTTCTGTCATCTATAAAATGAGACTAATCTTATCTAATAGGATCTAATAAAGTACTTAATCTGGTACCTGGCACAGAGTAAGAACTCAATACATAATTGATATTATAAATATTACTGTTCTCTATTAGTAACATTAATGGGAAAGGTACATCAATCAACCACTGACATTCTAGCCAAGAGAAGTGAAAAAACAAAACCTGGTAACAGACATGTTTCCTAAATGCCAAACAAATTGTGGAAAGTAGAAAACTTAGCAAATCTGCTGTTCCTTTGGTGGCCATCATACAAATGCAACGTTTTTGCTAAGGTGAAGTCATCTGTTTGTGTCTGTTTCATTCTTCCTGAGCTGTAAGCTCCTTGGAGACCCCGAATGACCATGTGTCGAACTTGTGGAACAGACTCTCCAGACATATCCCCATGGCCAGCCCCACTATGGGAGCACAGCCGCTGTCTCCTCTGAGCCTCAGGAAAGTTTCTCAATTCCTCTGAACTCTCTCTTCAGGGGTTTCAAGCTCCTTGCCATTTCTGAAAGACGTCAAGTATGATCTGTCTCAGATCTTTAGCACTTGTTGAGAAGAAATGAACTGAACGAACAAGTAAATTACATGGTCAACGGGCACTATTTTGCTTTGCGCATATGCACGTATCTGAGAAGAAAGAAAAGCTAATGCAATCTGATTCAATATACCTGTGGCACATATATTTCGTGGCAGAAACAGAGTAAGAAATGAGGATACAATCTCCGGACTAATGAAACCAACGGATACAAAACTTGGTCAGTGATGATGATGATCTGTGCAATCCATTGGTCCAACCTCCTCCAATGCACTGAGAAGACAGAGGCCCAGGGTCATGCAGAGAAAACAGAGGCAAGTCTAGAACTCAGGCCTCTTTTGTCCCCTGCATGCTCACACAAGTCTGTTTTGTGGCCGGCTTGTTTCCACATAATGCAGCTCTGAACCACGTCCAGTATGTGTAAGAAGGACGACCAGATAGGCAGGATGAACCGCTTTTGTCTCAGCTGCAGCCAGACTCTGCTCAGTAGGTGTGGACAGGCTGCCAGCCTCACTGGAAAAAACTAGTGTGGGATTGCTCAAGAAACCGTCACTCCCGTGACTGTCGCCAAGGAACAGAATTTTCTAGCGACACCCGACTCTGCAACATCCCTGGGGATCAAAAGCACAGGGACCGTATCGGCGCTAACAAGCAATGGCAAACTGCAAGAGAGGCTGCCCAACTTCAGTGCACTGGAGACAGGCAGTGCGTGCCAGCCAGACCGGCACATCACTGTGCTCTCCAGTCACGCCACTCTGTCTGTGGGGCTTCTCAAGCGGCCAGGATGATGGTAATTCAATCAGCAGCTATTTACTGAGCAACCACAACGTCCTGAGCACCCACCGTGCTGGGCTCCGGGAATACCTCACATATCTTCCTACACTGTGAGAAGAGGCACTTTAGGGAAGGAACCCTCTCGTTGCTCCTCACCCTACTCCATGTATTTGCCTCCTTCCCACCAAAGCCCCAGAAGACGGCCCCTCTTCCCACTTCACCCAGCTCTCAAGCCCGGGCTTCTTTCAAACCCTCCTTTCCATTAATCAACTCCCTTATCAACCTCCCTGCTCTCATGTTTCTTCCTATTACCACTTAAAACATCCTCAAAGCCCCTCATTTATACGTATGGTCCCCTGTACTTCCCGCTTCTCTTTTGCTGTTATTTCACAGTCAAGCTTTGGAAGGTATTATGTTTCCCTGCTCAGCCGGACTGAACCAAACATGCTCCATGCTCTCCGACCTCTCAGCCTCCCAAAAGGCTGCTCCCTCTGTAGCTTTGCCTTCTTCCACCCTCCTTCTTTTCCTGATTAACTCTTTGTATTCAGGCTCCTCACAGGTGCCACCTCCTCCAGGAAGCCTCCCCTGACCTCCCAGGCTGTTTTAGATGCCTCTGCTCACTGCTTCTACAGCATTTAGGGGAGTCCACTAAGAACTCTCTTTCTGCTTGGCCTCTGCCTCCCCTAGAAGATTCTCAGTTCCCTGAAGGGAGAGGTCATCTCTAGATTCCCAGTTCCTAGTGTCTTCTGGACTCTCAGTAACTATAGACCAAAGGAGGAATGAATAAATGTGAATTAAGACTTAGAACAGCTCACAATATGGGCAAAACAGAGAACGTGAGCATACTGCTTTCCACATTACAAAGCATTTTTCACATATACATCATATCCGATTTTCCTCATTCTGCGGGCAAACTATTATTTTTCACCTTCTTTTCAGCTGAAGAAGCAAAGATTTAAAATGATCAAGAGGTCCGACCAGGGTCATACTGTGTAAGTATTAGGTCTGAGAATCATATCATGACTCCTAAACGTCACATTCCCTGCTCTGTCCATTCCCTGTAAGCTACTATCTTCATATTCAGAGGGACACAATACTCTATAAACTCTCCTCATCAAAACCTGATAGCTGGAAACTGTTCTACATGCTTTGTGCCTAACCAAAATACTTATTAGAAGGGACATAAACAGATTTTGCTTAATTTTTAACAAAAGAAGTCAGTCTAGAAAAAGAACTAACATAGCCAGGACAATAGAGGTACCATTTCCATCTTCCTCTGGTGGGATGGACGAACACATATGATTAGTGGCATCGTATTCACCCACCAAGCCCGCAAAACATCTCAGATTTAGGGCTCATGATGAAATGGCTACAGATCTGCCCTGTGACTCTTTCATTCTTAAAACCAGGAGACCACCATCTATTTTGGTGGAATAGCAGCAAGACAGCCTGATTAACTCTTTGCATTCAGGCTCCTCACAGGTGCCTGTATCCAACTTGTATCCAAACACACCTTTGACACCCAGCAACGACTGCGCCTCGGACAAGCTGTTCCTGCTCCCACAGCCCGTGCCAGCCCTTATGCCCCTGTTCATCCAGCTGAGAGCACATGGTCCACGACTCTAACTCCTCTCTTGCTGAAAACCTCTCCTTGATGGTCCCACTGTCCTTCCGTTGCAATCACCTGAAAAACTGAACCCTGGGCCAATTCAACGCTCTGACTTCTTGGCCCCCTCCCCAAGGATTTTTTTTTAATATATATACATATATATGTATATGTATACGTATATACATATATATATACACACATATGTGTGTGTATATATATACACACACACACGCACACACATGCATGCACACACACGTGTACACACGCATACACACACGCATACACACACGTATACACACACACACGTATACACACACACGTATATATACACATACACACATATATATATACATACATACGTATATATATACACATATATATATACACACACGCATGCACACACATGCATGCACACACGTATACACACACGTGTACACACGCATACACACACGCATACACACACGTATACACACACACACGTATACACACACACGTATATATATACACACACACACATATATATATACATACATACGTATATATATACACATATATATATACACACACACACGCATGCACACACATGCATGCACACACGTATACACACACGTGTACACACGCATACACACATGCATACACACACACGTATACACACACGTATACACACACGTATACACACACACGTATACACACACATACGTATACACACACACATGTATATATATACATGTATATATATATATACACACATATATATATTTTTTTTTTTAAGAGAGAGAGAAAGAGCGCGTGCGAGCAGAGTAGGTGCAATGGTAGACGGAGACGGGGGATCTGAAGCGGGCTCTGCACCGATGGCAGAGAGCCTGATGCAGGGCTCGAACTCATGAACTAGGAGATCCTGACCTGAGCCAAAGTTGGATGCTTACCTGACTGAGTCACCCAGGTGTCCCCCTCCCTGGGGTTTTCAAACATGGGTGCAGAAGAAGCATTCAGCTGGACTGGAACCTCAGCTGACTCTATCCTACTAGCTCCCCCCGTTTAGAGGCAAACTGCTTCAGAAAGTTGTCTACTTACTCCTTGTATTTCATCACTCCTCCCTCATCCTTCATCCTTCAACCCACTGCACCTGACTTCTACCTCTATACTCTGCCAGCTTTCACCAAAGTCCGGAACCACCCGTATACTGTGCCACCCAAAGGTCACCTCCCCGTGCTTGTTTTCTGTTAACTTCCTGTTGCATAACCCTGCACTCCATTCTTCCTGACTCCATGTCCTCTCTTGGCTTTCATGCTCCCACATTCTTCCAGAGGTCCTCCTCCTTCTCCAGCCATTGAGATGGAATTTTCTTGGAGGCTATTCTTCTGCTCAATTTTATATGCTAGTATTTTTCCAGAGTCCTGGGATCATGCTTTTCCACTCTACCCACCTCTCAGTTACAATGCATGCTGAGATTTCCTTTCTTTGGTATTTCAATGGCTAATGGGGGAAAACACCATTGAGTACATTCCTCTTCACAGAGTCCATGCCTCTCCCTCTTCTGGAAGACTGGAAGCTTCCTGAAGGCAGAAGCCATCTCTGTATTCCTAGTCACCAGTGCCTACTGGGCCCTCAATATCTGTTTCCAGCCTTGTTCTTTCTCCTAAGCTTCAGAACTATATATCCATCTGCCTATGAACTTCCCCGTTGGATGAACTCAATATGATCAAATTAGAATTCATCATCTTCCAGGGCACTTGGGTGGCTCAGTCGGTTAAGCATCAGACTTAGGCTGAGATCATGATCTCGCAGTTCATGAGTGCAAGCCCCACGTCAGGCTCTGTGCTAATGCTCAGAGCCTGGAACCTGCTTCAGATTCTGTCTCCCTCTCTCTCTCTGCCCCTCCCTGGCTCATGCTCTGCCTGCCTCTCTCTCGCTCCCTCTCTTGCTCCCTCTCTCACTCCCTCTCAAAAATAAATAAACATTTTTTTAAAGAATTCATCATCTTGGGGCACCTGGGTGGCTCAGTCGGTTAAGCGTCCGACTTTAGCTCAGGTCATGATCTCATGGTTCGTGAGTTTGAGCCCCACATCAGGCTCTGTGCTGACAGCTCAGAGCCTGGAGCCTGCTTTGGATTCTGTGTCTCCCTCTTTCTCTGCTCCTCCCCTGCTCATGTTCTCTCTTTCTCCTTCAAAAATAAGTAAAAATTTTAAAAAAGTTTATAATAAAGAATCCATCATCTTCCAAATCCCAGAACATTTCTTCATCTTGTATTTCCTTTCTGAATGAACTGCAAATATCATCTACCCTGAAAAACTGAATCCTGGAACTCATCCTTAGCAATTATCTCTCCTTAATTCTCTATATCCAATCAATTAATAAGTCCTGCCAGATTCTAAATATCTCTTCAACATGATGACTATATCTCACATCCAAAACCCTGGCAGGTATAAGGAAATGAAAAAAGGTGCCATGTAGATGAGCACAGGGTCTAGGCAGGTGATTAACACATTTAGACTTTATCTCAAAGTCTCTACCCACCATCCCCTATCCCCTCCTCTAGATGCTGAAGGCCTGGAGCTAAAAAGCATTCAATAATAAGGTGGACTGCCCCAAATAGAATTTTGTCAGATAAGTAACATTGCTTTCAATTGGCTGCTTTTTTATTAGCCAGCCAATGGTGTTCTTTCACAAATAAAAAAAGATA
The DNA here is from genome assembly GCF_007474595.2 of Lynx canadensis. Taxonomy (NCBI): domain Eukaryota; kingdom Metazoa; phylum Chordata; class Mammalia; order Carnivora; family Felidae; genus Lynx; species Lynx canadensis. Next base: position 64,607,968 of record NC_044311.2, read on the forward strand.
CTGAGCTGAACAGAAAGCTGGCTCTGCTTATACAGTTACTATAGTGAACAACGATTTCCAGAGGAGTTTCCACTGTGTGAAGTCTTAAGTCCCAGTTCAGTTCTGTCACATTTTAGAATCAATGCAATATTTAAAGTAAACAAGCCAAACTGGATATGGTGGAGGGTGAGGTTTGCAGGAAGGAAGGATAGAAGAGTAACGAGAAACATGCCAGGCTTAATAAGGCATGGACACAGTTGACAGATTATGATTCATCATTAAAATGGCACTAATATAAAGTTAATAAAAAACCACAGTGTAATCAGGAAGTATGTAGCTTCTTAGCATTGTCAGGGTACCTATATATGCCCAAAACTATAAGTAGCAAGAAAAGTCATTAAAGGAATGGTAAAATGAAGGGGGCTGGGCTACACAGTACAAAGAGGAAAGAAAAATGGACTGGCAAAAATCTGCAAAGACAATTTTGTGAATATACTTAAAACTTGGAACTGTACACTTCAAGTGGGTGAATTCTATGGTTTGTGAATTATAGCCCAATGAAATGGTTATTTTTTAAAAATCTACAAAGACACAGGAATAATAAGTTGTAAAAAAAAAAAAATCGATTGACATATACCAACACTCAAAGAAGAGCAGGTAATTTCAACGATCCTATAGAGTTAGCCAGTACCAAAATCACTTCTACAGTTTTTATAACAAAACTAGACAAATTTTTGTTATAAGATAAACTTATAAACAGAAAGGCACAAAGGAAAAAGACATTGTCAAAGCACTAAAAGAAAGCAATCTGTCAATGCCTACAATGAACATTTTCAAATTCCATTGTTTTCATTATCTATAGACTGCTCAGTGAGATTATCATGCTTTAACAAACACAATAGTCACACTTAAGTTTCTGCCAAACCAGTATCTTTTTAAAAAATTACAAAGGTATGTAACACACACACACACATATACACACAAACTATTGTAAGCTCAGAAAAAAGCTCGCATTTCTCAATAACTAAAAAACCTGTTAGATAAAGAAAAGATAAATTCTGAGGCAGTGATCATTTCCTTTGCAAAGAAAGGTACTAAAGACTAATGAAAACACCCAGCTCCCAGCAACCCAGCATTTGCACTGCCTTGTTGCAAAAGAGGCAGGGTGCATATTTTTTAAGTCTGTATGAGAAAAACAAGTTAGTTCATGCAAAGACAGAGTCCTTTTGAAATCACTTGAAAAAGTGGATGGCAAATGGAAGGCAGATGAATGCTTAGGATCCACCAGAATAGAAATCGATAACACCTATTCTCTGGTATTACTCCTTTCCCGCTGATCAAGCCAAACAATTCAGCTGATAAGAAACAAAACAAAAACCTACACTTCAGTCTCAACCCCCCCAGATAACTCGTGCAAACCCAAGCAACCAAACAGGACTCACTTTTGGTTTTAAAAGTTAGATCATGTTGAATTCACGGAGAGTCAGTATATGGGTTCTACTTACTTAAAGTTGTCTGAAACCAGGTTTGTTTTAATGTGGCTTCACATCATAAGAAACAGCCAGTGAGCACACAGAAAGAATGAGACAGGAACGGCTTTGGACTTAGAGTTAAAAGTTTTAGATCTAATCTCAACTCCAGGGACTCCAAATAAACCAATTCAATCCCAGTTGAAAGAGGTGCCTTTTGATCCTTACATACCTATCTTAACACGCCAGGCATGTAGTAAGTGTTCAGTAAATGTTTTCTGAATTATTACCACCAATAGCTATGAATAGCAAGCACTTACTAAGTACTTTATATGCATTATATCTTTTAACCTTAAACCTAGGTTTTCATATTAACTGCCTGCCACAAATTCAGAAACTGAGGTGTAGAGAGATTAGTAATGTGCCCATGTGATCCAACTGCTGGAGGGCAGAGGGAGGACTGCAGGTCCCAAAGTTGTTGTTTTTTTGTTTTTTAACTTTTTTTTTTAACATTTATGTATTTTTGAGACATAATGTTTCTCAGAACATTATGTATTTATGTTCTGAGACAGAACACAAGTGGGGGAGAGGCAGAGAGAGAAGGAGACACGAAATCCAAAGCAGGCTGAGCTGTCAGCACAAAGCCCGATGTGGGGCTTGAACTCACAGACCCCAAGATCATGACCTGAGCCAAAGTCAGACATACGACCGACTGAGCCACCCAGGCGCCCCTTAAAGTTCTCAATATGTACACTGCTGTCTCTCTGAACTCAGCGGTCACATGCCAGAGTAATCACAGCAATGAACATATGAGGCTCCTCCATGTAATGTGTGTTTTATCACTCACCCTTTCCCACCACCTGTCTCCCTGGGAGCACGGACAGTGAAAACCTTCAGATTTGGGGTGCTCAAAGTGTGGTCTGTTGGATGGCTGGTAACACAGAATCTTTGCCATACCCCAGAAACAGAATTTGCATTTTAACAAGATACCCAGGGGATTCATATGGGCATCAGTTTGAAAGACATGGATTTAGACTACTCCAAAACTACGTATTTACTTTAATGATAGGAGGAATGAAGTTCTGGGAAGGAAAATATGGCAGAAGGGTTATACTCAGTGAGAACAAAACCAGCTTGCTATGGCTCTATCAAGACCTTAATTCACCCGCATAATGGCCCACAGATATTCTAAAGGACCTATAAAGATCCCTAGGGAACTGATAATAGAGGCAAAAGCTGAATCTATAAGGGGTAGATCTATAGTCCCACTCCCTTCTAAAATTTCCAAACTTATGTCTTTAGAAGTATCTACCACGTAGCAAATAAAAACACACCAAGGCTGTGGCAAATACTGAATCGCTCATCAGGCAAAGAGTAGAGCTATGCTGCGGGTTGATAAACCTCCAGATCTGTATACTATTACCACCTTCATTCACGATCCAGGAGGCAATTCTTATCAAGGCAACTTTATCACATTTTTGGAGTACGACACTAAAGTCAACTTAAAGTTGAGTTTAAATTTGATTTCAACTTGAGTTATTTCAACATGGTTTTCTTTTTAAGCCGTACACCTTCATTTTTAGACAGAAAGTGGCTTCTATTTTTAGCCAAGAAGTACAGGACAGTAACTATCCTCTCACAAGAGGTGTGAGTTATGTTGGGCTACGAGTCAAAATCTAAAGAGGCATCTGATGGAGTTAACTTTTACTCAGTATTTCTTACCTGTTTAAACAGAGTTAGGAAGGCCTAATAACTCCACATATAAAAGCCATGCACATAACTAAAAGTAGTCTTTGTAAAAGGTTTGGAGTATATTTGACTTTTTCCTTTATTCCCATTTAAAAAAAATACACTAGATCTGTTTGCCAGTAACAAATCTACACTTCCAGGGAGCACCTGGGTGGCTCAGTCAGTTAAGCGTCTGACTCTGGATTTGGGCTCAGGGCATGATCTCACAGTTTGTGGGTTCGAGCCCATGTCAGGCTCTGTACTGGCAGTGTGGAGCCTGCTTGGTATTCTCCCTCTCCCTCTCTCTCTCTCTCTGTGTCCTTCCCCTCCTCATGCTCTCTCACTCTCAAAATAAATAAACTTAAAAAAGAAAAGACAAATCTACACTTCCAGGAGCTGAGACTACACTGAAGATATCTTCTTTAGTTCTATGATTTCTGTCATTTGAAAGCTACTAGGCAGGTTCTTTGTCTTAAAACCTTCAATTATACATTCTTGACACTTTCTACTTCCTCCCCGCCTTCGTCTAGAAAGAACTAGAACAACTGGATTGGATTTCTTGTTAATTAATCATTCAGATATCTCTTAGAAAGTTCGCAAGATATTCTTCCTTCAACCACAATGGAGCTATAAAAAGAAGCGTTTTTAATTCCCAACCCACTTATTCTGTTACTGTCATGATCATCCTGATTCAGAGATTTTCATCATGATTCAGAGATTTTCTATAAACTGCATCAAATAACCCAGGATTTTACAAAAAACAAAAACAGAAAGATATGAGCATGTGCAATCAGAGGGCAAGTGAGAAGCAGAGCAAAGTTTAGCGCAGTGTGGCCCTCATGGATTCTGACTCAGGGCCAAGTCCAGAGGCCACAGAAACAGAAGCACACCTATTAACTATGAAGGAACACTGACAGGGTAGCCCACAGGCCTGAGTCAGCCTAGGATGGGGGCTTCAGGGAGCCATGGGACCATCAAATGCATGAGTTTCCCCAAACAGAACCAAATTCCCAGGCCCGATGAGACCAGTAGTGGATTGTATTAAAAAATGACAACAGGGGCGCCTGGGTGGCTCAGTCGGTTAAGCGTCCGACTTCAGCTCAGGTCACGATCTCGCGGTCCGTGAGTTGGAGCCCCGCGTCGGGCTCTGGGCTGATGGCTCTGGGCTGATGGCTCAGAGCCTGGAGCCTGCTTCCGATTCTGTGCCTCCCTCTCTCTCTGCCCCTCCCCCATTCATGCTCTGTCTCTCTCTGTCTCAAAAATAAATAAAACCTTAAAAAAAATTAAAAAAAAAATTACAACAATTGTGCTAAACCAACCTCATCGCCGGTAGCATTAATGAACATACCACTCTCAGGCGTACCTAAGTAAATGTTTGTAGAGCCACAAAAACATTTATGCTTTGATGTGGTCAACACACTAAAATATGGGGAAAGGAATGCATAGAAATTTGTTTGCTGCCAAGGATAAATGCAGATATCTGCATTTAGGTTGAAATACGCTTACAAGCACAGGCTGGGGCTGCTTAGATTGACAGCTGTTTTGTGAGGAAACTCCCCCTCCCCCGGGAATTGGAGATGAGCTAACTTCACCTTCCAGGCCTTGGGCAGGAACAGGGTGAATGGTAGGAACGCACACTGCAGTCGGCAGACCTGGACGTGAACCCTATTTCTCCCTTCTATAGCCTGTGGCCCGTTACTCAAATTCCTTAAGCTCCGTCTCCTTACCTGTAGACTGAAAATACCATATTTCCTTGATTCCAACATGTACTTTCTGCCCCCTTTCCCCAACACACACGCATTTTAACTTTTCTGAAATTGGCATGACTACTGGACTTGACATCTACATTCAACGTGATGGCATTTTCTTTCCTCTTTTTCCCCTGAAAAGCTGGAATTTAATTGATGGTATATTTAGCCCTTAGCAGTGTCTTCAAATCAAGGAAATACAACAGTAATGCTGGCCTTAGTGTGGGGAAGATTGAGTGACATATTTAAGGCACTTTGGCACACTGCCTTCAAATATAATAACTGTCCAAAAATGGCACATGTCAATATTGCTATTTGTGGGAGCTTGGGTGGCTCGGTGGGTTCAACATCTGACTTTGGCTCAGGTCATGATCTCGCAGTTCAAGTCCCGCATTGGGCTGTCTGTGGTAAGTGCTGAGCCTGCTTCGGATCCGCTATGTCCCCTGTCTCTCTGCCCCTCCCCTGCTCATATGGGTGCATTCTCTCTCTCTCTCTCTCTCTCTCTCTCTCTCTCTCTCTCTCAAAAATAAACACTTTAAAAGATATATTGCTGTTTTTAAGATCTAATGCATTCCTAGGATACATTATCAGAAGAGCAGTATCCAGGAAAGCAGCCGATAATCCCAGCCTGCTAGTCAGCCTACAGTTGGGAGTACTACATTCAATTTGAGGACCACAGAACAAGGGTAAACCACAGACATGCAGAGAATAGGGACAAGTGTGGAGAAGAGTCTGAAAAACATGGTATGAGAAATAGTCGAAAGAATCTGAAGTTTTTAGGCTGAACAAAAATGAGAAGCCTTTCAAACCTATCGAGCCCAGGGGATGTAAGTAGATGTTTCCTCTGTGGTTCCAGGGAATGGAGGTGGCACACGAGGATGGTTATTCTAGAGAGGACTTTGTCACGTCAGCATACAGGAGGACTTCATAACACTTTGGGCTCTCTAGGACGGAAGGGGCTTGGGAAATGGAAAGCTTCCTAAAATAGGAAGCGCACCATCAGCACCTGGATGGCACCACATCAGCACTCTCCAAAAAAGCCTCCTTCATGCTCTTAACAGCTGCACCCTGTGTCCATGTCAACTCTAGAATCCTATGCCTCGGTCTTCCTCCTACAGACCTAGGCCAGACCTCTGGGGACCACTCAGAGCAGCAATGGCCTCCAAGGGCACGGGCTCCAGCTAGCTCCAGGAAAAAGCTAGCACAAAAGTGGCAAAAAGTTAAAGGAGAAGGTGCATTCACCGGGGTGCCTGGTATCGTAACAATCCACACAGGAGGTGAAGACTCAGTGCGGATAAAGAAGGCTGGCAAATCCAGACTCAGATGGCAAGAGGTAGGGCCCCAGGGTCTAGCCCTCAGAGTAGCCCTCAGAGTAGGCACTCCACAACTCCTGAGACCAGATAACACCCGCACCTCACCTACCACATGTAGAATGTTCTAGTTAGGGCTTAATGAATCCATTTAAGACTCCAGTGACAGGCCCTTACTGGCCCAGTTACAAATTTTTTTTCTTAAATTAACCTTCTATCCATGCTTTAAGGAAAACTCCACGAAAAACTACTATAATTTCACATTGAAACAGAATGTTCTGTATCTTATCAGCATTTACTTGAATACTGGTATTAAGTTTACTGTGAACTTTGTGATTCAATCCCACTGTCAAAGTCATAATCATTTTATCTAAAGCTCTCTGAGCAAAGGTGTGGGTAGCAGCCTTGCCCAACGCACAAGCAAGTACCATGCTTACATCAGGCAGTCAGTGGAGAATTTGACCAAGTGAAAATGAATGGCACAGGAGCCAAATGAGACCAACCTTCAGTCTGCTTCCCAAGATGATGCTACTTTGGGTCTGAGAGAAGCCACAGGCTATGGCTTTTTGGTTTTCTACCTCAGCCCTCAGTTAATCAAAGTGTACCTGCACACCCTTGATCCAAAGACATCTATCATCTGTAAAGTCAGATATAGTTAGGAATCTATAGGACGTGAGATCAAAATTCTCTCTTCTACTGTCTGGAGCAATCATCACGTGTCAGGTGCCAGGATGGAGTTTAGGAACACAAAGGTCAACAGCTCTCTGACAGAGGCTCACGGTCTAGGGGAGGGGACAGACTTTTAAGAACTAATTCTCAGAGTGTGAAGGGTAGTGTGGTGGGAGCCTAGAGGAGGAAGTGCTCGATCTGGGGACTGGGGAAAGTAACTGCCGGGAAGGTACAGTGGAAAGGAATCTTGAAGAACCGCTTCGGAGTTCACTGTGCGTACTGGAAAAGAAGGCACATTCCAGGAAAAAGGAATGGTTGCAGTGTGTTAGACTATGTAATCTAAAAGAACAATGGAAAAGTAACCCCGCATGTTTGAGCAAGAGAATGATAGTTATCTTCCGATATCAGGAGAACTGTCTGATTAGGTGTCTGCTTCTCCATGTAGAAGGTACTATGAAAATCGGAGCAGGGGGCACTATGATAGTACACGCTGCACTTTAATATGTATAAGAACTTTGTAAAAAAAAGAACGATTAACAAGGAAACTGGTTGCCTTGAGCAGACGAGTTTACATCATAATTATATCATTTTGGAGTCAGTTTGGGTTCTAATTTGAGCTTAGCTCATGGGAAATGCCTAATAAACAGTTGCTATACACCTTATGAGACAATACACTCACCTTTACACTGAGTTCCAACACCACACCGAGTTGTCATTGATGGCAATGTCTCATGTATGGGGTAGGAAGGTGGAGTAGAGAACATTCAAGCTGCCTCCCTGCCTGAAGCTCTCCTGGATTATCTCTGCCCATTTCTGATCTGGCATTATTCCCTGGCACTATTCGCCAGGAAAGATGCTACAGAAATGCCCATTGAAAACCTGCTACCTAAATGTTAGCTATCGTTACTATTATTTATTTACAGAGAGAGAGAGCGCGCATTTGTGTGCATGCAGGGGAGGGGCAGAGGGAGAAAGAATCCCAAGCAGGCGCCACGCTGTCAGGATGGAGCCCAACGCAGGGATCAGTCTCACAATCCACAAGATCATGACCTGAGCCGAAATCAAGAGTTGGACACTCAACTGACTGAGCCTCCCGGGCGCCCCCATTACTATTCTTATTGTACTTTCTTCTGATATTATCTTTCTACTAACTTTATCAGCTCTGGTTTTCTTTCATCCCTGTGTATATCTGTATGTGTGTTTAATGGTATGCAAATATTCTTGCAAGCCAACTCAAATCCTTAGGAGGGCATAGATGTAGTCATTAAAAAACAAAGGAAAATAGGGGCACCTGGGTGGCTCAGTCGGCTAAGCATCCAACTTCAGCTCAGGTCATGATCTCACAGTTTGTGAGTTCGAGCCCTGCGTCAAGCTCTGTGCTGAAGCCTGGAGCCTACTTGGGATTCTCTCTCTCTCTCTCTCTCTCTCTCTCTCTCTCTCTCTCTGCCACCACCCCTCATGCTCTATCAAAAATGGGTAAACATAAACAAGTTGTTTTTTAAAGCAAAGGAAAATAACTTTCTACAATTTATTATAAATGACACTAATAACAATAGCTAACATCACTTAACACCTATGAAGCATCAAACTACAGTAGGCCTTTTATATGCATTATTTTAGTTAATTCTCATAAGAACCCTACAAGGGAAGTATTTATGTTTTAACCCATATTTTATAGATTAAAAAAAATAAGTCTTAGTGAGTCAAGTGATTCACTCAAGGCCCCAACTATTAACTAGTATAACCTTACAATTTTGCAACATAGTCGACAACAATCTCATATTAACGGCTATATACTCCCACATAGTTTTTAAATCTGATTACGGAAGATTTTAATTTGAATCTGAATATAGGGAAAGAAAACACAAATAAGCCACTTAATCTAATAAACAGGTAACAACACTGAGTTCATTTTGTCTCAATCTCATGCCTCAGGACACTATTAAGAAGAAAGGGCTGGGGCGCCTGGGTGGCTCTGTCGGTTAAGCATCCAACTTCGGCTCAGGTCATGATCTCACGGTCCGTGAGTTCAAGCCCCACGTCGGGCTCTGTGCTGACAGCTCAGAGCCTGGAGCCTGTTTCAGATTCTGTGTCTCCCTCTCTCTCTGCCCCTCCCCTGTTCATGCTCTGTCTCTCTGTCTCAAAAATAAATAAACGTTGAAAAAAAATAAAAAATAAATAAAAAAAGAAAGGGCCCACACAGCGGCCAGGTCACATTCACCTAAGCAGTCTTTGAGCATCAAATTAAAATGTCCAGCTTTCTCACATAATGTATGATTCCATTCACATGAAATATTCTGAGTGGGCAAATCTAGAGAGGCAGAAGGTAGAATATGGGTTACCTAGGGCTGGGGGAGGAAAAAATGGGAGCAAGGGAATGAGTACGAGGCCTCTTCTTGGAGTGACGAAAATGTTCTAAAATTACATTACGGTGATGGTCACACAACTCTGTAAATACGCCAAAAATCATTGGGCTGTACACTTTAAAGGGGTTAACTTTGTGATATATAAATGTCAAGAAAGCTATTAGAAACTACTTTTCCAGGGTTCAGTATCAAGTGATCTCTAGTCATTCCATGTGGCTGCTGTCTTCCAGAATAAACATGAAAACCAGATGTGTAGTAAATAAGCCTTACCCAGGAACAAAATGTTCAACAATGAGGAGAATGAAGACCATGCCTATGAAGTTGGTGAGTTTTCCTTGGAAGCAGTTAACGGGCCTTCAGCCTCTTTCTCAAATGTCACTAGGTAAGTGCTGAATGGTATTAGCTTTTGATTTTTACCAAACCAGAAATAATGGAAATATTCATTCATCATTACTAAAATGTTTTTAAGTAGACAGAATGGAGTATTAGAAATAGCAATAACTGGGGAGTCAAAAGACCTCAAAGGGCCCAAAGACTCCAACTCAACTGGAACCTTGTGGCCTCTGGGACTCAATCATTCTAGGCTTCGGTATAAAATGAGGACTCAATCATTCTAGGCTTCAGTATAAGATGAGGAGGAAAGTGTTCTCGAGACACAATGGAAATCCATGAAAGTGTCATTCCTAGACTGATGTTTCAAGTATTTAAGTGAGCTTCTTCCCACATCCCTTATTAAATAAACTCTCTACCTTAAAATTGCATTGGCTATAACCACTGACTAAAACTTTAAACCTGATAGATAAAAATCAAAAGGCAATTTCCTAAAATAATGCATAAACGTAGTGAAATAATTGTTCTCCAAAGTAAAATTATCTCATCCTTTATAAAAATTGATCTTGCCTCATCTAACCTGTCACTCCTAATCTATTTTAATTTTTATTATAAAAACTATAATTTCTTATGAAAGGAAATCTTATATTTACAAACTGAGGAAAATTAAAATCATTCTTAAAGCCGCCATCTTAATTAAATAGAATATGGGTGATGTTAACCTGCAATTAAATTTTGGTACATATTGTTCTCATTTTTTTCTCTTCTTAAGTAGTTTTCTTTTTTTTTCTTCAATAATGTTTAAAAATATTAATATGCAGAAAAGTATATAGAGAAGAAAATACAAACTACCAGAAAGTCTCAACTTCAAAATAATCCCTAAACCTCTATTAACTTAAGGTGACCATCATTTCTGCTATCGCCTTAAGCATAGTACAGACAGAGATACGTAGATTTTAAATAGGGCCAAGTACATGGTGCACAAATAGTTTAATTTTAAGTGTTTTAAATTAAATATCTGTCATCACTACTTGCTATTACACTTTTTCATACCATTGCAAAATTGTAATAGTTGCATAATGGTCCATCATACAATTTTTTTCTACTGTATGTTTTGCATACTTCCAACTTTTTATGATAATAAGTAATATTTCGGTTAGTATTTTTGTACTTAAAATGTTTTATACTCCTACCTGGAAAATTCCAATCTATTACCCTGTTCCTTTTGTGATTTCTCTATTGGTTTTAGAATGAGAAAGTGCTTCCCCATCCAAAGATCCAAATCTTTATTGTTTGACTTCTTTTCTTTCCTTCTTTTCTCTTTAAACATAGTTCCTTAATCTATGGGCTATGTTTTCAAATACTGTTAAAGACTCCAAACTTGTGGCACTGGATGGCTCAGTTGGTTAAGGCCCTATTTCGGCTCAGGTCATGATCTCACGGTTTGTGAGTTCAAGCTCGCGTCGGGCTCTGTGCTGACAGCTCATTCCTGGAGTCTGCTCTGCATTCTGTGTCTCCCTCTCTTTCTGCCTCTCCCCCTCTCACACTCTGTCTCTCTCTGTCTCTCTCTCTCTCTCTCAAAAATAAACACAAAAAAAAAGATTTTTAAAAAAAGGACTCCAAACTTGTCACACGTCTAAGTTTTAGCAAAAGCTAAAGTAAGCTATTTGCCCAACATTTTAATGCACATTTACGTTTTTAAAGGAAACACTTGTCTCATATTCTTGGCTTTCCACTAGGCCTCAGAAAGCCTCCAGGACTGACAAAATAACCAGAGCTTTGATTATCAGCAGGAAATCATACTGGGCAGGAATGAGGAGGACACTCATACAGGCCAAATTAAATTAAACAATCAGAAGATCCAAGTTCCTAGCCTTAGCAGTTTTATTATTTTAGCCTTTAAAAGTCTCAGAAGTTCCAAGATGAGCTTAAGTATGTAGTCAAAAGACAATTTTCAATGCTGTGGGCTGACTCTCCATGGTCATGACTTTCCATGGTCGCCATTGGTCTCGTTTACTGACCATGGGCAAACTCTGTATGTTGCCATTGGTCACCAGCAGAACAGGTGAGAAAACAGTACAAGCCCACCTCCCACCCAGTAGAGTAAGAACACAAAGGACATGCCTTACTGGTTGACAGTGAGTCAACAGAAGCATCTCTGAGTGTGAAGAGTGACACAGGTATCAGTGCTCACCTGTTTGTTTCTCATTAATAACAAATATTGGATTATAGCTCCCCAGAACATAAACTTCTTGTACTAAATTTTCTTCCCACCAGAGCACTTCTCTGAGGCACAGCACTGTTAATGCTGCTATCCGCTATGACTTGGGATAAATGACAGAATCTTCCTGGGACAGTTTCCTCAACTATAAAATGAGGATAAGGACAACTGGCCTCTTGGGGTTGTTGTGAGAAACAGAGAAGAGGCTCAGAACAGGGACTGCCCTTAGGGAATGGTTTTGGTATTAGTTGTTGTTATTACTATATTATTATTACCACCACTACCTCTACCATTCCTGCTAGGACTATTATTTCCACTCTACCTCCAGAAATGCCAGACTGTAGGAGTGCCTGGGTGGCCCAGTCAGTAAAGCGTCCGACTTTGGCTCAGGTCATTATCTCACGGTCCATGAGTTCGAGCCCCGCGTCCAGCTCTGTGCTGACAGCTCGGAGCCTGGAGCCTGCTTTAGACTCTCTCTCTCTCTCTCTCTCTCTCTCTCTCTCTCTCTCTCTCTCTGTCTCTCCCCTGCTCATACTCTGTCTTTCTCTCTCTCTCAAAAATAAACATTTAAAAATATATTAAAAAGAAAAAAAAGAAAAGAAATGCCAGACTGTAAAACTTAAATTGGGTTTTTCCAAAAGAAAGAGGGAACTGGATGGAGAGGACTATGGTCAGTCAGATCAGCCTCGGGAGTAAAATCCGCCCAGGAAGTCAGTTTTCCTGTCACTATTAAATACTGCATGTCTGGGGTGGGTGGCACCACAGTCCTCCCCACTTTCTGATACACAAGCACAGGACTTCTGCGCATCGTCACCGTCAGTGAGCAGGGCTGAGCCAGAACCTGGGGGTTAGGCACAAGAAAGATCATGAATCCAAGGCCAGAGACGACAGACTAACACCTCCCCAAAGGGGCACCGAAAAGATCCTGACTAGGGGTGGGAATGAGAGCCACCTGGGCCATGAATAGGTTCAGCAGTCAGAAAACCAACCGACTCTTGATATCACAGTTACTTCTATGTATTCATTTCTTTCCTCTGAGTGCTTATCTTCTACCGCCAGTCAGTTCTCCCAGTGTGTGGGCCAGTTCATACTGAAATGGTTTGCCTGAGGATTTGTCTCCAACCTCGAAGCTCTGAATCGTTTTAAAAGAAAATAAGGATCACACGCTTATGCATTATCAGCTAGGTTCACAAGCCACCTGAGATTTATGAGACATCTATAGTACTTTGAATTCCAACAAGAAAGCAGTTTGATATAAATTAATCAGCTCAAAGCTTCACTTAAAATTAGATGGTATGGAATGAGAAAAATACCCGTCTCTACTTGATTCTAGGCAAAAGGCAGAATTGTAACAAAACCAAACTAGTCCAGCAAGATGAGAACAAGAATTACAATGCAAGTTTCAAGCCTAGAATCAGGAATAAGATTTGCTTACTTTATCCTCAAATTACAGATTTCGAACACCCTACTGTATGTATGGTCTTTTTTTTCTCCCCATGTTTGAAGGAAATGTAATGAATATTCTTTGGGAAAACCCTAAAATCTGGCCTTCAGGGAGTTTCTCCTATACTTTGCTACATTTGTTTATTTGTGTTTCTACTCAGTGGTATTTTGTTTGGGTATCTTCTCTAGAGAAAAGGCTGTGAAGCACTTGGGAACACAGAAATTGAGATCCACCAGACACAAATGAGTTTCCTGTGAGCTTTTGAAGACTTTTATCTATGCCGACTAAACACAAGTAATAACCAGTGAGCAAAATGTTCTTAACATTGTTCTTGAAAAATCACTGGGCAGCAATAATCATGCTGACAAAAGTCCTTCTTTAAATTTTAAATTAAGAGCATTTAATTATTAATAACAGTATAATAAAGAGTACGTATATGCAGTAAGAGTGTATATTAAGCAAGTTACAGCAATCTTTGCCTTTTTGTCTTGTTTTGTTTTGAAAGCTAAAATGACCCAGTGGATTTGCTGTTAAGAAAAGACCTGCAGAGGCAGGGGCAATCATTAGCTATACAATTGTATCTTGGGGGTATAAAGTACAGTCAAATTTGTGATCCTGAAATGGCATGCAGTCATAACTTTATAACTTCAGCCTCAGCAGATATGGAAACTGTGATCCTCAAGGAAGTAGCGTCCTTAAAATTTAGCATGTCACCGCAAAGATTTTTTCAAAGTTCTTTTTTCTGTCTCTCTTCTCCCTCAATTTTATTTTTTTGAACAGAGGAGAACAGGGAAGAACAGATCCCTTCCAATACACTGTAATTCCCAGCGGCGGGGGGGGGGGGGGGGGGGGGGGGGAGCAGAAGAAAAGGGCAATAACAGGGGCATATTAGCATTATTTTAAAACACTCGCACATTACTTCCAACCAAAGCACACTTAAAGTAACATAAACACAACAATATTTTATAGAGTGTTACAAACTTTAAAACATCATCCAATTTACTCGTGCAGAACAATTTCTTGCTGGATTGCTTTGGTGACAAATTAATTAAGGTAAAACTGCTCTCTAGGTCTTTAAGTTAATGAAATTAAAGAAGATACTCTCTTGGTACTTACGTACTGAATTTTGTGTTATTACCATTAGCAATACAAGGCACGCTCCATTTTTGCCATCAGATTTACTCCAGAAGGAGTCTCGGATCGTGAGGAATTGCTCGAGAATGAAAACAGTGACAGCTATGCACCTGTACACGGTGCCCACATCAATAGTTATGTGGGTATTTTAGGAGGTATTCTAGAAAAATGTCAGACTCTTCAAAGAGAAAATGAAAATGGCATTCTGGTTCATTGTAACTCTAAGTAGGCCCAAGGGAAAACTGGGCACCAGGCAATTTTGCACAACGGTGTGAGGCACGACATCGCTAGCTGGAGGGTAGCACAAGGCCACCTCATGTTCAAAAACAGTACAATCAGCCATGTATAAAAATCACACTTATGCCTAGAAGACTTAACAGGAGGGCAGAAAGAAAGGAATTCGGAAAAAGGAACTAAAAATGCTTACAAACAAGTCCAAATCTACGGACTACAAATCCACCACATGAATGCCATTTCATTCTAGCTCCCATGTGTATATAATATTGACAAACAACGCATATGTGATAAGGAGAATCATAACCTCCAAACCTCCACGAACTCACATCATTTTCTACAAGAACACAGCGACGGCACGAATGCTATGCTGTCATGTAATCGCCGGCAGTCAGTAGAGAGAAAGTCTGACACATGCAGCAGAAAAGTTCAAAATGTTATTTACTAACCTGGAGCCCCTGTGAAAGCAGTCCCTCCATACTGCTTTACAGAAAGAATCTTTACTATGAAACTAATCTCCAAAGCAGCTGATCCAGCCCAGAGGGGAGGACTCGGACTACCCAGGGAATCCACAAACACAAGGAAAGCAGTTTGTTCGGAACTTGGCAACTTAAGTCATAGCCAAGCCCACAAAGCACTTTAGCCTATAAGCTTTAGTAATGAACTTGAAACCACTCCCCATATGTTAAATAGACACTGGGCTGCTGTGAGAAATAAAAACCACGTACACCATGAGCAAAGACTTCAGGCTTCAATTTTGAACTTGCTGCCTAAGAAAACCATAACACACAAACTTAAACAAAGAGAACCCTTACTCCCTTCTCTCTCAGACGCTGTAGTAAAGTGACTCATTCATTTTAAACAGGAGGAATGCGATCCGCTCCCCATTAGGGTCATGAGGTGAAGTTCAATGGTGGTGATGGTGTAACATATAGCACTGCAATTTCACTTTGCATAAGAGGGACACATGAAGGGACCATTGCTGAGAATCAAAGTTACGTACCGTTTTCAAATTTTGAGGGGTAGCGTTAAATAAGCCTAATATCTCATTAATCACTAAAGTCTAAAAATCAACTTATGTTCGAGAGGAGTATGTGTTAAAAAAAACCTTCTAACTTTTTAACATAGTTAACATACAATGTCACATGAGTTTGAGGTGACCAGCACAGTGAGTGATTCAGTATTTCTGTATATTATGCTATGCTCGCCTCAAATGTAGCTACCATCTGAGGATCATTCTAACTTACGACTCCCTCTTGGTGTCTGTAAATCTGAAAATCACTCATAATTCAGTTTTACCATCTATATTTAGGTTATGTTTACAAGATAAAAGATTTTTTGGTCGTATTATAGTTCTTTACAGTTTAAAATGGAACTGAATAGGACTCGCTATGGTTTCAAACGAAGAAATGTGAACTCATTTCTCATTCTAGAAAAGTACAATTGATAATTTCCTAAAGGCATTTCTATCTCCAAACAGTCCATAAAGTTCCAGTATATTGCTGAAGAAATAATGAAAATCCACGCTCTGCTTTTTAACACGACATGTTCACAGTACCGTATACATAGTTTACCCCTAGTTTTCAACTCCAAGAACAGTGTCAGTTGTAATGGCTTACTTCACGACTTCACCTTGATTAAAAAAAAAAAAAAAAAAAGACCTATTTCACGGTCAAGATTCTCTAATTCTATTGTTTCTTCTAAGACATAACATAGGACCAAATATTCCAAGGAACACTGGATTCATTTCCTGCCAACCAGATTTATATAGGTATTGCTGGTAAAATCAAGTTTCTCAAAACCGGTGCAACAGAAGACGTTAGCACATAAGCACAAGATAAGGCATGAAAAACCTGGAGACCCCCAGAGACCTCACATGTGCCCCACCTGCTTCCCCCACCCACTCCCAGGTGAGCTCAATGGTTTCTCCTGGGGTCACTTTAGAATGAGGGGATCAAGACAATCACCTCCATGAGAAAACTGGCCTCTAGATATGCGGCCCTTGCCTTAAGAAGGAGCCAGAACCCCACCTGGTGGCAAAACCAAGAAAAGGCTGGAACAATTAAGTTTCAGGGGAAGTACAACTTTGATGCTGGAAGAAAACACAATAAAAGCAGAAGACGATCTGTTATAAGGGTGCATTAATGTCACATACAATATAAGTGTGTGGTGAGGTTCAAGGAAAGTTTGTCCCCCCTACAAGAGCAGAATATTTCTTGAAGATATGAAAATGCTCATGCAAAAAAAGAAAAAAAGTGATTACACTCAAAACCATCTCTTCGGTAGTTCTGGTTTGCAAATATATACAATGATTTACATTCCCAGAAAAATCCTCTGATAAATAATGCTGATCCCTCCTTTACCCAAAAAGCTGCAAGTAAAATGCCAGTCAACATAATCTCTGAAATGGAATAAATATGGATAAACCCCCAACTTAACCAGCTAAGTACTGGTGGGACAGTGTCCATCACTGTATTAAAAGGCTGTATCCCTAAGATTTTTCCTGTCACAAGTATTTCCTTTTGTCTCATACAAGTTATTTCTGCCAAAAATCCATGTACAATATCAACGTCAATGGAGATGAAGAATAAATACTTGGTTTCAAATTGCACTAGAGTAAAAACCCAGAAAAAACAGTATAGTAGGATGTGACTTTTTTAAATTTTTTATTTTATTTTAGAGAGAGAGAAAGTGCATGAGCAAGGGAGAGGAGGAGAAGAAGAGGAAGAGAGAGAACCTCGATGCCACGACCCCTGGGATCATGACCTGAGCCAAAATCAAGGGCAGGACACTCAACCAACTGAGCCACCCAGGCACCCCAAGCAGGATGTGACTTCTTTTTTTTTTTTTTTTTTAATTTTTTTTTTCAACGTTTATTTATTTTTGGGACAGAGAGAGACAGAGCATGAACGGGGGAGGGGCAGAGAGAGAGGGAGACACAGAATGGGAAACAGGCTCCAGGCTCTGAGCCATCAGCCCAGAGCCTGACGCGGGGCTCGAACTCACGGACCGCGAGATCGTGACCTGGCTGAAGTCGGACGCTTAACCGACTGCGCCACCCAGGCGCCCCAACTTCTTAATAAGCCCAAGCCACATCCCTGAAACTAAAGCTAATAGCTAATATTTAAGTTTTTGCTATAAGGTAGGCATGGTTCTAAACTGCTCTACAAGTATTAACTCATTTAAATCTCACCACTGTTTTTTTCCCCCCCACCACTATCTTATAATACCAGCCTTACAGATGAGAAAACCAAGGCACCTAAAGGGTAAGTACCTTGCCCTTGGTGGAGCTGGGATTAGAACCCAAGCAGTCTGGCTCTGAAGTAAGTGTTCCTAACCACATACTTTAATCATTCTGTCCTTCTAGGTGCATACCACTTGGGAAACTCTGCCAGACTCTGGTCAGACACAAGGGAGGGGGAGTTGGGAGAGAAGAAATGCTCTGTAGACAGTCCTCATGATGGTGTAGACTGGGCAAGGCTTTGCAGGGAAGCAGCCACAGAGCTGAAAACAGAAGGCCACATGGCAGGTAAGGGATCCCCAGGCAGAGAGCACCCATTCAGCCTTCCAAAGAAAAGGGGGAAATGGTGAACAGGCCATTGAAGGGACCACAGGGAGCAGAAGAAAATGGTGCAAGAGAGGCAGGAGCCCTCTGATGTCATATCACAGAGGCTAAGAGACATCAAGAGAGTTTAAACCAGAGGGCGCCTGGGTGGTTCAGTCCATTAAGCTTTGACTTCATCTCAGGTAATGATCTCGCTGGTCTTGAGTTCAAGCCCTACAACAGGCTCTCTGCTGCCCCACGTTGGGCTCTCTGCTGTCAGTGTGGAGCCCACTTTGGAACCTCTGTCTCCCTCTCTCTGCCCCTCCTCTGGACCCATGTGTTTGGACGTGCACTCTCTCTCTCAAAATAAACAAATATATAAACATTAAAAAAAAAATTCTTAGGAAAAAAAAAGAGAGAGAAAGAGAGAGAGTTTCAATGGTAAAATGACCAGATGTGTGCACTGGAAAGATAAAGTAAGGATGGAGGCCTTTTGGAGTGGGTGGGTGGGTGGGTGGGGTAGAAATTAAGACATTCCAAGTAGAAGGAAGGGCAGACCAGTGCTTTCAAATGTAAAAGTTTACACTTTCCCAAGCTTCCCCAAGGACGCTGGGTCAGTAACGCAGGCAGCAGTGGCGCTTGCTAGTTCCCTTGCTCAAGCCGGGTTTGGGGCCTGAGCCAGGTGCAGGTTGTTGAGGCCATCTGCAGAGCTGGGAACACGGGAGGAGGAGCAGAGGGGCACGGAAGGGCCCAGGAGTTGGGACTCTGGAGGCCGAGTGGGAGGTCCCTCGGGCCATCCAGGGTGGATGTGCAGGAGATACAGGTCTGGAGCTCCAGTCCCCTGCCTGGATAGAGGTGCACATCTAGTAGGCACTGCAGAGAAAGGATGGCTGCAGCTGGAGGGCAGCAACAGGGGGTCTGCCCCCAAGAGCACCAGCCACAAGAGTAAAGGGTAAAGGATTTGGGTTTTTTTTTTTTAATTTTTTTAACGTTTTTATTTATTTTTGAGACAGAGCATCAACAGGGGAGGGTCAGAGAGAAGGAGACACAGAATCCAAAACAGGCTCCAGGCTCTGAGCTGTCAGCACAGAGCCCGACGCGGGGCTCGAACTCACGGACCGCGAGATCATGACCCGAGCCGAAGTTGGCCGCTCAACCAACTGAGCCACCCAGGCACCCCAAGGGTTTTTTTTTTTAATGTTTATTTTTGAGAGGCAGTGGCGAGGAGGGCAGAGAGGGGGACAGAGGATCTGAAGCAGGCTCTATGCTGACAGCAAAAAGTCCAGTGTGGGGCTTGAACTCAGGAACCACGAGATCATGACCTGAGCCGAAGTCGGATGCTTAACCAACTGAGCCACCAAGGCGCCCCAAGGGTAAAGTCTAAGGCAAAGTGTTTCGGAGGATCTCGAACAGAATTCAAAATGTGAGTGGGAGAAAATTTTCATTTTAATTTTTACGAACCTCCAACTGAAATTGAGGGTTTCCTTCTTTTACAAATGCAGGCAACAATCCATGCTAAAATTAGCCATACTGGTAACTTATCACAAGTAGAAATCAAAAGATATCTACATATCACATTACAGTTATTACAAGTACCTGTACATTTGTAACAAATGTTACAAAGTAACATTTCCACCCATCTCTACTTCCATATGACAGTAGTTCCCACACCTGCCACTAGTTCTTGGTGTGGAATGCATTAATAAAGGATATATGTAACAATACCACATATCTTTTGCTCTACAGATAACTGTATATCATATCATTGGCTTCCTTTGTAATCCCGTGCATTTGAATTTTAAGCATTTAAGTTTAGACATTTGAGTTACACATTAAACATTATTCTGAAAAGGGATACATTAACTTCACTAGAATGCCAAAGGTGTCCTGTAGCGTGCGCACGCGCACACACACACACACACACACACACACACACACAGAAGTAAAGAACCTCTATCCGATTTAAGGAGGAAAAGAAAAAAAAAAACACAGAAAGATATTTCAAAAAGGAATTCAGAAAAGGGGGGACGTGGTATGAGATGACCCAGGATTCAACCCAGGACCTCTGACTTGTGTTCTTTCCTCCACCAACTGCACACCCTAAAAATAGTCATCCCTTCATTTGTGTCAGCAAAGTGCTTTCACATTTATCAGCTCAGTAGCTCGTCACAAAGACCCAGAGTAGGAAAAGTCTACCCCAACTGCCTGAAACTTCAGAGAGGCCGCAGCCCAGGAAGACACCACTCCCGGGCAGGGTGGGCGTGGGGGTGTGGGGAGGACTTGGCATCCGCCACCTGCTCTATGGGGCTGCAGCCCTGAGCACAGAAGAGTACATGAGAGTCCATCCCTTGTATCAAATCAGCTAGAACCCGATCCAGAGAGGAAGGAATAGCGAGTACAGAGCTTACTGAGTGCATCCTGCTTCTCTCCAGGCTTCCATCTGCAGGCAAGGGTAACAACTGATTTGCATTCTTTGCTCAAAGCTCTTTCGTTTAGTTCTGATTGGCGATCCAGGGTGAGTTACAAAATTTACAGTATTTCAACTGTTCAATTTTCCTTTGGCTATAACCAGAACAGAAGCCTGTACTTAAGCAATTAGTCTGAAATTAGATAGACAAGCCGAAACAATACCCTCTCTGTTCCCTCCTCGCTGTGCCCACTAACTGGCGTTCATTATTTAATCTGTGACGCGTGTTGCCAGGGCTGCATTAACAACAACATCGCTTTTTGTCTTCACATCCACTCCCTACTCTGCAACATCTGTCGTGGCTCATGTCTATATTTTATTTATTTTCCTTCTTTTACTTTTATAGGGTCATTTTCTTAACTGCCACAAATTGCTTTATAATATATTCTAACCCCCCAAAAGGTAACAACATTTTGTAACTTGGTAATAAGAAGAAACTTAAGGTGTAGGTACAAACACCCTTTTACGTTACTGCAATTTACACAAAATTGTATCATTAATATTTTATGATATATTTAATCTCATGGTTGACTAAATAACCTATCTTTATTTTTTAATAACCTGATCAATTCACAGAATACTTGGCCCCTTCTCATACAATGCATGCATTTCGTTTTTAGAACGTGGCTTTGGGGCACCTGGATGGCTCAGTTGGTTGGGCGTCCGACTGTGGCTCAGGTCATGATCTCGCGGTCCAGGAGTTCGAGCCCCGTGTCGGGTTCTGTGCTGACAGCTCAGAGCCTAGAGCCTCCTTCGGGTTCTGTGTCTCTTCTCTTTGCCCCTCTCCTGCTTGCACACTCTCTCTCTCTCTCTCTCTCTCTCTCTCTCAAAAATAAATAACATTTAAAAAAACATAAATTATTATGTTTATTAATGGGCCTTTAATTTCTAAGTTCCCTATTCTTTCTTTCTTCAATAAGGAGCCATAGTAAAAATGATCACTTGCCTTCTACTCCCATCACCTAAGAACTAGAATGGGAATTCTTGTGAGTAAAAAAGAAAGTTCAAAATTGGTTTCCAGACCCTGGAAAGGAAGAATGGAGCCCTCCTGCTGCTGCTGCCTGTCCATGGCACATGGAGTCAGCACAGCCATCCACTGTGAGTGCCCTGGAGGGTAACTCCCTGGCCACCTCCCCTGCAGGGGAAGGAAGGACTGAATCTGGCAGCAACAAGCCCCTGATACGTTACCTTCTTTCCTAACCACCCAGAAGCACTTCCTGCCTAGCTTGCCCAATCTACGGAAGGATTCCTGTGTGGTGGCACTTCCTGTAGCCTCAAGCCACTTACTTCTGTTCCTACCCTATTTTCTTCGTATTGCTCTCAAACAGCTTCTTCATTAGACATCTTCCACCAGTCCCAATGGCTTATTCAATTTTTCCAACCCCCTAAGTTCTTCCTCCCCTTTGGGTTTGTGCCATTGCCCCCATCTGTGATGCCCTTCCCTTGACGACCAGTAAAAGATTAAAATCCTCCCCAGCTTTTCCTGGGGCAGCCCAAACCCACATCCTCCCCAAAGCCTTCTCAGATCCACCTGGCTTAGGAAAAAAACATTTTTATTTACTACATCTAGAACAATCAGCAGCAAATGCATTAGGAAACTAGTCATACCTGATGACTTTTCTATTATTGTCTGGTTTGGTTATTTAAATATCCTATGGCATTTAGCATTTCATGTAGTTATATCTATCTCCTCCAACTAAGTGACCAATAACTGGATCATAGATTATACCTCTAAAATCAACCATTGTAAAAAGCATATGCCAGGGAAATTAATACTACCTTATATTCATATTTCTGTGTTGTTTTATGAGACTTAAATCATTCATATTATTAAATAGTAATTATAATAACAGCCAACACTATCTTACTACACCCAATATTTTATTTGACATTCACATCTGCCCTATGAGGTAGGTACCATTACTTTCCCATTTCTCAGAAGAGAACGGGACCAGCAAGGTTAACTTGCCCACAATCATCCATCTAACAAATATTTATGGAACACCTATTATATGACAGGCATGGCTAAGAGCATTAACAATTCCAAGCAGAAATTCCTTATCCTCAGGGAGCTTGTATTCTACTAGGAGAGAAAGACTATCAACAATTAAATATCAAACCAGATAACGCCCTTAGGTAGGGTAGTCAGAAAAAACCTCTCTGGTGAAATGATACTTAAGCAGAGATCTGAATGGAGTAAGGTAGTAAGCCACGTAATTATCTGGGGGAAAGATTCCAGGCAGAAGAAACGGAAACAGCAGAGGCCCTGAACAAAATAAGCTTGGAGTGTTCAAGAACAACAGGAAGGCCAGTGTAGTCAGAGTGCTGTGAAAGAAAGAGCAACAGAAGAGAATGAAGTCAGAGAACAAACAGGGAGGTCTGATCACATAAGTCTCTGTAAACCATTGCTCAATTTTTCCCCCTAAATACAATGGGAAGCCCTGAAAGGTTCAAGGGACTGAAGCCATCAGGGGAATGAAATGCTGTGACATTTTAAGATTTTTTTTAATGTTTTATTTATTTTTGAGACAGAGAGAGAGAGAGGGGATGAACGGGGGAGGGTCAGAGAGAGGGAGACACAGAATCTGAAACAGGCTCCAGGCTCTGAGCGGTCAGCACAGAGCCCGATGCGGGGCTCGAACTCACGGACCGCGAGATCATGACCTGAGCCGAAGTCGGCCGCTTAACCGACTGAGCCACCCAGGCGCCCCAACACTGTGACATTTTAAAACTCCAGTTGTGTGGCTAACGAACAGACTGGGACAAAGACTACTTAGGAGAATCCTACAGTAAGCCAGGTGAGAGATGTTGGTGGCTTGGACTAGAAGGACAGCTACATAGAGAGATCTAAGGTATGTTGCGAAGATAGAACCAAGAGCATTTTCTGGTGTGGGTTGCCGGTCTTCTGTGTGGGGTGCAAAAGAAAAAGAGGTGTCCAGGAAAACTATAACATTGGCATCTGAGCAACAGGGAGAAAAGCCCATTTATTGAGCTGGCAGCACAGTGGATAATAGAGAGTAAGGAAGAACAATACATTTCAGAGGCAAATTAAGAGCTCCATTATGCATAGATTAAGTTTGTTTGATTTACCTTTTAGGTGCCCAAATGAGGATAAGTAGGAAACTGTATATGTAACTCTGGGGTTTGCATCTATAAGTCTGTGATTCTGAACTGAGATATAAAATTGGGAGTCAGTTGGCTTTAAATAACATATTTATACCATTTAACTGAGAATGGATAAAGCATAGAAGTCTAAGGACTGAGGCTCAGGCCCTTTAACATCTAAATGTTTGGAAGAAGAGAAGGATACAGCAAAGGAGGCCAAAAGGGGGCAGATAGTTAGATGGGAAGAAAACCAGGAAAGCTTGAGGAATAGAAGCCAGGTGAACAAAATGCTTCAAGGATAGGATGATCAATTATGTCAAAGGCAGCTGAGAAATGAAGAAAGAGGATGCCTGAACTTGCCATTGGATACAGCAGCATGGAGGTCACTGGTGACTAGACAAGAGTGGTTTCAGGGGAACGGGGCCCCAAAACCCAAATGGAGTGAGTTCAAATGAGAATGTGGCTACAAGACCTTGCTGAGAGGAATGAAAGATCTAAATAAGTGGATATACCATGTTCATGGATTTTAAAATTAAATACTATTGTTAGTTCTTCACAAACTTATCTAATAGATTCAACAATCCCAATCACAAACATCTCACTGGACTTTTCTGTAGAAATTGACAAGCGAATTCTAAAATATGTATAGAAAAGCAAATGACCTAGACTAGGCAAAGCAATCATAAAAAATAAGACCAAAATTGGAGGGCCTAAATTACCTGACTTTAAGACTTTGACAAGTGAGTCTACAATAATCAAGACAGTGTGATACTCACATGGGATTAGCAAATAGACCGATGAGACAGAACAGAGAGCTCAGCAACAGACCCACACTTACAAGGGCATTTGAACTTTCACCAATCAACAGAGAAATCCAATAGAAAAAGAAAGAATTTATAACAAATGATGCTAAAACAACTAAATACCTGCATGACAAAAATAGATAAATCTCAGCTCCAACCTCACACCACACACAAAAAATTAATTTCAGATGGATTACTGCCCTAAATGTTAAAGCTAAAACTATAAAGCTTTTAGATATGACATAGAAAGCAATAAACACAAAAGGAAAAAAAATTAGACTTCATCAAAGTTAAACATTCCTATTCATCAAAAAGACACCAGTAAGAAAATAAATAGGTAAATCACAGGCTGGAAGAAAATATATGCAAATCATATATCTGAAAGAGGACTACAATTCAATAAAAAGAGAGCTAAATATTTGATGGGACATTTCACAGAGGAAGATAAACTAATGATCAGTAAGCACATGAAAGAGTGCTTAATGTTAATATGCATCAAAGAAATTTAAATAAAAAGTAGAATGAAATATCTCTCTCTCTCTCTCTCTCCCTCTCCCTCTCTCTCTCTCTCTCTCTCTCTCTATATATATATATATATATATGCCCCAGAATGGACAAAATCAAATGCTGGCAAGAATGTAGAACAATCAATTCTCATATACTGTTTATCTGAGTGTAAAACAATACAACCATTTTAGAAAAAGTTCTGGCAGTTTCTTATAGAACTAAACATATATATATATATATATATATATATATATATATATACACATACACATATATATATATACACACATATATACATATATATATACATATATGTATATATATATATATATATACACACCCATAACTCAATAATTTCATGCCTAAGTGTTTAGTCAAGAGAAAAGAAAGCACATATCCACAAAGGACTTTTGTGTTTGTTCATGGCAAGTTTATTCATAATAACCTGAACTGGAAACAGCTCAGATGTCCATCAATAAGAAAATGAGAAACAGGGGTGCCTGGGTGGCTCAGTCAGTTGAGCATCTGATTTCAGCTCAGGTCATCATCTCATGGTCCATGGGTTCAAGCTCCATGTCAGGCTCTGTGCTGACAGCTCAGAGCCTGGAGCCTGATTCAGATTCTGTGTCTCCCTCTCTCTCTGCCTCTCCCTCAATCACACTCTGTCTTTCTCTTTCTCTCTCAAAAATAAATAAACAAACAAAAATTTAAAAAGAGTTGGTATGATTTTTCATCTCAACAAACTGGCTATGAGAGAAAAATCTATTCTCCTATGTCTTAACACATCCCTTCTGGTCTTATATTTCCCAATCCTAAAGAGAATAACTTACTACTTAAATACCACATTAAAGGGATCTGAAGAACCTAAACTTGAAGTCATTCCTTCAAAAGAATTTTTTTTTTAAATATTTAAGCATTAAGTCACCTCTCAAGGAAAAAAAAATGCTGTCACTGTTTCAGACATTCAGAATCTTAATGATTTTTTAATATTTATTTATTTTTGAGAGAGAGAGAGAGAGAGAGAGAGAGTGATAGAACATGAGCCGGGTAGGGGCAGAGAGAGAGGGAGACAGAGGATCTGAAGCAGGCTCTGTGCTAAGAGCAGAGCCCAATGTAGGATTCCACCTCACAAATCACAAGATCATGACCAGAGCTGAAGTAGAATGCTTAACTAACTGAGCCACCCAGGCACCCCCAGGCATTCAGAATTTTGGATGGACTACTAATTGGGTATTTTAGAAACTGTTTTAAGACACCACACACTCACTGGCATTTAAGTTCTACAGGAAAAAGTCCAGATTCCCCAGCCCGGCCTTCTATTCAAGTCCAGGCCTTTACCACCCCCTGCACAAACATCATGTTCCAGGCATGTGACTGCCCCCTTCCTCCTACAAGACCCCTCCTGCCTCACCTCTGATCTTCTGCTCTTGCCGTTCCCTCCACCTGGGCCATCCCTTCCACTTGCCCAGTCTCTGCCTATGCACATCCTCTTATCCATCCATCAGGTTCCATCTCAAACACAGACTCCAAGCCAAACAGTGACCACAGTCCTCTGGAACTGCCAAAACTCTGCATCTGCACCTCTTAAGATGGCTATCCAGTTGTAGCTGGTATAGCTGTTGGGTACCCATAGAATCTCCCTTCTGACACAGAATCATCTACTATTTCAATCTGGAACTCTTCACGATTTATCTTTGCATTGGACTCCGAATGCTTCCCACAGTGCCTGGCATAATACCTAATCAATAAACAGCTGTTGACAATACAAGTATACATTTCAGAGGGACTAATAAGGGAAAGTTCAACACAATGGTGGGTGTGCCTATTTTTAAGCTCAGCATTCTGTGTCCAGTAGTAAGTTAATACACTTAGAGATCCAGATTTTTTCATCGTGGGCTACTGCCAAATTATCCTTCAAAAAGTTTACCCCAACTGAAATGCCCATGATGAGGTTCCAACAATTTATGTATGTGCCTTACCTATACAACAGCACTGTCCATCAAATATACAGTGTGGGTCATAGATGTGAACCTGGGTGGCTCGGTGAGATTAAGCCCTGCATTGGGCTCCGTGCTGACAGCATGGTGCCTGCTTGGGATTCTCTCTCTCCCTCTCTTTGCCCGCTCTTGCACTCATGTTCTCTCTCTCTCTCTCTCTCAAAAGAAACAAACAGTTTTTAAAAAGTAAAAATAAACAAGTGAAAATAATTTCATGACATTTTATTAACCTAATTTATATCCAATATACTATGTAATTTCAATATATGATCCATACAAAAATTAAGGACATATTTTACATTTCTTTTGTGCTCAATCTTAGAAACCCAGTGTACATTTTACACTTAGAACACACCTCAGCTTGGATTGGCCACATTTCCAGTGCTTGATAGCCACACATATCCTTATCAAACTAGACAACACAGGTCTAGAATGTCCTTGAGGATAGAGGCTGCTTCCTTCAGCCCTACACATTCCACAGTGATTTAAGTGCCACAAGCATGCTAAAATCAAATGTGGAAAAGCACCAAGCACAATGCTTGCTGCATAGAAAGGGTTTAACAGCGGCTCCCTTTCCTTTACATGCAACAGACACTCAAATGCTTCTGGGATTGAACTTCCAACGTGGAAATGGTGCTTCAGGATTAAGACCATCAAGCTCTCTTTGCTCTGCCCTCTCCAAGGACACTTGTGACCTTAATGTGGCTTCAGGGCATGTGTTCCTAATATAAGAATATTCTAGCTACCAATAAACGATCCCAACTACACAGAAATAATAATTTCTTAAATAAATAAAATAGTATCCTGGTCTTCATCAGTCCCAGTGAGTTTGATTTCCAGCAGATATGCAGGGTTCATTCACCCCTGGCTGAATTAATGATAGTGCATTTTGGAAGCTGCAGAGCTAAAGAAAAGATTCAGGAAGCGAGAACCAGGCTGGAGCCAATCTCAAACGGCTGGTCAGACCGACCCTCCATTACTGGGTTGGGGATTTATAAAGCAACTGAGCCACAGAAGCCGTTACTTGGGCCTTGAATTCTCAAGGAGTTAGAATAGAGCAAAGAAGTAAGAACACTAAAAATGCTTAACATAATTAATTATTATTTAAGAATTCAAAAGGCATTTCAGAATCTCTTATGCCTCAAAACAACATTATAATCGTAAATTTATGTTGGATGGTACCATAAAAATTATAATTTAAACATTAGTGTTGTTTGAGCTTATGGGATTTTGATTACATACTCAAATGCATATATTATATATATATATATCTGCTATACATATCAGATATATATATATATATCTGATATCACATATATATGATATAGGTATATATATCTATATCTATATCACATATATAATACAAAGCTCAACCTGACAAAATGTCAACTGGAATAGGTAACATGGGAATTTCTCTACCAATTCTGGTCTCCCATGCAAATATTCTAGCCAGGCAAATATATCTTACAATACATGCATTGCCTTGTGGTTATGTCTCCTGCTAATTAAACCCTTTATTAATAAGTCATCATTGCCTTAAATCTTCCATTCTCTGTCCATCCATTCTTTGTTCCTTATACATTCACTCAAGGCATCCATCTAGCCCTTCATTGAACAAGCAGTCATGGAATGCACATCCCCAGTACACCACAGAGAGTAAGAAAATGTGGTCTTGGCCCCGGGGAAGCTCACAGTCGAATTCTCACAGCTCATTCTGCTTTTCCACTGCTAGTCTCTCTCTGAGATGCCCAAGGCTGCAGGTCTGTGCAGAAGTACCTACTAACAGGAACCTGGCTAGGGTTTTACGTACTCTGTATACAGTAAACTAGGCTGTCTGGTGAATTTCCTTCCTTAGAATATGGTCATCTGTGTTCAACACAGACTGACTTTCCAAATTAGATATGTTGAAACGGCCTATCTGCACTGAGTATTTTTACCCTTTTTTCTTAAGATCAAATGACTTTCTGTTGGCAATTCCTGCTGGGTTTTTTTTTTTCCATTAAATAAATACCTGGGTGCCCCCAAGTGGCTGATGCTTCTCTCACACTGTAAGAACTGAGAACAAAATGCAGCAACCAAGAAAAACCTGACAACCATAATACTAACCTAAGTGAGAAGGGGATGAATTTAATAAGCACCAGGAAAGGAACCTAAAGTCTATTTGCAAACTATAATGTATCTGATGTCAACATGCCCAGAAAAAAAAATTAAGGATATTTTTCCCTTTTCAATGTTCATGGTAGGGTCTTCATGGATGTGGTGGTTGACGTTCATGGTACGGTGTGTATTTCAGGGAGGGGGCAGTGGTGTTTCCAGTATAAACCGCACAGGCTGATACAGGGTGAGGGCAGACTCTTCCTATGAGGCAGCAAATTCATTGGGCCTGAATTTTGATTTGGGAAAAGGGAATACCTTTTCTTTCATTATCGAATAAAATTCAGATAATATAAGAACAAATTTGGACTAAAAAAAGAGACAACAATTTTTTTAATTATTATCACTGCCAGCCTGAAGAACAAAAGGAACCTTTGTGTTTGTGAGTGCGCCTGCGTTTTCTCTGTGTGAGGACTAAAAGAAGGATGCCGATGGGTGATAGACATAAACAGGATTATCAGTTTACCAACTGCTGAGAAACCAGGTCAGGCCCACAGGCTGACAACACCAGGGAGGCGGCACGGAATAACTTTCCCTTAATGCACAGGAGGCTCTGATCACTCATACAGCTGAATCCATTCAGTCAAGAAACCAAACAGCTTGCCTCTGCTTTTCTAACTTCCCAAATAAGAACAAAACCCGGCAGACACAAACAACATAGCAACAAACAGAACAAAACAACAAACTTTGATTACACATTCTTTGAATGGTTCTAAAAAAAAACCTTTCATGTCTCCTGAACACTGACCCGGGAAAGTACCATCAAAATGAGGATGACACTCAGTTCAGTCCTAGACAAAAATAGCTTTGACACATTTGCTGATCTGTGGTTCTCCACATACACAAAAACACATCACCCCCGAGGACGCTCCCACTTCCTAGAGTTCTATTTATATACTTCTACTGCCAAGTCCAAGGTTCTGTCTGCACTTAAATTCTCTGTGGCCATTTATAGAGGTTGGTTTGCATCCATTAGTAAGACTGCTTATTTGAATTTTATTTCTTCGATCCAGTATCTACTGAATACCTGCTCTCTGTTATGCACTCTGCTAGGCACTGGGTATTCAAAAATGAGTAAGACAGACACTGTCCTCAAAAAGCTGGCAAACTCATGAAGGAGGCTGCCTATGTGGCCCAACAACAAAAGTATACTGTGCACCCACAAAGCTGTGCATCAAAGGGCTGTGTGAACAACAGTGGGGGGCAAAAGTGATCCAGCATGCAGGAAAAATGGGTGGTCAGGGAAGACTCCAGGAAAGCATGGGATATTTTTATCTGTAAGTGGACAAGGGAGGAAGGGCATCTTATTCAAAGAGCCCTAAGGCTAGAGAGCACATGGCATGGTCTGGCCCTGAGAATCTTGGCACAGAGCGGAGAAAGAGCGAAGTAGAGAGGATGTGTGTATAAAGCCACGTGACTGCCACATTAAGAAAGGTCTTGCTATGGTCTGATTGTTTGTGTCCCCCCCAGAACTCAGATGTTGAACTTATAACCACCAAAGATAAATGGACGTAGGAGGTGGGACCTTTGGGAGGTTCTTAAGTCACACACTTTTTTTTTAGATCGGTCACTCATGCATGCAACAATTCTTTATCAGCACTATGTGCCAGACATGGTGCTAGACGTTATACTGGAGACAGCACAGCAAACAAAGCACAGCACCTGCTCTAAAGGGGCTGTCATTGTTGGCAGCAGAGAGGAGGGAGGCTGCAATAGCAAACATACAGCATAGAGCTCAGAAGAAACAGCAGAGCAAGTGATGGAGCAGGACAAGGTCCTACATTGGAAAGATGGCCAGGGAAGGCCTCTCTGACAGGTTATGTTTAAGCAGAGAGGAAGGATATAAACCACATCGCAGTGGGAACCCTTCAATTCATATCTCATTAACTGCAGCAACATTCATTGCCCTTCTCAGAATCTATGTCCACTAAGGTCTATGACCTTAGTAATTTTGTTCCCATCTGCTGTTAAACCAGCCCCCAAGAAGATCTAGGTTCCTTATGGAATGTTCAGATGTGTTCTCAAAACCTGTAGTCTGTTCCCTCCTGCAAATCCACAGTTATGAAATCTCCACTCATGGGTTATACTAGCTCTGGCAATTTCGTGCCTCCTGGGCTCGCAGCGACTTTACCAATCCCTCCACCCACCTGACCACAAGGTTTCTGAGAAAGTCTCATTGGACACTAGCTTGGCACAGAGTAAAGTTCAATAAATATTTGCTGAACAAATGAACGAAAGGCCCGATTCTGAATTACATCTGAGGGAATAATATACTTAAATTTGGTAGAAAAATCCCATAATGAAGACTTTATGTGTATTCTTTCCACAAAATTAAGCCCAAACACTTGTCACTCTGCTCTTCCCAAAAGTCACCAACTTCTTTTTTCGAGTGAATTTAAATCAGATAACAGAACTAAGTTTTTCAAATTCTTCACTGTCTAAAGATACTCACATCTATATTTAATACAAAAGAATATGGCAGTTCTGGAATTAGTGGTAATTAATACAAAACTTTGTGAATATACTAAAAATCACTCTAAAAAGGTGAACTTTATCATATGTCAACCATATATCAATAGAACCATTATTTTGCAAAACAATATAGAGGACTCTTCCAATAACAGATTAGTGAGCATCTGAATCTGATCAGTAAAAACAAATCTGCAATGCTAATTTTTCCTATAGTTACAAAAGCTATTATTAGCTTGAATAAAGAATGAAAGGCACCATTCATATCTCTATCTACAAAAAGACAAAAAAGGTACAGGTGAGAAAAATAATTAGTGCTACGAAAAAAAATTGGACATCTTGCCATTAGTATTAAAAGCAAATTTTAAGTTCTGTTAACTCTGATGAGTTCACAGTGGCTAATGAGCCTCAAAGCCCTTTACTTGCTTAATGAAAACATCAAAAATAAAGTCTTCACTATCTATAATAAACAGAGAGGGAAGATAATTAAAATGCACAAAACCAGGCTCTCATTGGCTACCAATGATGGTATCAGTCCACCTTCTTCCAGAATGTCAGAAATGAGGAAACACCCCAGCTCTCTCGCTCTAGGTGACAATTAAATTGTGGCATTCGATGACTTTGTGATGTGTCTACTTGACTAGCCTGAATACATGCCCCCAAATTACCTTTCTTGTATGTTTCCAGCATGAGCTGGTGGCCACGGATATTCTCTCACGAGCGCTAGAGGAAAGAAGCGAGGCAGCAACCTTTTTAAAGCAAGCACACACCTTTTCCCAGTTATTCAGTCAATTACTAATTTAGTGCTGCTGTGAAGGGATTTTGCAGATGTATGTAATCAGTTGAATTTAGTCAAAGGAAATACTGAGTGGGACTGACGTAATTAGCTGAAAGCTCTAAAAAAAAAAAAAAGACTTAAACCCTTCCTGAATTCAGAGACTCTAAGCATTAGCTCCTGCTCTTGGGGTTCCAGCCTGGTCATGATATACTCTTCTTGACTGCCTGAATTTCAAGACCTATGGATTTTAAGCATGCTTAGCAAGCCCCACAACTGAGTAAGCCAATTCCTTATAATAAATCCCTTAATCCATGCAACCTACTAGCTCTGTCACTAAAGAATCTGACTATTCCATAAACTCTCTCCCAATCTCATGCAATGGGAGAACAGAAGATTGGAGGTGAATTAATTTTAAAAAATGAGTTTTATAATAATTTAGAGATGGAGTGAATTAAACACAATGCCACAGCTAGGCCAGTGTGCCTCAGCTCTGGCCAATGAGATACAAGTAAGGAGTCCTGGAACTCTGAGGCATGAGACAGCAGGCCCATCTTCCCCCTCTTCACCCTCTGCCTGCTCTGTAAACATGAGGTTTGGCGCTCCAGCAGCCATCTTGGACAAGGGCCATAACCTGGAGAGAGCAGACTGGAGAGCTGGAGAGAGCCACCAGCTGGGGGTGCCCACAAACATCAGGCCAGCTCACAACTGCCTGCTTCCAGGCTGCTCTTACAGGACACGTAAAGCCACTATCTGGGGTGGGTCTCTGATACTTGTAGCTAAACACAATACCTAACTGATCCAAGGACTTTTTTCTCCAGTTTTCCTCTTCCCAGAGCAGTAAACTAACACATTCATGCTGGTGCATTAGAAGGAATAGCTATATTTAATTCCACCGCTATGTGCATGGAGACACATAAGTGTTTAAGAGGATTAGAGCGGACAAACAGTTACAGTGCAGGTCCATCTTTATTTCTCCGTGCTTCTATGCTCTGGCAAAAGAATACGAGAACGTTTCCACAGTCTGCACTAAATGTCTTCACGAAGCCACTAACTTTCATTCCCATAGAGTAGAATTTCATATGGCGAGCCTGTGGTCACATCCAAATCCACTTATTCGACACATTTGTGATGTAGAAAATTCACTCTACTATCCCTTTAGATAGGCTCTGCCTTTTCATGTTGGAGTCATCTAACGTCTCCCAAACCAACAACCCTTGAACATGCCTGGAGTAGATTCTTTGCTGAATGGAAACCACACGGTCATTTCAAAGCCTATAATTCTGTTCAGTAGCACTGGGCTTTTGGGATGTTCATGAACATAACCACGAAGGGTCGCACACACTTTTGGTGGTGGCCTTGCCTGCTTGAGCTCTACCATGTCACTCTCTCAAGGTGAAAAACTGCCTGACATACCACGCAGATGACAAATGTGAGAGAAAAAAAAAATATCAGGCCCATGACCACAGGGAAAATGAAGTGATTAATATGGAAAACAGCAAGAAACATCAAACAGGAAAAAGTTGACATTTCCCTTTAGCTTAAAGTAAGTTTGTTTGCTCCTCACACGGACTATAAAAGGCCGGATCAAAGTATTGACGTGGTGCAAAAGTGTCAGAGGTCTTCCTGACCCTGGGTCGTTTATGATACTGCAGGGTC
Source organism: Lynx canadensis (assembly GCF_007474595.2). Taxonomy (NCBI): domain Eukaryota; kingdom Metazoa; phylum Chordata; class Mammalia; order Carnivora; family Felidae; genus Lynx; species Lynx canadensis. Next base: position 64,642,080 of record NC_044311.2, read on the forward strand.
TCTGACTCCTTTTTTTCAGAGGGAGGAAAGGAGCTGAGTTAACATAATCATAAGTCTGAATAGATAAACTTGGGAAACTGTAAGTGTGAACACAATGGGCCAAACTGTTCCCAGCATGAGCCACAACGGTGGTGCCTCAGGTCCTTTGTGCCATTTCCTTCCGTTCAGAGTTGCCTGGACATTCCTCCCTGTCTGGTTCTGGGGCCCCTCACCCCTGACACCATTCCTGAACACTGGTTTTCCTTGGGGTTCTGAGCTCTGGCTAGTCTACCTGTCAATGTCTCCCATTCACCATTCTCACAGGAGAGGTGTTTGTCTCCATCATGGCTTCACCCACTTTACTACTCTCAATATCGCCATTTCTTTCCTCTCTTTCTCCCAAATGTCCACAACCCACTGAACTTATTGTTCCAGAGGCACCTAGTTTATCAAGTTCAACACTGAGCACAATTCAAATATGCCTCACACCTCAATTGCATCCTCCTTCCCTTTCCCACAGCCCGGCCACACATGCACCGCCCTCCATATTCCACACCTCAGTTACTGGCACCACCGTGCACCCAAAGGCCATTACCACACTTGCATCTACCCTACCTTACTTTTCTACTAAGAGTAGTGGGGGCTGGATGACCCAAAAATGAAATTCATCCGTCTGTGTGGATGGATCAGGGGGCTCCTGGCCTTCAGGCCTTCATCTGCACCAGCTAATCTGCAAGGGGAGAAGGGGGCCTTTGGACAGGGAGACCGCTGTGACTTCTGGGGGCCAAACCAGGAGAGGGAAAAGGGGCTGCAGTCAGCAGCTGCTTGAAGAAATGCAGAAGGCTATCTTCCCCCTTGCCTCTGTGAGTCACGGAAAAACACACCCAGCAACTTCAGGCTCCTTGACACAAATTTATGCAAGGCATGTGAGGCACACACCAAGTTCCAAAATCTTTCTAGCGTCTCCTCCCCCAGATTTGCAAACAGGAAAATAAGGCCTGGCACATGGCTTCCTTGGCATGGATCCCAGGCTCCAGGAAGGCACCCACAGCTATGGCAGGGGTAGGGATTCACCCTCAAATCCTTTTGGCCCATGGTCATCAACAAAGAAGCCAAAGCCAAAGACAGCCAAGGACACAAGCTCTGTAAGCACAGGTAACATATCTCTAACATTCCCAGAGTACCTGGAGGAGACTTAATAAAGGTCCTACATATCCACATTTGAACACAGACCAGTAAAATTTGCATTGTCTCTATTAACCTGACTTCATTTGAATCCTCATGTCGGTAGAGTCTGAAGACATTCTCCCCGTCTGTGTTCTGCTTTTCATACCTACTATAACTCAGATGCTTTTTCCCTACACCCCCTTTCAAAGTATTTCTACAGATCGCTACCAGAGTGATCTTCTAAAATTATAACTCCAGTCATGTGCTAGGCTGGCTCATCCCGGCTCCTGAGAACTCACTGGTAAATTTTCAAAAATGTTATGAATCAGTTGTTAAATATAACATTTATGAAAGACTAAATTATATAAACTTACAGTGAAATAAATTATATTAAACCCAAAGATAGTAAGTACTTAAAATGCATAACTTCTTGACTACTTTAATTCATTTCACTAAGATCTATGACCTTGAGGTTATTTAGATCTATGTTGCCCACATGTGAAAATACCATGAAATGTGCTACAGCAACTTGAAGTTGGCTGTAATGGGAGGGTTTTCACATGGACACTGACAAACCCTATAAATCATAGTCTGATTTTTGTTTTGTCGATTGTCTACCCTTAAAAAACTGGTGGAGTGGGGCACCTGGGTGGCTCAGTCGGTTAAGCATTCAATTTCAGCTCAGGTCAGGAGCTTACGGTCCGTGAGTTCGAGCCCCGCGTTGGGCTCTGTGCTGACAGCTCAGAGCCTGGAGCCTGCCTTGGATTCTATGTTCTTCCCTCTCTATGCCCCTCCCCAACTCGTGCTCTATCTCGCTCTGTCTCTCAAAAATAAATAAATGTTAAAAACAATTTTTTTTAAACTGATGGAGAAAATGTTAATATGTGGTGCCTGTAGTAACTATGTTGTGAATTAAATGAAAAGTTAAGGAAATAATTCTTCTAATACTATCCAATTCACAAAGATGCATAATGAACAAGTGAAGGTCTGGGATATGCCTTCATTGTTTCACTTTGATCTTACTCCATACTGTAACAGGAAAAAATCAACTACCCTCTTTTACCAATTGTAATCATAGGTTGGCTATAAATACAAGAGTTCAGCATAAACCCAACAGAAACCTGTCAGACTCAATTAGCTAAACGGACTTTACGATCAAGAAAATTGTATGTTTTATTATTTATTTGTAAATTGTGTGCTACACAACCTTTATGTGAGGACATTTTAAAACAGACATATATACATACGTATGTATACACACATGCACATTTATTTTTCTGTAGAACTGGTTGTTAAACATTTACCAGCACACCACTGCAGAAATCTGACTAGGTGATTCCTTTGTTTAAAATCCCTTGATAGCTCCCTAGGTCGGCTGCCTTTTATGCTCTGCTTTAAATCCTCTCAAACTCACCTCGTATTCCTGCCATTGTGATGGCAGCCAGTCCCATGAAGAATCTGGCCAGCTTCGTTTAAGTGCAACCTGACAGGGCCTCTCCAGCCCAGGCTTCTCCAATACTGCCTCATGAGGTGCCCGGGGGAACCCACCTAGCAGTCAGGCTAGGGGTAGCCAGTGAAAAAGTGGAGCTGCCTTTAATCAATGGGAGACAAGAAATCGATAAAAGCTTCTCCCTTCACCTTCTCCAGGTGAGCTGCGCTGACATACATTTCATAAGACTTCTCCTGAGACGATCCCCTGGAATCAAGCAATCAGTTGCCCCTGGCGATAGCCAACTCCATAATGCCTGCTTCCTGGTATGACTCTCCCTGGTCCCTCACTCCTGCTCCCAGAGAGCATTCCCAATTAAACTGCTTCACACAGACATTCTTACAGGATAGAGCCCACGCTCCTTATCTGAACAGTAATGCCCTTCTGAAACGGGGCCTCCAGCTACCTCTCCCGCTTCATTTCCTAGCATGTCACACCCTGGTCACAAAGAATACACATACTCTTTTCCATCTCTGATGCTTTGCTCATGCTGTTCCCTGCTGAGAATTCTAGGGGCATACAGAGAGGCATAAAATTCTGTAGTTTACTATATCCACAACCTTACAAATGAAGAAATTGAGACCCAGAGTAGAAAGGTCTGGCCCAAGGTTTTCAATGGCTAATTTAAGACAGATCTGAAAGCTGTCCTGGTTTGTATGGGCTTCTGCTTCTGGTTCCTACTGTGTCCATGAATAGCTACGTTCTAGTCCTGAAAGTCTACTGAATCATTTCCTCTTTCAACCTCCCAAAATACACGGGTTTCCATTCCCTTTAAACTACTACTTTTTATTGCCTGAGCCATTTTATCTCTCACTAAAGAAACAGATAGTAATTGACTTTTACTCAGTGATTCAGTCCAGTTCCTCAAACATTTGCTGGCCCCTTTATACAATCACTCATGATGAGTGCAGTGAGAAACACAAAAAATGAATCAGACATGTTCTTTACTCAAAAGGAGTTTATGATCCAGAGGAAAAAGAGGCTTGTGCACAAATATACCAGTATATGCTGTGAGTATTATAATAGGAGAACAAGCCAAAAAGATTTAAAATATCTACTATAGTTATTTAAAATACATGCATAGAATTACAAGAAGAAAATGTCCACATGCATAGTATATAAAATAGGAGAAAGACATACTTAGAAAACTTTAAGCAAAACTATAAGTTCAAAAAGAAGACTACTTACAGATGTAAATATTTTCGAGTCAATGATTATCCAGGATCAACCAATTAGCAAAAATATTAATTAATGCCTATTACATACAGGCCATTTGCTTTTCACACAAATACATTCTGTGATGTTCAGACAATAAGCAACCAAAACATTGATTACAATCAAACAAAAAGAGACCTTTAAAAAGGCATCTGGTCCAGCGCCCTCCTAAAGAAACCAAGGTTCCACCTGTTCGTTTTCTTATCCAATCTATTTTCCCTGAGGGATCTATCTGTCCACACTCCTTCTTCCGCAACAACTCAGACTTGAATCCTCAGTCTCTCTTGACCTTTCCACCTCCCTCATCCCCAGCAGCCAATCAACTCCCACATCTATGACTTGTGCATAGACCCATCCCACCACTGTATCCTTCCCACCTTCACGCTCTTCTTCAGCTCCACTCCTGCTTGGAGATCGAGCTGCCCCAATAATTCCTGAAACCACTGTCACTTCCAAAGCCATTCATCACAATGCCAGAGGTGGTGCCATTCTTAAGCATGGCTCTGATCATGCTGTTCCCTTGCTGACAAGATCCAAAAACCAAAAACATGTTTAGTTTAACTTTCTAGCTCTCTCATTCTCATTCTCTCATTCTCTCATTTCTCTCAGAAACAATTCCATCTGTTTCTGGTTGTTGTTCCCCCACACCAACACTCAGCCCACCGATGCTAGACTCTCCCTAGCTCCCACACACATCCTCGCATCAAAGGACTGGGATGGTGCCATCCCCCAAATGCCCTACCTGTCAAGGCTTTATCCACTTGCCAAGATCCTGCTTGACCTCTCTTGCTTCCATTAGGTCTTCTTAGATCTCCAGTTCATTCATCTTTTGATCCACTTCTCCACACCCTGTTGTCCACATTACTTGTACTTATTTCACAGCATTAATCTTTGAATTGTGGTTACTGATGTGTCAGCTAAACCATTAGGTCAGTGGTTCTCAAATCATGGTCCCCAAACCAGCAGCATCAGCATCATCTGGGAACTTGTTAGAAATGCAAATTTTCTGCCCAGCCCAGACCTACTGAATCAGAAACTCTAGGGTGAGGCTCAGCACTCCGTTCTGATGAGCCCTCCAGGGGATTCTGATGTGCAGTGGAGTGTGAGAACCACTGAACTAGACCGTAAATCCCCCGAGGGTAGTGACTAGGACTACAGTTCATTTATCCCAGCTCTGGAGGCAGGGCCTGAAACAGACAAGAGCACTAGTGGAATTTCCGGAAATAAATTGCCCAGGGTCACACTAAGTCAGTTGCAGAGACAAAACAAGAACTCGGGGGTATCATGAATATCGGACCATGGTTCTTTCCAGCATGACCACAGTCTCTAATTGTGAATATAGACCATTTAAGTTCACGCATAAACACCCACGTGTTGTAGAAAATGCGCTTAAATTACCTAAGAATGACAAATTGTACAATTAACAAATCAGGTCATTTTTGGTCTGTAACTTCAAAAGGATGAGTTAGTGGAGCTAGTCAAGAAGGCTGACTTAGAGATGTCCTGCTTGTATGAAAGGAGAGATCCTGCAGGAACTGAAGAATAATCAGCCACTGAATCTGTGTTCCTCAAACGTCTCGCAGGACTGAAAAAGTAAATTATGCTCACCGAATGGCTTTAGAGGCAGACTCAGGAGGCTGTCTTTTTAAAAACGTACCCTATTGTAGCTATCTTTCTTTTAAATGCATTTTTCAAGTAAGCAGCTTTTGATCAAAACATCTGCAAATATCTTAATAATGTGAAAAAAAGCTGGCATTTACTAATGTGAATAAGTTTTTAAATTTCTCATTTATTTTGGGCCTCCTATTTAAAATTGACTAAAGTTGGCTACATTTTTTTTTAATGTTTATTTTTGAGAATGAGAGAGACAAAGAGTGAACGGGGGAAGGGCAGAGAAAGAGAGAGACACAGAATCTGAAGCAGGCTCCAGGCTCTGAGCTATTAGCACAGAGCCCGATGCAGGGCTCAAATTCACAAACTGCGAGATCATGACCTGAGCCGAAGTTGGACGCTTAACCAACTGAGCCACCCAGGCACCCTGAAGTTGGCTACATTTTTTGAAAGCTTATTCTTTTTCTTTCAATCTTTAGAATCCTTAAAGGCTTATTTCTCAAGTGCCATTCTTCCTTATGTTTCGTGATGGCTGTCATGTGAGCCATCACGTGGGAAAACCCATTTTCCATTTTTTTCATGACTCGCTTGTAAAATGATAGATAAATGGAAGTATCACTGACCCCTTAAAATGTGAAACCTAAAGAAACTTTAAAGAGAAGGGGAAAGTGCTCAGGCTACTGAGTCCAGGTAACCTCACCCACACACGAGTAAGATTGTCCTTTTGTTATATAATCAGCAAAGGCAGGAAAGTGGGCTGGATAAGATCAAAGAGGACCGGTCAATGCGGTCAATGCTGTAGGAGGCACTGCAGAGCTGAGAAGAGTGTGCTCAGTGAATTAGCATCACTTAAACATCCTCTGCTAATGTAATTCTAAACTCATTTTGGCAGCATTAAGCGGTGGATCTACATTTTGAAGAAAACCAAGCCTCTGTTTTGAGAAACTATGTCCTCAAGCCTAACCTCTGAGGAGAAGAGGCTTCAGGGTAGCTGGTGAGGCCACAGGCTAATTCAGGGCCTAAAGACCCTCAGTTGAGGGGGTGGGGGGTGTCACCATCCTCCCTGCCCTGGGGCAGTGACACCTCCCTTGCACATCAGCTCTGAGGGCTGTGGTGAAGAGACTCCAAAGCTAAAGAAGCCTAGGCCTTATGTAAAACCGTGTCTCTCCATCCCTGCCCCACACCCAGCTTGATCTGTGTGCTATGATGAAGAAGAGAAATTATATTCATTGTTTCTGGTCATTCCTGCTCATTGAACACATGGTCATTTTAGTTATGGACAAATTTCATAGCCTCTCTAGGTCCTTGGCCCTAGGAAATCACCGTGTAAGGAAAATTTTACTACCTAGAAGTAATCAGATGAATCAGTAAGTCTATGACTTAGTGAAGAAACAAATAAATGGAGAAAAAAAATCTGGGTGGAATCAAAAGACAGTATGAATATAGACACCAGTTTGATTAGAAAGAATGAGAATTGAATGTCTGATCTGGCTGTGTTAAAATATTTTTTTTAAGTTTATTTATTTACTTTGAGAGAGTGTGAGTGAGGGAGGGGTAAAGAGAGAGGGAGAGAGAGAGAGAAACCCAAGCAGGCTCCACACTGTCAGCACAGAGCCTGATGTGGGATTCGAATGCACAAAACCGTGAGATCATGACCTGAGTTGAAACCAAGAATTGAGAATCGGACACTTAACCAATTGAGCCACCCAGGTGCCCCACTATGTTAAAATAATTCTAATTATAGTCAATCAAGTGAAGTGCTTATCCTTTATGCTTAACTTGTGCTTAATTATCATGCAATACAATAATGACTTCTCAACATGTTCAAAATTAATACTGTTACTCTTTATTTGATTGCAGCAGTAAACCCATCATGCCTCTCTAGCCAGATGTCAAGGTCCAGCTCTGGGCCTATTGCTTGATCCTGCTGGGAACTGACTCATAGGCCTGAGTTCACTTGGCCACTTATGGGGTCAGCCATGCTGAGATGCGCCTCATACTCTCTGTAGGAAGACTGAGTCCTCAATGGGGCATCAGAGCACTGGGGCCACATGGGTAACCCACTCCCCCCGAAACACTAACCAATACCTGGCCCAAATGGCCAGGTCATCTGGTCTCCACATATAATTGCCCCCAATTTGATTTTAAAAAAGGAGAACTTGCCTATGACTGAAACCACTCTCTAAAGTATTTCTGTATGTGTGAACTGGCACAGAAACAAGAATATGTTAAAGCCCCGAATTTTAGAACAAAATTGACTAATGAAATACAAAAGAAAATCTGTAACAGTAAAAGAAGTAAAGGGAATGAAATATTTTTAGGATGCTTTTCCTTTATTTTAAGCCAGGTCCATAAGCATGTTAGGATATGATAGGCTTTTAGATGCTTTTAAAAAAAGGTGATATATAGGTTTATATACAATTTATTTAATTTTATTCTTCAGCAGAGAAAAATGCTATACATAGGAAATTTGTTTTAGAAAACAGAAAACATGCAAGATTGGCGTGAGGCTTCCTGTAACAAGTCTACCATTCTTCCAGCAGTAAGAAGGGTAAGAAGATGCTGAGTAGCATTTTCAAAGTTTCTATTTAAGGAGAATTTAAAGAAAAAGAGATGGGAAAGCCAAACGTTATTCTTAAACCCCTGTACATTATACCACATCCTAAAGAATTTTTAAAAAACAAATGACTACAACTTTCCCTATAGCTGATCTCAGCAATAAAGTACTGAGTGCAAAGTCAGTATACAATAGGGGAAAAAGGTGCCTTTTGACCTCCACCACTCCAAAAAACACCTGAAATACCTACATTTTAACTTTACTCCTGCAAAAAATAAAGAAAAATCTAAGTGACAATTTGTTCTTGTCCTTGATACAATGCAATGAGAGTGGTATTTTACCTCTGTGGTTTCCTCTCAAAAGCCATGATGCCAGTCTAATCAGGAGAAAAACATCATAAAAGTTACGACTGAGGGACGTTCTACAAAACACCAGTACCCCTTCAAACGGCCAAAGACATCAAAAACACAGAAAAGTCTGAGAAACAATCATCGCCAAGAGAAGGCAGAAAAGAAAGGATGTTAGGGGAAAACTAAGGAAATCTGAGTAAGGTATGGACTTTAAGTTAATAATAATGCAGTAATATTAGTTCGTTAATTTTAACAAATGTACCATTCCAATGTAAGATGTTAATAACAGAGGAACTTTGCAACTTTTCTGTAAATCTGGAACAAAAAGCTTATTTTTTGAATGGAAAATATACAAAATTAGTTTTTAATGAGATGCTTTTATAGAAAGTGGGGTTTAGAGAAGTTCCAGAACTCTGCTCTCTGCATTCCAAACCCACCCCAGTTCCAATCCTAGCCTGCCCCTGAAACACAGAGCGGTTTGAAAACCACTATGTGGAAAAACTGGAACATGTTATCATTACCAAGTGCCAGCCCATTCCAGATGGTGGGACAGTCCTGACTCCAGTGGACTGAATGACTTGGACCACAAGCTCCAGGCAGGCCGAACCACATCTTACCCCCACAAGCACATGCTGAGCACTCAAAGGACTTTGCTTAATAAATTCTCCAATGCCAGCATGACCAAGAGCCATTGCAAACACAGGGTGATGGCTTTCACTGTCAACTCTGTTAGCCTTCTTGGCAACAGATCTGCAAAAATTACCTCACCATTAGTCAAGCCTGGTGAGATGGGATGGGACAAACCTCTCCCACATGCATTTCTGGTCTCTTGGTGTCTTACAGAGGGATGCACACCCCCTAATTCTCATCACCCCGCCCAAATGGCTCCTGGTAGAACTCAAAAAGACTTTAGGGGAAACAGGAGTTTCCCAAAATTAATCAGGCTTACTTTACATCACTTTTATGTTTTTGTTGCTCCATTCTGTCATAGATCATTCACCCACAGGGCAAATGGGTGCAGCTGAACCAAATCTTTATAAGCTCTCCGAAAAACGAAAGGTGACCTTCACGTAGAAAGCTACAGATTTTATTTCCCATTGGTCAAGAGTGACCCTTGTTCCAAATGGCAGTCATATCCCCACAAAGAATCATTGCCACAGACATGATAACATCCGCAAGTTCAGAAAAGAACAATTAGGAAAGCAGTCGAGCCATCTGAGAATCCAGGGTTCACGCTACCATTATATACTCACATAGCAGTTTGGAGAGGCAGCCAGCCAACAAGTAATTAGTGAGCACCTACTACGTGCCAGGCAAGACCCTGATGTCACAAAGTTTACATTCTTTTGTAGAAAACTCCAAATTCAAGAAAACAAGACACAAGGAAGACTTCAGATAGGGCTAAGCGCTGGGATGAAAATAACCCGTAATAAGGGCTCAGAGGGATGAGTCTGTGGGCAAAGCAATGCAGACTGAGTGAGGAAGCAGATTTCACGGTCAGGGAAAGCTTTTGTAGGGAGGTAACATTAGAACATCTTGTCTTGGACCTAAATGTTAAAAAGATACAAGCCATGCAAGGACTTAGGAGAAGGGTGTTCCAGGCAGAGGGAATGGCGTCATGCAAAGGCCTCCAGGTGGAACCCAATGTGGTGTGTTCCAGAAACAGAACCCTCCTGACAACCCCAAGGGATGGGCAACTGCAGTTCAGAAAGGCAAACACGAAGGCTAACAGAGATAGACCCAGCACCCGCGACTCCCCTGTTAGCCTTCCTGTGCTACACAGAGCTTTCCCCCTAGCCAGGAATCCAGGACTTAACAGAACTGAATTCTGACAAATAGATTTATGGGGCAAAGAGTCACCCTTTGAATGCAGTTTCACAGAAGGAGAATTCGAGGCCAAACATAAAAATCAAAGCTCCCATGTGACCAGGGCCCAGTGGCCCAACTGACCTGACACTAAACAGAGTACATGAGACACCAGAGCTGGGCAAGAAGGGCCCACAGGGCCAAGCAGGTGCATGGAATGGGAACTCACCAAGTAGCCCCCTTCCCCAAGCATCTCAATTTAGTAGGTATGTGATAGAACCTGGGAAACTGAGTTTAAATAGTTCCCAGGTGATTTTGTTTAGGCAGACCTTAGAATGACTGTGATGGAGGGTAGGGAGAGGGCATTGGGGGGTGGGAGGGTGGGGGGGAGGGAAGACTAGGGTATGAATAGGGTAGAGTCAGAAAAATCCTACCTATGCAAAAGAATAGAGTCAAGGATTACATTGAATGCAGTTGTGATCTAAAATGTTTGGAACCAATCACAATCGTACCACGTAATAGAAAAAAGACAGATAAGCACATTGTATAAGTCGGTGTATTTCTTTCCCTCCAACCACATGTCCAATTGAGAACCATCACAGCAGAAAAAAACTGAGCAAGTCTCTTTGGTCACAGTAAGAAAGAAGGAGGGAGTAAAGAAACTTTAATATTCCACAGGGGTAAAGCCAGTGGTGTGCTGAGGGCAGGGGAGAAGCCCTAACTGTACTGCTGCCTATCTCCATGGTGTAAACATTCAAACCATGGCCAGTTTCAAGCTCCTAACATGATGTCACTGAACACGCATTTTCAGAAAAGATGGGCAATAGTTACAGCATTTTTGCCATACGGAACCAACAGATGTAAACAACTTCAAGGACATAAATAACAGATTTAGTAGAATATAATCAGTAAGTGAGGACTTGTGGTGTTTATTGCCTTTGCTTTCAGTATAACTTATTTAATGCAATAAAACCTAAATCTTAGATAATTTTATTTTTAATAATAGCATCTTTAGGGGTCCCTGGGTGGCTCAATCAGTTGAGCGTCTTAACTCTTGATTTCAGCTCAGGTCATGATCCCAGGGTCGTGAGATGAAACTCTGCTTTGGACTCTGTGCTGAGTGAGGATCCTACTTAAGATTCTCTCTCTCTCTCTCTCTCTCTCTCTCTCTCTCTCTCTCTCTCTGCCCCTTTCCCACACTTGTGCTCTCTCTCTCTCTAAAATCATCATCATCATCATCATCATCATCATCATGGCACCTTTAACAACGGGCTCACAAAATCTTGGGACATTTAAAAATCACCTCTCCATATGAGCCAGTTCTAGCACACCTCTGGCAAGAGCTTTGAAAGAGCAGTCCAGTGCCTTTCCTTTCCATTCCTCTTTTTGTGTCTTAGTCTTCTCTTCCCTACCATAAAGATATGGCAGTGCCTTCACATCTACTCCTAGGAGCCCTGGGGTTCCAGACTGAGGGCCAGCTGGTGCCAGGTGGCAGTCAGGGAGGGAAGACTGGAAGAAGCAGCCAGCTCACTGTTCCCACATAGGAACTGTCAATAAGAACAGCTCTCCTTTTGGGTATTTTACATACTGGGATTTAACAGAAGAGTTCATTCAGAAAAGTGGTTCTTGGGGAGTGGGGAATGGTACCCATCATTTTTTTTAAGTGTGAAAATTTCTGGTCAAAATTATTGACAGCCTCTGCTTCCATTCATGATTTGTGTGGATACGCATTACCCACACCCCTATAAACATTACACTGCCAGCGATGCCCTCCTCACATACAATGGGAAGCTAAAGAACGTGATGGGGAAAAAAAAGAGAATGTGATAAGAAGGGTGTTTTGCCAACATAGCATGAGCTAGTTCACTCTTATCTTGAAAGTATATTCTTCTTAATTGTAAATATATTTTAAAAACACACCCCTAGGGGGCGCCTGGGTGGCTCAGTCAGTTAAATGACTCAGGTCATGATCTCATGACTCAGTTTGTGGGATTGGGCCCCATGTCAGGCTCTGTGCTGAACATGGAGCCTACTTGGGATTCTCTCTCTCTCTCTCTCTCTCTCTCTCTCTCTCTCTGCCCCTCCCCTACTCCTGTGCCAGCTCTCTCTCCTTCTCTCTCTCAAAATAAATAAATAAACTTAAAAAAATAAAAATCACACCTCTATACATATACTCATTGGTAAAGAGCAATGAATCACGCTTCTATTAAATGCTATGCTTCTACTAAATGAATCAGGGTTCCTCTATTACATGCCATGCTACACTAATGGATTAATAAAAATCAAATTTTCAGGGTGCCTGGGTGGTTCAGTTGGTTAAGTGAGCGACTTCGGCCTAGGTCATGATCTCGCCATTCCAGTGTTCAAGTGCTGCATCAGGCTCTGTGCGGACAGCTTGGAGCCTGGAAACTGTTTCAGATTCTGTGTCTCCCTCTCTCTCGGCTCCTCCCCTGCTCATGCTCGCTCTCTCTCTCTCTCTCTCTCTCTAAAATAAATGAAACATTTTAAAAAATTTTTTATAAAAAGAAAAAAAAAAGAAAAATCACATTTTCTAGCTAACATCAAAACATACACCCCAATAGGGGCACCTGTGTGGCTCAATTGGTTGAACATCTGACTTCAGCTCAGGTTATGATCTCATGGCTCATGAGTTCAAGCCCCATGTTGGGCTCTGTGCTGACATCCCAGAGCCTGGAGCCTGCTTCAGATTCTGTGTCTCCCTCTCTCTGCCCCTCCCCTGTTCATTCTCTCTCTCTCTCTCATAAGCAAACATTAAAAAAATTTTTTTAAACATACACCCCAAAAGAATAATTATCAAAGGCATACAGTTCATTCTCTCTAGTTGTAATCAGCTTTGTAGCCAGAAATCTGTCCACTGCTTTCTCATCACTGGGTCTCATGGAATCCCACTCTCATTCAAGATTTCCTCCCAGGAAAAATTAATTTCTCCCTCAGTCCCTCAGGCGTATTCCCATAGGGCTACATCTCCATGTCTGTCCTAGCAGCAATTCCCATTTGCACGGTTATTTATGGATGTCACTCTTACACAATTTGGGAGGGAGGGGAGGGAAATGTGTGAAAGAAGGGAGCCTAACATTTACTGTGCCATTTCTATGTTCCAGGCTCTACGCTAAACATTTTATAGGCATTGTTTTGCTGTCTTCACAACAATCCTATGAGATAGGTACTATTTTTATCCCTGTTCTACAAGTGGAGAAATTAAGGCATAGAAGATTTTTATGTTACTTGTCTTAGGCCACAGGGTGCTGGAGTCCTCAGCTGTGAATCCCAGCTCTCTGGCACTAGGCTGAGGCCCCTAGTCATTATCTTTCCTAGTGAGGACTTTGTGGAGCCCAACTGTGCCTCAGAAGCCTCACAGACCTACTTTGCTTAGTCACTGCCCCATCACCCTGCATTTCCAGTCACAAGAGTAGCAGCTCGGTGTTGGGATTGAGGGGAGGTAAGAGTTGGGGTTAGTCTTTGCTCCATGTTCCTAGCTTTGAAATATTTAAGTATCCCAACAGGTGGGTTTTTCCTCAGGATATAGGATTCTGGCTGGATTTCCCCCCCTCCCTTCTCTGTTTTTATTGTTGTTGTTCTTTTTGGCATCACAATCATGTTAGCATCCCAAATATACTTCATCTCCAAATCCTCTACCCTTAGCTTAGCTTACAGGTTTTTACTCCAAAGTGGGAACGATGGTGAGATTTTTAAAACAATGTCAAATTTCACCTTCAATTTGTTGTTTTTCCTACTCTTAGCCCCATTTATCAAATTTCCCACTTTGGGTTCTGCATTGTCACATCCCCTCTCCCTCACACATCTGGAGGTGTTTTCCTGCTCCAAGCCATGGAACCTCCATCCCAATCCATTGCTACCTCTCCAATCTCATTTCAAAGGACTCTTTCATCGAAACTTGGGTACAGAACACTGAAAAAAAAAAAAAAAAACTTTAAAGGCCAAAAAATTGAGCACAGTTGCTAAATTCCACAGACGGCTCATTCCACATCTACAAATGTATTTGTAAGAGTGGTTCAACGGCACAGGAGAACAAATAACAAAGTAAAACGCTAGCCATAAAAACCTTCTTTTCTGGAAATATCTATACATTTTGAATGAAATGAATCATACCATCTTCATTCATCTATTAAATGCACCTTTTCATTCGGTTCACAACTATTGTTCACCATAATGGACACTGGAGAGACAAAAATGAAAAAAATATATAGTCTAGGGCCCCAAGGATCTTACCTTCTCATGGGAAACACAGGAAATAAAGAAAAAGATTGCAAACCTAGTGATTCCTAGTGATCATGCTCTATATAAAGTCCACGCATACCAAAGTGCTATAGAGAAAAACAGACTGGATCGGTATGAAGATCCCAAGCAAGTGCTAAAGTATCCCCGGGTATCTCCTCCCCATCCTCTGTTGATCAGCAATGGTTTTAAGCAACATTGAAGTCACTTCACGATAAACCAAAGGAAAGATAAATTTCAACTCTGTCTGGCATCTCCAAGGGCATGAAGAGGTAACACACCAAAACACAGCCTTGTGTAGGAACTGACAAGGTTTTAGCACTGTCCTTCTGTGCCCCCTCTTTCGCTTCCTCCCCTCTACATTTGTTTCTCCCTCCCTGCCCACCACTTTTCTTTACCCATGTTTATTCCTTATTCTCCTTCATCCAGATGTACTGTCTATAAAAGCTCACTTTGAAAAAAAATCTCTGTTGAATACTGAACTTTGATTTTCCTGTTCTTAGTACAAAGTTTGTCAGTTTATGCCCTTAGATGTGTGTGTGTGTGTGTGTGTGTGTGTGTGTGTGAACAAAAGAACAGACTAAATGAAGTTATTTTTATTTCCATATTGCTCTTGGCTGATTCTCTTTTGTGCGTCAGAGGCTTTCCAAAGGTTCCCAACTCGAGATCCAAAAAGTTCAAAACATGATTGAGTACAGAATAAACTACTCCCTTCATGCAGAGGGGAGCCTAGGGCCACGAGCATCACCAGCAACTGGAGAAGGAATCTGGGATCTGGAGCCCTAAGCAGCAAGACTTCCCACGGCCCACAGTTGGCCACAAGCTTCTGCTCTGTGCACCCCTGACATAACCTAGGAGTTAAGTGAGCAGGTTAGCTCCAAAATGGTCATTTCCCCCATGGTTGGCAAATACAGCCCTCCCCAAAACAAACCCTGGCCTCTCCAGACTTTCCCAGGATCCCTATCCCAACCTCCTCACAATCAGGAAGTAAGGCTTAGCCCAATAGGTTTCCAGGACTCTGCCCCAAGGCTCCCAGCCCTGAACTTAACCAAACTCCACCTTAACTTCCTCTTCTGAAAAATAAGGGAGTTGAACCGACTTTCTGAGTTACACTCTGATTGCAGTTATGTCAAATTATTTCTCCCTAAGGACAAATACAAGATAGGAATATGACAACGTGAAAAAAGTTTATTGGTTAGGAGGGTGGAATCTCAGGTTATATTTTACTGGTGAGACAGCAGTGCCCCAAATTCTGGGTTCAGGCTGCCAGAGATGGAACCCAGCTGTGCCGTATGCTAGCTATATGATCTCTCTGTGCTTCAAATTACCTCATCTATAAAAGGGAGATGGTATTGATACCTATTTCACATGGTTATCTTGAGGATTAAAGGTGTTCATGTTTGTAAAATGCATAGAATAGTGCCAGGCACATAGTAGGCGCTACATAACTACTGATTAAATAAATCATTTTATTCTGTCCCTGCAATGTTTGTTTAATAAATTCAAAAATTAACCTGCAATGTTTGTTTAACAAATTCAAAAATTAAGAAAATTTCACAACAGAAAGGAAAAAAAAAAAACCTGTGACACTATGAAACACTTACATAACACATACGGTTGTTTAATAACCCAGCACTAAAACATCTGGGATCCAGATTTTACACTGCATTGTGAATTTAGGGAAACCAATACACTGGAATGCATTCCCACTGCAGCAAAAGATATGATGTGTACAATTCCTTTTCTAATCAGGAAAGTCGCAGGCTTCCCGGAAATTTAGGTTACAAGTTTCTCATTTTCACTCTGCAACAGCATTTATCCACACCCCAGCTGGAGAATACATTTTATTGTGTGGTGCTAACATTGAAAGGATTGTAAACATAAAACCAGGCCTGGCACAGTGACAGCTGTCTCCTGAATACAATGACTCAGAGCAACTGTGAGTTTAAAGAGCCATGTCTTATGTGCTAAGTCCTCGAGCATCATTGTTTAGTAGACACCTGGAGAGCAGAAGAAATCGCCACACCCAACAGTTAGCTTGGTCAAAACTGCTTCTAGTCACTAAAAAGGTGCCACCGTCTGAGCTTAAGCATGCCTTTGATACAGGCTACTGCACTGCTAAAGGAGACAAAAGTATTTCAATTTAAGGTGAGATATGAAGGGGAGGAAACTATCAATAACAACTAACTACCTCCCAGATTCCTCTCTCTGGATAGCTAGACTTCACAATACCTTTATATGCAAATTTAAATAGCTCACCAGCTTATTCTTTTTTTTTTTTTTTACCAGCTTATTCTTAAACACTAATGTGTCAGATCTGTCCTGATGGAGATAAGATTTACTAAACACAAACTGGCTGTGGCTTTTCACCTTTCCTCTTTAAAAGTGCATTTTGATGGGGAGGGGGGCAGGGGCGAGTGGGGGAGAGGGGAAAATGGGTGACGGTCATTGAGGAGGGCACTTGTTGGGATGAGCACTGGGTGTTGTATATAAGCGATGAATCATGGGAATCTACTTCCAAAGCCAAGAGCGCATTGTATACACTGTATGTATAGCTAACTTGAGAATAAATTATATTAAAAAAAAATGACAGGCTAACAAAATAAATTCTAAAAAAAAAAAAGTGCATTTCTATAAAGCCATGGGAAGGGACTCAAACCTCGAATCATGAGAAAACTAAAGCCTGCAGCACAATCACTGTCATCAAAATGTTTTGAAAACCCTATGGGAAAGACAAAAGGTGTTCTATGGATGGACGGTGGTGATGGTAGGACAACAACGAGAAAGTACTTAATGCTATTAACTGTACGCTTACAAATGGCTAAGATGGCAAATTTTATGTTAGGTATTCACCACAATAAAAATAAAATTTAGAAAAACTCTGTTTAAGGGTTAAAGGTAAATGAGCTTTCATAATTAGTTTTAACTAAGAAACATACACTCGTTGGGGGGCCTGGGGGGCTCAATCCGTTGAGCATCTGACTTCGGCTCAGGTCATGATCTCACGGCTCATGATTTCCAGCCCCACATCGAGCTCTGCACTGACCGTTCAGAGCCTGGAGCCTGCTTCAGATTCTGTGTCTCCCTCTCTCTCTGCCCCTCCCTCGCTCATGCTCTGTCTCTCTCTCAAAATAAATAAACATTAAAAGATAAAAAAAGAAAGAAAGAAAGAAAGAAAGAAAGAAAGAAAGAAAGAAAGAAAGAAAGAAAGAAACATACACTTGTTAATTAATCAGACAAGGAGAAGGGTCTCCCACTACCTAGTTTTAAGCAGATCAACAAACCTTTATGAGAGTTTTACAGCCCTTACCACTGTAATTCGTAAGTACTCTGACATTGGGGACAAACAAGGTAAAGACAC
Source organism: Lynx canadensis (assembly GCF_007474595.2). Lineage (NCBI taxonomy): Eukaryota > Metazoa > Chordata > Mammalia > Carnivora > Felidae > Lynx > Lynx canadensis. The sequence goes on from NC_044311.2 coordinate 64,659,872, forward strand.
ATCTTCCACAAATCCTTAACTACTCATGCTTCTTATATGGATTGTGAGTTATACTGGATCTTGGAAAGACAGACTGGGAGTTAACACTGGGAGTTAGTTGAAAGGTTAGACTGGGAGTTAGTTGAAAGGTCCCCAAGCAACATTTAAAGGCTGTATACAAATTCAAGCTAAAAGCCTGTGTACAAGTTCACTTGTATGTAAGTTAACAAAACATTTAATACTGAAAGAAATCCTTACTCAAATGTAACGCTGTGTGTAAATGTGGTGTCTGTTAACAGTTCAAGCTGTAGATTCTTTTCATTCTTTACGCTTTCATTACACCACCCTAAATTAGCCCTTTTAAATCACAGAGGTCTCTAGGTACCCAGTCTCCCAAAAGCCCTCAGAAGGCCCACAAGGGGTTATCTAAACTGAAATTGGCAGACCTGGTAGACAAAGTTAATGGAACTCTCCATTCTGGAGAAAGACCTAGGGATGATCAAACACTGAAGTCCTGTGGTCCTTAAGCATCTGCTTGAATGTAGTACTTCACAGAGGAAGGAAGGAAGGCAATAACCTGAGACTTGGAGAAGCAAATATAGGCGTGGCGGTGGCTCTGGACTGATTATACAAGGGCAGTTTTGAAGGGCGTCACAAAATCCTACCCAACGCTTGGAGCACCCCGCTCCTGGATCAGAGACCTGGGTCCCAAACACCTTGAGATGGAGACAGAAAAACAAGCCCTTTACCACACAACGGGCTCCTGGGCCCTTGCCCTTGCCCCACCCCAGCGTCATCACCTCGTGGGCGCACAGCAAGCAGCTGTGTGGCCACACGCCCGGCACCGTACATCTGGCAGGCTGGGCTCCAAGCCTCCGAGCGCAGCACTTCCTGGTTGGTCCGGGATGCTGGTCCCCTCGCGCCGCCATCCCCGCCATCCCATGGCGCACGAGAACCCCCGGGCGCGAGAGGACACGGGGGCACCAGCCCCACTGCCCCGGCGAGGCTCTTGGTGCACCCTGAGGGCACGCCCCCAGCCTCCCCTGGCGCCCGCGAGGCTCTGCGCTCCAGGCAGCGCCCGCCCTGGCAAAAGCACGGCCCGAAGTTTGTCCGCCTCTACTCTGCAAGAACTGGGCCCGAAGGCGCGCACAGGAGGCCCCGGGGCCTCCCAGGAGGCCGGTCCCGCGGGGCCGCCGGGCTCTGGCGCCCGCCGCCGACGCCTCTGCCAAGGTCCCGTCCAAGTTGGGCGGGGAGCGGCCAGCTGCCCGGGGCCGACGGGAGGAGGGACGGAGCGCGACAGTAGCGGAAACCAGACGCCCGCGGGAGCCTGGCGCGCCCGGCCGCGGCGCGGCTCCTACCTGTAGGGCGAGGGCGGCCGCGGGCACCTGCGCGGTGACGGCGGATTCTCGGGCCTCGGGCGCAGCTGGCACAGCTGGAGGCGCGGGAGGAGGGGAGGAGGAAGGGCCTGAGGGGGCACCGCGCTGCGCCGTCGCCCGGAACTCGCCGCCCGGATTCGCCCTGGCCTGGCAGGGGTGGGGCGAGGCGGTGCCGGGTCCGGGTGCGTTGCCGCTCAGGCTGGCCGCCACCGCTGGGCCTCTGTCCTCCTCCCCGTTTCTTCTCTCTTCTCCCAGAGTCTCGTGACTCAACCTCATCAACCTATGGAATGTTCACTAGCATTATTGCTATTATTCTCAGGTGCTCTTAAGCCACCAAGTGCCCAGGCACCCGTTCCAGGAGCTTTGCCTGTGTTATCATACCCTCGCCTGCTGGAGCCGGTAGCCACGATTGGCCCTTTTGCAGGTAGGGAAACGCGGGTCGGAAAGAGGAAATAATTTGCTTGAGGTGACATAGTTAAGAAGTAGGAGCCTTGTTGACATCACCTATAAAGCCTTCTTCCAAACTTCCGAGACTGGTGTTATTGCTAATGATAGGTAAGGAAACCGAGCCTCAGGAAAGTGAACTTTCCAGCCTGATGCCACCCAACTTAGAACACAGAATTCTGGAATTTGTGTCTTGATGTCTCTAAAACTGAAGCTGAGTATAATTCAGAAATCTTAGCATAAAATAATAAGTTGGGAATAAAATGGAAAACTCCCAATCTACCCATGGAACTGTGCAAATAGGGCAATTTTTATGTTTTTAGTCCACCTAGAATAAAAATCTTAAGAGAAAGAGAACCAGTTATCTTGTGGCTTGACCAACAGGCCTTTTGGAATGTAGTTTTGAATATAGGCCAGCTCCAACCTCATTACACAATATTGCATTCTGCCAAGGCGGAGGGAAGCAATCGGCCCAGCATACACCAAACTGTTAATAAGGATGGCCACTTTAAAGCACTTAGTGGATATTGCAAAGCTGAGGCTGGATGAGTTACATAATTTCTTACTGCAAACATGGAATTACATGAAATGAAAAATGTCGTATTCCAGTCCAGGGGAAGGGGAGGGGGGGGTGAAATTGCAGTCTGGAACTCTTTTTTCCTGTAACCTATAGTTGCTCATCCCTCCCTAGACCACATTTTTTTCTCTTGAGCACATCTTTTCCTAATGATAGAAGAGTCACGAAGCCGTCACTCTTTCCTTGTTGACAGAAATGATTGATGTCTTTTAAATCCTAGGATACTGACAGCTTTTTACAATTAAACACATGGCTCTCTGAGCAAACAGAGTATTGCCTAAGAAGAGTTTGGCAAGTGTAAGACAAGCATGTTACTGAAAGGCTGAATATCCTTTCCTCCTCTTCTTTCTCAAGTTTTATTAGTCACAGATGATTTGGTAAGTGTTCTACACACAATTAACTGCACTCTTACAAGCTTGTCTTTAGAAATTGTGATGCTTTTGATTGAGAAGCAGCAGGCTATAAAATTGCATCCCAAATTCCTAAGTGTCATCATTAAAACATTTGGCACCGACCTACAACAATAGGTCTTCCTATTAACTATAATGAGAAATAAAATTATTTAAGTGCCCTCACAATAATTGAATTTCTGCTTCTCTGTGCTGGAGGAATCAAATAGTAAAAGGCCATATGTTGTTGATAGACAAACATACGCTGTGGACTGCCAAAGAGAAGTTTTAGGTGTACTGTGATTCTGTATGTAATTATTTCTGTTTTCCCGAGAGGTTTGCTGATTGTTGGTTGTTGCTATTATTTTTCCAAATCTTGCCTGTCTTCAGAGTTGTCAAGAAAAAAGTGACTACAAGATCCTATTATATATCCATCTGGATACACATTTGACATTTTTATCAAATGATATTCTAAATCCTCTCTAATTTTCATCTTTTCTTCTCAGTATAAAAGTGATATATGCCCATTTTTAACAATTTCCACATGTATATTTTACAAAAATACAAAGTTTTGGAGATAACAGAAAACAAATTTTTTTTATTGAAATTATCTATAACTCCCCCCAACACACCCATTGTGTGTTGGTACATTTCTTTTCTGTTATTGTTTGCTGCATTTCTTTTTTGTTCATTTTATATACCTAAACAAATGTTCATTACCAAATTATCATCATGCTGTACAATTCAGAATCCTCCTTGTCTCACTGAGTATTTTTTTACTGTCACTAATTTTGTAATTATGATTTTTAATGGTTGAAGAATATTCCAATCATTTTTTTTAAATCTCTTCACCTACTGATGGCTTTTAGGATGTTCCCAGGCTTTGGGACAGTTTGCAAACATTCTGGAATGAACATTGTAAATACCAATCTTTGTCGAAATCCCTAAATTCTTGAGATGGAGTCCTAAAAGTGGAACTACTGAATCAACATTTATAAACATTTTCAAAGATCTGTGAGATGCTGTAAAAACACCTTCCACTATTAAGTATTAGTTGCTTATATTTGAAAATGTGATGGATCAAAATCACATCTTGTTTTAACCAGGACTCATTCAACAATCAATAATGATGAACACTATTTTTTTGTGTTTATTATTTGTGCTATTTACTGATAATGATATATTCCTGTCCATTTCCTGTTTTTTATCATATTATTTCTTTTGTTAGTTTTCATTAATGCTTTTAATAGAAACATGTTATGTGTATATACATATACATATTACTTATAGAATACACTATAAAATATAATGAATGCTAATACACATATTATTTACAGATTGTTCTTTAAAATTTGCATACAGTTGTGTTCCCCTAGATTTTCCCTCATGGTGTTTTTATATGTATACTGCTGTCCAAATCATCTAGGTCATTTTGAGATGCCCAGCATCTATCATCTTTTCTGATAGTTCCATTTTCTTATAGAGAATTAGCCCTCCCCAAATGTGTATAGTCTCAGCAAGAGAGCAATTTTGTGCCGCAGTCTCCAAAGCAAAGGGCAGATCCTTCCTCCCTATTCCCACCACCACTTTATTTACCTCAAAGGCCAGGTGGACCATACGAGGAAGCAGGTGATGTTTGAGATGGGACCCACTGAGCAAAGGCAGTTGTAGCCCCAGCATCAACTTGGCCCTGACCCCGGTGACCCAGTGAGAGACAGTTTCCTACTTCCTGATTTTTTTTTGCTTTTAACCTTCTGCACTTCCTCAGTATCTGCTGCTCCCAGCCTTGCCTTAAGTCTATGAAGCCCCGGTACTCTTTTCTTTCAGACAGCCAAGGGTCTGCATCCATTGTTTGCCCCCAGTAATCCTCACTGACATAACCTGCGGGACTTCTGTGTCTTTCGGTCCACCTTCCAGTCCCCTGGTTAGCAACCATTTACTTTGTTTGTTAATTTGTAAACATTTGATTCTTAATGCTAATTAACCACAGCACACAGCTACTCTGAAAACACAGAGTACGGAGGAAGATATTTTATCATTGATCACCTGCTGACATAAATCAAGTCAGGCATCATAACAGTGACAGAAAGATGAGAGAACAGTGTACTTATCAAGACTTAAAGTTTTTAAAAACACATGACCTAATTAATTAATTTAATTTAATTAAAAAATACATGACCATGTCTATGGCCAAAAATCTCAAGAGGGAATGAGGAACAGAGTGCATATTGCCAAAGTATATTAAAGCTTTGTGTCTCTATATCTTCATTTTAGCTTTCTGTGGACCATTCATGTTTTATAATTTCTCCCAATAACGTTCAGCTTGTAAGCTATCTAGTACATGACTCTTTAAAAAGGGGCCACATTTGACGCCTACAGCCCCAACCAGGGATGAATCTTCTCAGTTACCCTTAGCCAGTCCCTTTGAAGGGTTTTCTGATCCAACAGTCATTCAGTAAGTCTAATAACTTGTTTAAAATATCTCTGTATTTTCAGTGTTTACTTGTTGTTTGAAATGATACTCATTTTCATAGATTTGTACATACATACGAGATAGGATGATTATTAAATAAGAAAACATATGAAAGAGTTTGGAAGAGTGAATATTTGTTTAGAACAAGTGTATGTCAATTGATTGCTACAATTGTGCTAAAGTAACTTTGGGAGCACCTGAGTGGTTCAGTGGATTAAGCATCCCGCTCATAATTTTGGCTCAAGTCATGATCTCACTGTGCATGGAATTGAGCCTCCCCTCGGGCTCTGTGCTGACATCTCAGAGCCTGCTTGAGATTCTCTCTTGCCCTCTCCCTCTCCTTCTGACCTTCCCCAGCTCGCTCTCGCTCGCTCTCGCTCTCTCTCAAAATAAATAAACATTTAAAAGTAAATAACTATAAAAGCATCTGTACTTGGTTTCCAAAAAAAAAAATCCATAAATTGCACAGTAAAAAATGATCTCAAAAAAGTAATGGCTCTAGGAACGTATAATTAAAAAAAAAAAAACTTTTTTTTCAAAGCTATTTTATCCAAACATACTCCTGTATTTTTGACTTTCACACTCAACATCAAATTTAAATATCTATCCATTCATACATCCTGAAAAACCACTATGCTGCAGGTACCGTTATAGTAGCTAAGGATATTGCATGAACAGAAGAAGCCTCTGCTTTTCTGTAGGAAGACAGACCTGAATGCAATATAGAGGAGATGATGGGTACGATGAAAAAACATAAACCAGGGTAAAGGAAAAAGCTTCCAGGGTGGGGTTGGGGAAATTGGCAGTGAAGGCCTCTCTGATAAGATAACCTTGGAGCAGAACAAAAGGAGAAAGCCTGTCAGATGTCTGGGCAAAGAGCATCTAGGCAGAGGGACTAGGAGGTACAGAGACGGTGAGCTAGAAATGTGTTTGGTGTTTTCATGAAAGGGTAAGGAGGCGAAGGTGAATAGAGTGGTGTGAACAAGGAGAAAAGTAATAAAACTGGAATCGGGCGACAGGGAACAAGTTTCTAAAAGGAAGAAGTTTGAATTTAATGTTAATTGATGTGGAAAGCTTCAAGCCAAAGAACGACATAATCTAACTTGTTTTAGAAGGACCATACTGACGACTATATGGAGGATAGACTGCATGGGGGGGAGGGTTGAAGCTTGAAGACAAAGTAACCGTCCAAGCAAGGGTAGACTTGAGTGAGAGGCATGGAGGTGTTGGAAGTGGTCAGATTCTGCATCTTGGTACAGATAGCAAAGAAGCCAATAGTCAGGAAAACCAGTATTCAGGATGAGCCTTATTTGGCAGGGGTATCAGTTCACGGGGAGATGAATTAGGAAAGGCATCAGTGGAGCCAATTCGTTATATCACTGTTGCATTTTATCTTCAGCTAGACGAACGTTCTATGTGTTTGTGAAACGTAAATTTGAGCTTTTGCAATTTTGCCTGTAAGACTCCGTTCTACCGCCCTTAGACCAGTTGCTGTACCATACATGCTCCCGTTTCAAAATTACAGACAGATTTCTCTCCCATCAAGTTTTTGACTCAGCCTTCACCCAAATAAACATACAACCAATTCAGCATTTTAGTTCCTAACTGCAGTGCTGGTTGAAATCAGATAGAACACCTTCAGTCTCAAAATCATCTAGTTTCAGACACCGTTCTATTCCAGTATAATTGGCCTTCTTTGCATTTTTTAAGAAAAATATTTCTGTAAATATGGATTTGGCTTTATTTTTTCCTAGTTCTGTTTAGATTTAAAAGGTATGTTTGCTATACCAGCAAATGTTTTTACTTAGAATAGAAATAGAAGGACTTATTACAAAAGGTTTCTTTAGTGATAGTAAGAAAGGCAAAACTTCCCAGGGTGAGAGCCACTTGGTCACCTGCCCATGTGCCTTCTAATCGTTTAGAACCTCCAGAGAATTAGGGAAGTGTTTTCTTGGCAAACATTTGCTAACAGCTAAGGAGTTTGGAAACATTTTCATCTCCCTGCATCATTTTTCATTTTCCAGTAGAAATGCAATCCTAGGGGCATTCACTCTAAACTGTTGCTGGTATACGTTCTCACACTTGTACAATCTGTTGAATCAAAAGTGCACTTTCGGGGTGCCTGGGTGGCTCAGTTGGTTAAGCGTCCGACTTCAGCTCAGGTCATGATCTCACGGTTTGTGAGTTCGAGCCCCGCATCAGGCCCTGTGCTGACAGCTCAGAGCCTGGAGCCTGTTTCGGATTCTGTGTCTCCCTCTCTCTCTGCCCCTCCCTGGCTCGCACTCTGTCTCTCTCTCTCTCAAAAATAAATAAACATTAAAAAATTTTTTTTTAATTTTTTTAAAGTGCACTTTCGAACTAATGTCTTAGGCTAGTTTTATGACGCCTGTCAAGACACCCCCTACCCTCACACCTCAGACTGGCAAAAGCAAATCTCAAAAATCTCTTAGCTCACAGCTTCAGCTGAGCCGAGATGTCCCCCAGAATCAGAACTTTTCTGTAAGAACAAAGTGGAATGGATGGATAAATGGAGGATTTCTTTATTAGGGCAAATTATTTGGCTTACATGCTAACTTAGGCTTACAGGCCCTCTGCCCAGAGATATAACGTCACTATCCTTATAACAATAAAAATTCAGGGAACAAATTTCAGGGTTATAGATCCTTGCCTTTAAAATACAATGCGAAAGACCCCTGCATATCATCAGAATTACTTTCCAGTCCTTTACTCATCTCATATTCACTTCTGGGAATCTGCACAGGCCCACAAGCTCCAAAACCCTTAGGAACAGAAAAAATTAAGATACTCAGAATTTTATAAATTTTTAGAAAATTCGTAGAGCACATATTATGTTGCACCCCCAGCAAGGCCTGGGATTGCACCCCATACTGAACATCTTGTATTTCTGCAGCAAAAGATGTGAGTAAGCTACTGCATGGAAAAATAAAGACTGTAAAAAGCCTTACGTCAATGCAGATCGAGTTTTGCTGTCAAATGAATTACGAACAAAACTTTGGGTGTTCAAAGTTTTTTGAGTTTTAGAATTGTGGGTAAGGCACCAGGGACCTGAATTAAAACAGAAATGAATAGACTGTGCAGTCAACAGCCTTTTCCTAGTCTACCAATTCATTCAATATCTTAGGGGACAGTTTTTGTTTGTTTTTGCCAACGAATCAGAGATGTTGCATTTTTATAGTTTTAGCAAGTGTATTTAACAAGTGAGCTAAGACCCCATTTGATAGTCATTTGGGGGAAGGTTTTTAACATAAATTAGTAATGTCTACTTCCAAGTTTTTCAAAGTGGGCAGATGTGACCATTTTTGTAGGTGACAAGTTTTCTAAAATCAATCAGGAAGGAAGCATTTTGCAAAGTCTTCTATCATGATCACACCACAGGCCAAGTTTTGTTCAAAAGCAGGAACTCCTACTTGCTATTAAAGTGGCACTTTTATTTTGAAGGCACAGTGTATTTTAAAATTCTGCTGTACGACCCTAGAATTGCTAGGCACTTGTTATCACAGAAAAGACAGAATGTGGAACACTAGTGTTTTTAAAAATAAGAACATGTAGGGGCGTCTGGGTGGCTCAGTCGGCTAAGCGTCTGACTTCAGCTCAGGTCACGATCTCGCAGTTCGTGGGTTCGAGCCCCGTGTTGGGCTCTGTGCTGACATCTCAGAGGCTGAGCCTGTTTCAGATTCTGTGTCTCCCTCTCTCTCTGACCCTCCCCCGTTCATGCTCTATCTCTCTCTGTCTCAAAAATAAATAAACGTTAAAAAAAAAAAAGAAGAACATGTAGTTCCTTTAAATTGGACAATTCTGAAAGGTAGTCAGCTATGATAAAATTGGAAACCTTGTCCATGATACAAAATGTTTTCACCATCACTCATCATCTCTACCAAGAACAGTAAATGGCTTACAATAGTTTAAAGATCTGGCTTTTATACTATTATCTCTATCAGCAACATCTTGTAGCAATTTGTACACTTTAGCTTCACTTTCTTTACAGCAAGAGCTTCTTGCCTCTGAATGATGCAGCGAATGCATTTATTTTTGAAGCTATCTCTGTATCTTTATCCCAGAATCCAAATTTTATTCTAGACAAAGCAGCTCTTCCACCAGTGGTTATTTTGACACAGTTTTTCCATAAAACATTGTTTTTGTTATGGAATTCATATATGTTGGGAATATATTTTTCTCCATCAGTACATCTTTCCATTATTCAGTAGCTCCCAGCCCTATCAGAGCAACACGCCCTTTTTATTATGACAGCATCCCCTCTATTATCTTAAAATGGAATTAATTCGTAGTTTCAAAAACTACGTATAATGTATTGACAATAAGGGAGAAGTAAGAGAATGTAAATTATAATAAAATAGACTATCTCTCAATATGTAAAATTCTCAGACAAACCACACTAGAAGACATAAATAAAAGGATCAGGGGCTGGTATTGCCTTTGGTGAATACATTTTTGTTTAAGACAAATTTCCATCCAATTACTGCTACAAAATTGCTTCTCAAATTTTGATGTGTATACACGTCACTTGCGGCTCCTGTTAAAATGTGGATTCTGATTTCAGAGGTCTAGGACCAGGCATTTCTAGTAAGTTCATAAGTGATTATAGTGCTACTGGTCCCCTTAAAGCTGGACACTTTGAATAGGGAGGGTGAACACAATTTCTTTATATTGACATTTAAGTGTGACAGTTACAACTGTTGACTGATAAAGGTGTTGCCATGGGTAACATAATTTTCCAAATAGCCTCAAATAAATTCAGGTCAGATTTTGCTGCCAAGTGAGTTATAAACAATCAGTTCATGACTGTTGAATGAACAAGAGTTGTTGGTAAACAACTCTTAGCAAAGTTCCAAACAATTTTTCCTCAGTTTGGACACTGGTTACATTCTCCAAAAAATGCAGTGTATATGAAAAGTGTGAAAGCAATATTTTGAATGTATACATAAAACAGAGTTTAGGTTAGGGGCGTCTGGGTAACTCAGCAAGTTAAATGTCTGACTTCGGCTCAGGTCATGACCTCACAGTTGGTGGGTTCGAGCCCCCTGCATCAGGCTCTGTGCTGACAGCTCAGAACCTGGAGCCTGCTTCAGATTCTGTGTCTCCCTCTCTCTCTGCCCTTCTCCCACTTGTGCTCTGTCTCTCTCTGTCTCTCAAAAACTCTGTTTTTAAACAGAGTTTAGGTTCTAGGCTCAAATAATTAGCAGATTTTTCACCTACATGAATGTCCAATAAAACCTTTGGAAGTTGTGTGGGACAAAGAACAACTCTTCATTGTACAAAATCATTGCACACACAGCAGACCTCTAGCATCCCTGGCCTGTACCCATCACATGCCAGTAAATGGCCCCTAATCATTGTTGATCAAAAATGTACCCACCCCATTTACAAAATATTCTGGTGAGACAGGCAGTATGACTTCTGCTGATTACCACTGCTTAAGTGAAACTCAAACATTACTGTTTTCATTTAATTAAAACAGAATCCAACAGAAACCCAGACATTATAGAAACATTCATTCTTTCCTCCAACTGTATAGCAAGCCTCCAACAATGTGTAATTTGTTGTAACACTTGTTCCTTACATTCTCCCACAACTTGATTTATGCATCTTCCATAATTATTTGCTGATGCTTGGTTGCCATATTGTTTTCTTCACATTATTTTAATTGTTTTTACTTCAATAGAAACTGGAGGGAGGATACCTGCATTTACCAAAATATTTTATTAGAACAGTTTTCTTCTTGGGCGCCTGGGTGGCTCAGTCGATAAAGTGTCCAACTTCAGCTCAGGTCATGATCTCATGATTCGTGAGTTCCAGCCCCATATCGGGCTCTGTGATGACAGATCAGAGCCTGCAGCCTGCTTCAGATTCTGTGTCTCCCTCTCTCTCTCTGCCCCTCCACGGCTGGCTCTCTCTCTCTCTCTCTCTCCTCTCTCTCTCTCTCTCTCTCTCTCTCAAAAATAAATAATAAAACATTTAAATTTTTTTTAAAACAACTTTATTTATAAATAAATAAATAAATAAATAAATAAATAAATAATATTTTCTTCCTACTCTTCAGAAAATTGTAAGTTCAGTTATTTTTCTTGGGTTGTATAGTTTAATGTTTGCTCTCAGAAATTCTGATTTATAGGTAATAAATAAATTATAAGCAGAGTATTCCTTATATTAATCCTATTTTTTCAGTTAATCACTATAAAGTAATTTCTGTAGGCTTCAACCTTATGAAAATAGGTTGATTAATATAGAATATATACACACCAAGAAATCTCTTCTCATAATTTTGTTTACAGAACTTTAAGAAGTCTGTTAGGCTAGCACTTAACAGAGATTAATTTTTGCAATAAATGTTAAAATGCAACTTAGATTCAATAGTTAAAAATGAGAAATATACTAATTTCTGTTTTTTCTTAGAGTTTTGTTTTTATATAATTCAGCTAGCCACACACCAAATACAGCATATGGATAGTAAGCAATGTAAATTTTAAATTTTACACAAATTACATATATATCACCAAAATTTTGCATATAAATATTGAAGACAACAATGAATAACTTGAAATCTGTTCAAAGAAGTTTAAAAAAATGAAGCAACTAGTTACGTACAAGGGAACACCCATAAGGCTGTCAGCTAATTTTTCAGCAGAAACTCTGCAGGCTAGAAGGGAGAGGTATGACATATTCAAAGGGCTGAAAGGAAAAAACTTACCATCAAGAATACTCTTCCTGGCAATGTTATTATTCAGAATTGGAGGAGAGAGAGTTTCCCAGACACAGAAAAGTTAGAGGAATTTATCACCACTAAACCAGCCTTACACAAAATATTAAGGAGACTTCTTTAAGTGGAAAAGAAAAAGCCATAAGTAGAAATAAGAAACTTATGAAAGAAAAAATTTCATTGGTAAAAGCAAACATGTAATTAAGTTAGTAGTTCATCACTTACAACCAAAGCTTACATGAAAGTTAAAAGACAAAAGTGGTAAAATAGATATATCTCTATAAAATTAGTTAACGAATACATAAAATAAAAAGATGTAAAGTATGACATCAAGTTCATAAATTGCAGTGAGGGAGTAAAAATGTAGTGCTTTTAAAATGTGTTTGAACTCAAGTGACTTAAAACCTAAAATAGACTGCTATCTATAGGGTGTTATATATGAACCTCATGGTAACCACAAACTAAAAACCTATTAGTAGATAAACAAAAAATAGAAAGGAATCAGGGAATATCATCAAAGAAAGTCATCAAATCACAAGTGAAGAAAGCAAGAGAAGAAGTGGGGGAAAAGTACAAAAATAACCGGGAACAATTAACAAAATGGTAACAAGCGCATACATATCAATAATTACTTCAGATGTAAATGGACTAAATGCTCCCCGTCATAGGCTCTATATGAAAGATATAAGGTGACTGAACGGATAGAAAAACAAGACCCATCTGTATGCTGCCTACAAGAGACTATCTTCATACCTAAAGACACACACAGACTGGAAGTGAACAGATGGAAAAAGATTTCACACAATAGAAACAAACTAACAAAGAAGCTGGGGTAGCAATATTTATATCAGACAAAATAAACCTCAAAACAAACTAGCAGGAATGCCCAGGTGGCTCAGTTGGTTAAGCAACCGACTCTTGATTTCAGCTCAGGTCATGATCTTGCATTTTGTAGGTTTGAGCCCCATGTTAGGCTCATGGTGACATCTAAAAAAATTTTAAGTTTTGTTTTAAAATAAAATCAAACAAACTAGCAAGAGACAAAGAAGGGCATTGCATAATGATAAAGGGATCAATCCAGCAAGAGGATATAACAATTATAAATATCTATGCACCCAACATTAGGAAAATCTAAATACATAAAGCAATTATTAATAGACATAAAAGGAGAAGCTGACAGTAATATAATAATAGTAAGGGCCTTTAACACTCCACTTACATCAATGGAGAGATCATCCAGATGGAAAATTAATAAGGAAACAGTAGCTTTGAACAATACATTAGATCAGATGAACTTAACAGGTATATAAAGAACATTCCATCCCAGAACAGCAGAATATACATTCTTTTCAAGTACACCTGGAATGTTCCCCAGAACATGTTAGACTACAAAAGAGTCTCAATAAATATAAGAAGAATGAAGTTATATTAAGTATCTTTTCCAACCACAATGGTATGAAACTAGAAATCAATTAAAAGAAAAAAAAAAACTGGAGAAAAATAAACACATAGAGTCTAAACAACATGCTACAAAACAGCCAATGGGCCAATGAAGAAATCAAAGATAAAATTTTAAAAATACCCTGAGACAAATTAAAATGGAAACACAACATTCCAAAATCTTTGGGACACACAAAAAAAGCAGTTCTAAGAGGGAAGTTTACAGGGATCCTGGCCTACTTCAAGAAACAGGAAAAATCTCAAATAAACAATCTAGTCTTGCACCCAAATTAATTAGAAAAAGAACAAAACCCAAAATTAGTAGAGCACTGGCTTTTGGGGTCTGGCTTATTTTACGTAAGGTAATGTCCTAAAGTTTCATGCATATTGTAGCAAGAACTTCCTTCCTTTTTAAGACTGACTAGTATTCCACCATATGTAATATGTATTATATTATATCACATTTTGCATTTTGGTAGGTTTTGTGTTTCTAGTAATTTGTTCATTTTATCTAGGTTATCCAATTTTTTGATGTACATTGTTCATAGTACTCTCTTATAATTCTATTTCTGCAGAATCAATTGTAATGTCCCCACTTTCATCTCTGATATTAGTAATTGTGATTTTTGCTTTTTTTCCCCTTAGTCCATCTAACTAAAGGCTGTCAATTTTGTTGATCTTTTCAAAGAACCAAACTTGTTTTCATTGAGTTTCTCCTTTTTTTTTAGTCTGTATTTCACTTATCTCTGCTCTAAAATTTAGTATTTCCTTCCTTCTGCTAGCTTCGGGTTTAGTTTGTTCTTCTTTTTCTAGTTCCCTAAGTTGTAAAGTTGGGTTGTCGATTTAAGATCAGAAAGTGTCTATTTTTTTTCTTAGCATTTACAACACGCCAAAAATTGGGAACCCTGAGTATGCTCACACACAAACTCTAAACATTAGAAAAGCAGATTTCAAAAAACATCTAAAGAAATTTTTGACGTGATTACATAGCAAGAGACTATTCAAGGAATGTTCTTGAAGTTTCTTGGCCCTCCAAAGTATAGATAGAATAGATGGAAAGAGGGACCCAAAATTCAAAAGAGTAAGAATTTTATTAGAAAATATCAAGCCCTGGGGTGCCTGGGTGGCTTAGTAGGTTAAGCGTTCAACTTTGGCTCAGGTCATGATCTCACAGTCTCTGTGTTTGAGCCCCCCATTGGGCTCTGTGCTGGAGCCTGCTTCAGATTCTGTGTCTCCCTCTCTCTCTGCCTCTCCTCTCCTCTCTCTCTCTCTCAAAAATAAATATTAATTTTTTTTTAAGTGTGAAGCCCTGAATAAGGGGACTCATGATAAATACTAAGTTCAAATTTAAAAGACTATTTCCGGGGCGTCTGGATGGCTCAGTCAGTTAAGTGTCCAACTTCAACTCACATGATCTCACAGTTTGTGGGTTGGAGACCTGCATCAGGCCCTGTGCTGACAGCTCAGAGCCTGGAGCTTGCTTCAGATTCTGTCTCCCTCTCTCTCTGCCCCTCCCTGGCTTGCACTCTGTCTCTCTCTCTCTCTCTCTTTCAAAAATAAACATTAAAAAAAATTTTTTAAATACTATTTCTTAAAGAATATTTCTCTTCCTAGAGAACTCTTAGCTCATCTAAGTTCCAGTTTCTAAACCTAGGTGTTTGACATTCCAGCCACTAAAAACATTGTAGTTGCAGTCGCAGAGTCTGTGCTTGGTAATGAAGAGTCAGGAAGAATATGAGAATCACCAGGAGACTGAAAAAACGAAAACTGGTTTCCAGTGTTCAACAACAACAAAAAATGTGACTCTAGGTAAAATGAACTAATTGTTCAGCCATAATTTGTTGAACACCTAACCTATGCTAAACACCAAGCATAGTTTGGGGAGACAATAAGAAAATAGAATCCCTAACCTATAGCTTACATTCTAGTGGAGGGCCCAGATTAGATCATGAAAAGATACAGTGCTGGGGCACCTGGGTGGCTCAGGCAGTTAAACGTCTGACTCTTGGTTTCGGCCCAGGTCATGATCTCACAGTTCTTGAGATCCAGCCCTGTGTCGGGCTCCGTGCTGACAGCCCAGAGCAGGCTTGGGATTCTCTCTCTCCCTGTCTCTCTCTCTGTCCCTCCCCTGCTTACACTTTCTGCCTCTCTCTCAAAATAAATAAATAAACTTAAAAAAAAAGTTACTGTACTGCAGTAGAGATTAGTGTTACAACAGAGACCAGAAAATAGGTACAGTGCAAGGGTAGAGAGGGACAACCTTACACTACCTGGAGAGGTAGACAGGGCTTAGGTGCAGATAAAGAGAATGACCTTCACCAGCTGATGAATGGAAATGCTAGGGAAGAAGAATGAGGAAAAAGCAGGGAGAGAAGGGCATGGAAGTTTCTTCTGATGTGTGAAAGAAGAAAGGCTATCTTCAGAGTGGGGGATGTTCTGGCAACAGCCATCTTAAGCTGGGCTTCTGGTTCATATGTCAGATTGGACATTAAGGTTGGAGGGCAGATGACAATGGTTTTACTTGGGCGTCATTTAATACAGGTAGGGCTTTAAGCTAATCAAGTTATCTGTTCCTCCGATATTATTTGGAGCCATTGAAGAGGGCACTGTGTCAAGACAGTTGGCTGGTCACTACTGACTGGTGGTTTCCACTGGACATCAGCAGGAACACCTGGGCACTGACTTGACACCCATGTGGCTCCCTTGTGCAGATGACAGGCTGAGGCTGTGTTCTCTTGATCTAGGGCTTTCATGACTGTGATATCTCCAAGTCTACACCTCAGCCTTCCTTGAATTCCTCTGACCTGTTCACTAATACTCACTCTTAGGAGAGCCTGGGTAGCTCAGTCGCTTAAGTGTCTGACTCCTGATTTTGGCTCGGGTCATGATCTCACTGTCATGAGGTCCAGCCTCATGTTGGGCCCCATGCTGGGCATGGAACCTTCTCCAGATTCTCTCTCCCTCTCTCTCTGCCCCTCCCCACTCACATGCATGCTTTCTCTATCTCTCTCTCTCTCTCTCAAAAAAAAAAATATATATATTATATATATATATATATTTATATATAACATATATGTAAATGTATATATTATATATAATATATACATATATATTTATATATATATTTATGTATATATATTATATATATATATTCAATCTGCAAGTATGCATGTGAACATTTCTATTTTGCAGCTAGTCCTGCAGCTTTTGACATTAAAGATCAAAATTCTCTTACCCTTTTTTTCTGGTTTTGTGTACCCATATCCCCTCAAAGTGCCGGGTGACTATTGTCCAATTCTTTGAGCTGGGGGGAAGGGAAGATAACAGAGTGAATGGTGGAAGGGACTGAATAAAATGCGTGCATGGGAGAGGACAAGAGATGGGAGTGGAGATAGAGAGGCAGTTAACCAAATTGTTTACAGAGCTAAGTAGTAAGATTTTGAGTGGCTTTTGTTTTCTCTTTAATGCATTTATGTTAAAAACCTGTTTACAAAGAGCCACTTATTACTTTTATAAACAGAAAACTACTCATGAATATTGTTATTTTTCTCAGATAAAGAAGAATCACAATGAGTCAGCAGGAGTTCCCCAGGAATTAGTTATCATAAATAAACCTGATATAAGATTTAGATAGAGCTACTAAGTGGATAAGTCAGGAGAATACATATACATGGTATTTCTGATTATTTTATTATGTGGAACCAAAATTGATTAAATAATCTCCAAAAAGTGTTTATCATAATGTGTGACTCTCAACCTAGAGTAATGCCTTTAGCGAATTGCCACAAGGCCCCACATAGCTTCATCTAATAACCTACATGAAAAAAACAAATTTGTGTTTATTAAATTTGCAGCTGGAAACTGAGGGAAAGATATCAGAAGCACGATTCACAATAACTTCAAAGGAACAGCAGCATGGGTTATATTACTGAGATACCAAGCAGTGATATGTGTCCAGTTCAGCAAACCAGCTCTCCATGCCTGGGATGGGAGGCGACCGGAGAGAGAGTAGAGGTACAAGACCAACAACCTGAGCTGCCTGCAGGCTCGGGAAGATCTGCAAACACCGGTTCCCTAGCCCAAAGCTACCATGACGTTAGGCATCCTTAATGAAGACGCCACACCTGGAACAAGGTGAGGACTGTTCCTCCATTCTCTGATTAGATGGCAACCTTCATCACTTGCATATCTGTGCCCTACTGGCCCAATTGCATTGAGTGGGGGAGTGGGGAAAGGAGAGATGGCCCTCATCCCAGAGAATTTGGGAGCTATTTTCCAGTGCCAGTGGACCAATACTACCTACGGCTGCTGGTATTCTTGGAGTCCACGCACTTGTTTGGACCCAATACTTAGATCAGCTAAAGAACAGATACCTTTCTGCAATTTCCCGAACTTGTAACTTCCTCCCCATTGAGTGTATTTGTGCAAAATATTGCACAAGGACTTTCAAAAATTGTTAAAGCTAAGCTTGTTTCTAAAGTCCAGCTCACAGTTCATTTTGAGATTGATGGGTAAAAGATATTTTCTACTCTCATTTGCTAAAACCATGAATCTGGATTTGGTCCTAGGTAGAGAAAGTGTTCTTTATGATGACATCTCCTATAAGAGGAGATTCTGGTTAACCTCACTGGTATTGATTGACAGTTTCCCAAAAGTCTTTAAGTTGGCATTTAGATATGCGCTCTAATTTAGTCATCTTATTATAAAATCTGCAGTGTATTTAGCTATGAATACTTATAACCAAGTAGGTAATAACCTTTTTTACAGGAAGGAAATGTGTCCCTCTTAGGATTTTTATTTCTAGTCCTTTTCTTTCATCCTTTTAAATTTCTTTCTTTTCTTTCTGTTCTTTTCTTCCTTACTTTTCTTTGTCTTTCTTTTGTCTTTGTTTTGTCTTTCTTTCTTGTCTTTCTTTTTTGCTTTTCTTTCTCTTGTCTTTCTTTCTCTTTCTTTCTTCTTTCCCTTCTTTCTTCTTTTCCTTCTTTTCTTCTTCCTTTCTTCCCACTCTCCTTCCTGCCTATCTTTCTATAGAGTCAGACAGTACTAAACACAAAACAGTTGATGACTGGGAGCGAGAGCCCAATCTTTATGTAACAGAGGGCCCCCAGACGGGCCTAAACTGTTGCAAATTCAGACAAGCCTAGAGAGGTTCCAGGGCCAGCTGTATTTGTGTGAGACTGAGGAGTCCCCTGAGGCAGAAAACTCCCGAGGAAGGAGAGTCAAGGCCAGAGTCCTCGTCCAAAGATAATGTACTAGACCATACTCCCACTATCTGCCAAGGACATGCAGCGGAGCATCACATCAGCTGCTGGGTGAAGGCCCAGGGCCCAGGGCCGCCTAGAGGCAGCTGGAGGAAATGAGTGTGGGATCCTGTGTGGCAGGAGTAGCAGACTCCCAGAGGGAGACAGGAGACCATTCTCCAGCTGAATTCTGCAGGAGGGAGTAAGGTCAGAGGCAAATGGTATGGCCTAGGGAATCAGAGTGTTTTGAAATATTTTGGAAAAAAATCTGAAGGGAAAACTGATGTACATCAAAGAGCATATTCCCTTATCATTCATGATGAGAAAATGCTGATAAAAGATAACTCACTTGTGCTATAGAGGTAGGTCCTCTGTTTACAAACACCTCCTTTAGGTTAGGGAGAACCTACGGATTGCTCATTCCAAAGTTACTCTAACGCCAGTATTTAAAAGGAAAATTTTTGCACCCTTAAAGGTGCACCCCAGGGGCACCTGGGTGGCTCAGTTGGTTAAGTGTCCGACTTCGGTTCAGGTCATGATCTCATGGTCCATGAGTTCGAGCCTGGTGTGGGGCTCTGTGCTGACAGCTCAGAGCCTGGAGCCTGCTTTGGATTCTGTGTCTCCCTCTCTCTCTGCCCCTCCCTGCTCAAGCTCTGTCTCTCTCTGTCTCTCAAAAACAAATAAACATTAAAAAAATTTTTGTTGAAAGTGCACCCCAAAAAAGTTGCAAATCTCCTTTAAGGAAATAGAACACAACTTTTGCCTGACTGGAATTATTATACTTTTGAAAACACAATTAAACCTATGTTGTAAATACTTCTTCCACTCGACAGAAGTATAAATGCACTTTGAAACATCTTTCTTATAATGACTGTCTTTAACTCAGAATTAACAAGGAAAAGGTAAGCAGATTTGGGGAGATTTTTTTATTGCTATTATTATAAACACATACAATGACTTCTTCACAGTGTGTGTGGGCTTAGCTGGTTGTACACAAACATTTCTAGACATCAATAATACTTCTATACTTTCATAAGCTTTTAAGTATAGCACCTTGCAATAATATGGTCTCCCCTCATCACTACATTTTCTCATTTGTGGACCTCAGCAAGCACATCTCCAGGCTTCAGTTTGGGCCAGCTCTGACGTTGCTGGGAGCATCAAACTCATTGACCTCAAAATGCATATAGTTGGGTTCTATAATGTTTTTCGGGGGTGTTTTTCTCTTTTTTTTCTATATCAAGAGAGGAGAAAAAAATATATAAATTGCACGTGGCCTAAAATGGACGTCGTCTGGAGATGACGACTTGTGTTAACTGCATAGCCTTGCTTCCCGTCCACAGAACACGTGCCCATTTCAATATTTACAGAATGTATTATTAGGGAACATAGAATAATAAAACATGAAATGAGGCAAAAGCATAGGAATTTGGCTTTTATTTTCCTTTTGGTAGAGAGATTTTTGTCTCACTCTTGGAACGAACTTAAAATAAAGGCTGTTAAGCGAGGCTGGAAACAATTTTTTTAAGCAAAAGCAGGAGTTATATTCACCTTTTTGGAATTGTACAGATGTAACCTGTCTAGAGAATAAGAAGGAAAGAAGGGGCGTCTGGGTGGCTCCGTAGGTTAAGCATCTGACTTTGGCTCAGGTCATGATCTCCCAGCACATGAGTTCGAGCCCCACATCAGGCTCTGATCCTGCTTCAGATTCTGTGTCTCCCTCTCTCTCTGCTCCTCCCCAGCTTGTGCTTTGTCTCTTTCTGTCTCAAAAATAAATAAACATTAACAAAAATTAAAAAAAAAAAAAAAAGGATGGAAGAGAGTAGTAGATGACATTAGAAGAACTCATACAATGGCATTTTTTAAAAAAATACTTTGGTCAGTTTAGCATTAAGAAAAACAAGGACACCTTGGTGGCTCAGTTGGTTAAGCATGCAAATCTTGATTTCAGCTCAGGTCTTGATCTCGTGATTCGTGAGTTCAAACCCCACATCGGGCTCTGGCCAACAGCACAGCCTGCTTGGGATTCTCTCTATCCCTCTCTCTCTGCTCCCCCCAAAAATAAATAAAATTTTAAAACTTAAAAAAAAACAAAGAAAAACAAAGGGTAAGCGTTTTGTGATTTGTGTATGCATGTCTGTGCGTGTAAATGATAAGTCTATTTCCGTAGGTCTTACTGTTTCTTATCTCATACACACACACCAGAGGACTTAACCTATCTATATAAGGTCCATACAGAAGTGGGTCTGACTAAAGATGGCAGAAACTTCCTCAGAGTCTACCACATCGTGCCTCTCCTTCCTGCCACTCACTAAACATGATTTACAAAATGGACGCTTTCAACAATTCTTCCGTCCCTCCCTTTTATAGGAAATAGACAATTTTCCTAACACATAAACACCTCTTACCCCAAGTTTACAAGAACGTGGATCAGGAGTCTGACCTATCTCTTTTGAAAAGCTGCCCATCTTTCATATGGAGCGTAACAGATGAAGTGCAAAAATAGTAATGGATACCACTCTAGGCGATCATTGATGCTATAAGGAGCGAGGAAAGGAGAACCTCTGTGAAGAGAGAATTGGAAGAAACAGTAGAATTCGCTCTGTTTTTAAATATCCTAAGTGAATATGGTCTAAAAACCACAAAGCATAGTTTTATCCTCAAAGGATGTAAAGGAAATAGAATCTTCAGAAAAGAAAGGCTGATTTGTGCTGGGGAGAAAGCTGAAAAGAACATTTTATAAGAAAGTCAAACTTCAGCCAAGCCCTTAGTTTTTTCAGCCTGAGGCCTGAACTATAAAAATTGGAAGGAACTCTCTCTTTAGGACTAGACCAAAGAGTTTATATTATGGATCCTAGCAGCTAACTTTGTGTTAACTACTTCTCTCCCGCTATGCTAAGCCTGGTAATGGGATTAGGATGCTTCTACTCTGGCTTCCTTCTTCCACTTTCCTCTCTGCTAGAAAAATCTAGGACTGTTGGGCATGGAGGACGGCACTTGTTGGGATGAGCACTGGGTGTTGTATGGAAACCAATGTGACAGTAAATTATATTTTAAAAAAATAAATAAAAATTAAAAAAATAAAAATAAAAATCTAGGACTATTATTAGCATCATTGCCTGATGATTGGTAACACAAATAATTATTGGCAAATAACCAAAACTGAAAAAAAAAAAGTTTAGCAACAATATACAAGACATTGTTCTGTTCCATATATCCAGACGATTTTAAACTCAGGTTCAGATAATTATAACGTGTGACCTGTAGAACTTGAACGTTTATGCTGAGCTTATATCAAATTTATCCAAGTTGAAACAACTGAGTAATGATGTCAAAGATTCATACTTAATAGTTGAATTGTATTCCCTTTAAAACTTAAAGGTGAATTGAAAATTTAGGAAAAACTATGAAATTCTTTTTTTTTTTTTAATGTTTATTTTGAGACAAAGATAGAGTGTGAGTGGGGGAGGGCCAGAGACAGAGGAAGACACAGAATCAGAAGCAGGCTCCAGGCTCTGAGCTGTCAGTACAGAGCCCAACACGGGGCTCAAACTCATGGACCATGAGATCATGACCTGAGCTGAAGTCGGACACTCAACTGACTGAGCTACCCAGGCTCCCCAAAAACTATGAGATTCTTAAAGCAGGACCTGTTTCTCCCTACGGTATTGCCATTCAAATTGAAGAACTAATATAAGTAATGATGCATCTGTCACTAGAGGGGGTTAAAGCATTTCTGTCCTCTGTTGCCCTGGGGAAAGAAAGGTTCTAGAGAGTTGTCCTTCCTCCCCCTTGGTATGTGTGGGAGTATTAAACCCCAAATAGAAGAGTGCTAAACTTTTTTTTTTCATATTTTGTTTTTCTATAAACAAACTTTATCTGTGGCCTTGTAGCAGACAGTCAGTTCCAGGAAACACACAGCAACAATGTCATTCCCCTTGCATTGCACATAATATAAAAACAGAGTTTAAGTAAATATTTGAATTAGGACAATTTGAAAAATTTGACTTTGGAGTAGCCTTTCCCTGGCATGTATCGATCACTCCTTTGCAGAGTGGCTGTTTCGGTAGATTCTGTATGCAAGAGCTGCACCATTTAAATGAAGCTGGTTCAATGAAACATAGCAAATACTAGCAGGGTATCATCTTAAAAACTCAGCATTTGCAGAACAGAACTCAAATTAGGAGGCTCAGCTCCCGCTGCGTATCAAAGAAATCTGACTTTAAATAGCGGTAGAGCAACACCTAGTGCTAAATGTAGATATAGCAGAAAGATCAGTGGTCACAACTGGCTTATTAAATTACGTTAAGGTTGCAGTTAGACAGCTTTCTGTATTGGTATTTTGACCATGGAATTAGTCTGTGAAATGACAGGCATGGACTGGCTGATCTCTCAGGTCCCATTCCATTCTGCAATTCTCTAGTTGGGTCATTACTATGTACCTTTCATTCTTATTGCCCCACATGTTTTTTAGTGAACTTGTCAGTTGGGTAAAGGAGGCTTGCTTAGGCCGAGCTTTTATCTTTAATGTCAATTAGCTTTGTGTGGATCATGAGGAAGAAATAGAAAGGCTTATGTACTGGGACAATGAGATGGGGAAGTATCTAGAAATGCCTTTTTCTCCTCTTTAAAATAAATATATAAATAAATAAAAACCAGGGCAGGGTGTCTGCATTGTTGAAAAGAGAAAGGAAAGTGTGGGCCTTTGTGTACACAAATGATAGCATCATCTGGTAAAAGTAGGTGTTTATACTATGCTACCCAACTCCTTATGTCAAAAGGATGCACTTAGTTTACCAGTTGTCCTATCTCAGAAAAGATCACAATATCATCTGAATGGAAATATGCTACAAGCATAAGTTTGTATAATCCACTTCTCATGAGTACAAATTTTCATATCTTCACTATTTCATTTTTCTGTAGAGTAGAAGACACTTGTTATCTATGAAAAGTAGCCAGGTAAAGAAGTCGATGAAACCCTTGAATAGACAGAGATGCATAAAGATCATTCAATTAGATAGATCCCTGTGAATATGAGCCGCTTCCAAAGTTGGCATCACCGTGGATTAAAAGGCACATTCGAGCTTTCTCCCAGAGGCGGAAGTTCTTGCTAGACTCACGCGGTTCGTCTGTGGCCTTGTTTCTTCCTCTATTTAACACAGAGTCATGTGGATGTTTGTCACATGCTGGTAGAGCAAGGTTAAAATAATCCCAGGATGGGCACACCTCTCCTATATATTCCCATACAATGCACATGTATCTGCAGTGCGGTCTCACAGCTCAGAGAGTCGACCTGGAAGATTTTCTTCGTGTTTCTATGTGGATGTTCATGGAGAGGGAATGGAGAGATTTAAGGTACCAAGATATTAAATGTTTCCAAGTGAAGCCCTGAGGAGCCAGCTTTCTCAGCAAAATGGTCTAGATAAAAGCAGTTTCATTCATTCATTCATTCATTCATTCATTCATCAGTACTTCCTAAGCATCTACTATGGGCCAGGTATTATTCTTGGCTCTGGAATGTAACAGGGAACAAAACAAAGTCTTTGCCTTCATGGAGCTTTCATTTTAGTCGAGAAGACACACAGCTAACAAATAAGGCAAGAGCTATGAAGAATAAAGTCAGGTGGTAAAAATTAAGCTCAATAGAGGGATGGGGGAAGAGATTGATGAGAAAGGTCTGTGATGAGGGGCTTTTTGAGCAGAGACCTGGATGAATTGTGGGAATGAATCAAGTGTTTGTACCATCCTTAGCTCACCTTGCTTTCTTGTATTATGAGCATACAGAAAAGTGAGGTTCCTGATATTTTAACCATTGCTTGGAGAGTAGAGTAAAAACTCTGTTTCCTGGCCAATCAGAAGCTAGTTTAGAGAGGTTAACCCTACCTAGCCGCTCTCAGCTAGTGGGTGGGGATTTATCTTTGAGTTCTCTGCATGTCCAGAGCCTCACTTAATTCTCATCAATCTATTTATCTACACGAGGTACTCCATGGCTCCTAAGGGTACCAGTTGCCTCCCGGCTTTTCATCCCTTTTCAAGGAGCTGGAAAAGAAGAGCGATTTGGCTTTACGTTCCTTCAATCCTTTCCCTTCTTGGCCTCTGCTGTGTTGGTTGACAAGTTTTAATTATTTTATGACACAGTCACCAGGGCTGGGCTGAGATCACCAATTTGTTACTCAAAGGCTGTTAATTATCCAGCTGGCGGATGCTGTCTCAGGGCTGTCTATTGGTGTGCCAGGAGGGCAAAATGAGGCCTCCGTAGAGGAACTCTAGGTGAAATCTCTCCAGCAAAAATCCAATTGGCCAATAGACAGTGTGCAGTGCTTGGTTTGTTCCCTTCGCTTATACCAGACAGAAGTGGATCTAGCTGGTGGTTCCCAGCCCTCAAGGAGATAGCATTTTTACTGATAAAGGCTTCTTAGAGACAGGCATTTGGGCCACGCAGGCAGTTTAGCTCCCTTGGGATTTCTTTCAAGTCACGGCATCTGAGATATGGAAGGAATCTTAAAAATTATCTAGTCTAACCTCCACATGTTGCCGAGAAGGACATCAAGATGGTGAGAGGTTTTGATTTACTCAAGGTCACACAGCCGTGGTCTTTCCCTACTGCATTATGCTGCTCCCCCATCTTATTCATTGGTTTTAGCCTCCACCCTTGGCCAGCCATTCGGGAACAATGCGTGCAACAGCCATCATCTCCACACTAAGGGCAAGAGCCCCCACGTGAAGCACTGAAAGATGGAAAACAAGGCACAGCAATGCTCTAGATAGAAATTCGGATTTCTACTTCAGTACATAGAAATGAAACTTTGGTTTCAGTTTTCCCCTTTGTTCTAATTTTATAAAATGAAATAACGAAGAATCTCTCGCTCCCTCCCTCTCTCTCTCTCTAACTGGGAGTAGAATCAGCAGTTCTAAAACTGTCTCCCCTGTGTATACGCAGCAGCATCTCCCTTCCTATTATGTTCTTGGTTTGAGTACAGCCCTGGTATACAGCTTTGGTATACTTCATGGTTCAATTTTCACATATGCATGTATGTTTTACAAGATGTAGTACATCTGTAAACTGACCTGGTAGTGAAGAACAAAAATTACCAGCTTCGGAGTCAAGCATCCCCAGATTCAAAGCCAGGATTCAATGCTGATTGGTTGTGTCACCTTTGTTATTTAACACCTCAGAACCTCAGCTTTGTCATCTGTAAAATGGGAAAAACAACGACAACGGTAGTGAAGCCATCCTCACCGTTCCTCCCTCTCTTTTGCTTGTTGCATGGATATAATTGGATCCAAACGTGGGTTTAGTTTCTCACAGAGCAATTTGGTTCTTTCCTTTTTCAAAAATGCCAAGAGAAGGAACTAAATGAGTATACATTTCCTGTCTAAGAGGATTTCAAGGTCTGTCCCTGAAATCAACTTAAAAACAAGCATAATCTGAGAACATTTCAGGTTGCATAGAGTTCCTTCTCTCTCATTCTGCTCCTTTGCCCTTTCTCTCTATTTATTTCCCTTTTGTCCACCCTACAAATATCTTTTGTAAAATGTACATGAATGGCCCGTGGTTTCCATCAGTCCTCTGTCCTGGAATCAACTCTGTCCAGACCCAGGCTTTGGATCTGTGAGTGACGCAAGAAGCTGTTTTTGGCTTCGGGAATGTTTTCTTCTATGTTCTGACTCCCCTCTTGTTGTCCTTCTTTCCTCTCCATCTTCTCTCCACCTCTCTTCCCCAGACACCCCCACTGTTTCTCTCTTCCTGTTTTCTTAGTTTCTTCCCCGCTCCTTGGTGGCCAAAGCACCAATCAATCACAGCCGCTGCCACAATCTCAGTTCTATCTGTGGCTCCTCTGTCTCCATGATTAAACAAGATAGGAGCAGCCTTTCCAAGGACAGACCATCTCCACAGTAGCCTGTGGGAGGCTGCCTGGTGAGGTCAAGCCTGCCAATAAGAGCATTTCCTTGCAGCTGCAAGGCTCGGGAGAGCAAACTGACAGCGAGCTGCACAAGTTTGCCGCGACACACTTAAGTTGTTTTGCTCTGCAAAAACATGGGAAAATTCTGATAAATTCCAGATGATTTCAAAACACATTCGGGGGTCAGATATACAAAAGGCAGATAAAATCTAAATTAGGTAAGTACAAGTTGATGCACAAATCTCCATTTGGGTCCAAACATCTTGCAGATTGGAAGGCTTTAAATTTGACAATTCCCAGTTAGGGATGATAAAAATTGAACTTTGCTCTCCTTAAACCCCAAGCCATTATGAGAAGAGAGGGTTCACTCAAAGTTGAAGTCAAATGGTTAGTAAAAAGCAGAAGCAAATGAATGATCATTAGGAAGGTTTTTATGCTGTTAAGACACTTGAATAGCTGGAAAGACAAAAGAGTATATAGAAGATACTCATCACTGGGTCCGCATGAGCGATATATCTTCACAGTGTAAGCTAACATACCTGTTCCATTGTCCCTGTTCTAAGAAGATGGGCTCCATGTTGGTGTTGAAGGCAGGCAGTGGATTTTTCCTTACAGTCCTTATACTGTGACCTGCATTCATCAATACTGTCAAGGATTATTGAGCCAGTTGTAGCCATATGTCTGAATAAAAGTTAGACCTTTCATTTTACGCAGTTAATAAACTTGCTTTTTTTTTTCCTCACCATTCAATTTAAAATTTTTGTACCTATAGAAAAGCTGAAAAAAGCATAAGAAACACTAAACTAGTTTCACCAATGGGACATTCTTTTATATAAGTATCATGCCATTCATACTCCCAAGATACTCAGCATTGATACACTGTTATCCAATATTAAATGCATATTTAAATTTTTCCAATTGTCTCAGAAATATTTTATTACCTTTCACGACATGGACAATTTTGAAGAGTCCAGGCTACTGCTTCATAAATGTGCCCGTAACCTGAATTTGTCTGATTGTTTCTTTGTGATTAGATCCAGGCCAAACATTTTTGCCCAAAACACTATTCAGGTGACAGTGTAGACTTCCGTTGCATCATATCAGGAGGCACTGATGTCAATTTCTCCTGGTATTGGTGATACAAAGTTTGATCACTTGGTTAAGGTGGTGACCGCCATATTTTCCACTCTAAAAGTATCCTTTTCCATTGTGCTTGAATCCCAAGCACAAGGGGGATAGCAGAGTGTTAATTTTCTAATTTTGTCATTCCTTTTGTATATATTAGATGGAATCCTTAGTATGAAACCCGGGTCTTTCTGATGTCAAAGTTCATGCTCTTTCTGCTACAGGAGCTACCTCTCCAATATGTAAACAAATGAAGCTAATCATCTGAAGCTGCTGGGACAATAAAGCATTTTAATTTCATCTCTTGTTTAGAGGTCTGTTTTCTTTTACCTTGACAAAAACAGTCCCCTTTCTGTAACTTTGAGACCCACTTAAAAAAAAAAAAAAAAAAAAAAAGAACAAGATGCATGCAGAGCTATTTCTAGGGTTCACATGTAAAGAGGTAGAGAGTGTCCAAATCAGCTTCTCTCCTTCAGCATTGCTGACATTATCCCACCCTTTGGGGGGGATTTAGGTTACATTTCTTTCTTTCTTTTTTTTTTTTTTCTTCCGTGGCAAAGCTGGATTGAAGAGGAGTTTGGCACAACCTCTGCCATTCTTTCCTGAGCAAAGACCGCTGGATCACCCTAGGTAAGGGGGAAGGTAGGGTGTGCAAAGCAGCCTCCAAGGAGGATTGATTGCACACCCCCTTCCTGTGGTGCCAAATGGGAGGCAGGGGGCGCTGGAGGGGGACAGGAGGTGGCAGGGGCCCTGTGAGCCTCGCTGGCTACAGACACCGGGAACACAGAAGACATGGCCCATCTGAGAGGAAGCCCTGGTCACAAGCAGAATTACACTCTCTCCTTTCCAATTAGCTGCCTTCTCTGCAA
Source organism: Lynx canadensis (assembly GCF_007474595.2). Lineage (NCBI taxonomy): Eukaryota > Metazoa > Chordata > Mammalia > Carnivora > Felidae > Lynx > Lynx canadensis. Next base: position 64,688,424 of record NC_044311.2, read on the forward strand.
GTCTCTTTGCTTTAAGGAAGCTGGTGTGGGTAGATTCCTGCGGAAACGTGTGGCTGGGAAAATACACAGCGAGAAATCCCTGGTTCTACCTCTGTCCCTTTTCTTCTTCACATTAAGGGGCAACAATTCTTCTAATCACGAATAAATTCAGGTTTATAAGTCACACTGGCAGTATCAGGGTAGCCTGACAGTGTTACAAACCCTAAAAAAGCCCCCCCCCCAGATTAAAACAAAAAATATTCTCTTTGTTTGCCATCTTTGTACTGTTTAACATGAGTATTTCAACAGTCTTTATTTTCCAAACACGCAAACAGGGGAGAGTGATCTGACCCACAGTATATTGACATACCATGTAGCTATAACCTTGAGATAAAAAGTAAAGGAAAAAGTCAAAACAGCCCAAACCAGATACTAACACAAACAAGTCTTTCCTCAGTCCAGACCCCTTCCCTCTGTAGCAAGGGCAACACTAGGATTAGCACAGAGCGGCTAGCACTCTGTGGTTAGCACTATGTGTGGCATAGTGGACACACTTACCTCTATGCTGGGGCAGACGCTCAGGGCCCAAGTGCGCAGCTACAAGGTCCAAAGTATTAGTTCATTTGTTCAACAAATGTGTATTAAGTATCTATTCTGGGCCAGACACAATTCTAGGTGTTGGGAACATCTTACACATCTAGGGCTTCTAAAAGACTTGGAAGGCCTCTGCCCTTGTGGAACTTACCTGGTGGCATTAGGAACAAAAGAGAGAGAGAATATCCTCCCACAATGTTGACAGAAGATGGGAAATAACGGCTATTGCAGAAAGCCTGAGCTGATTTCCTGGATCCTGTATATCCAAGAAAGCCACTGCTTCAAAATCTGGGTCGCACTGTGGAATAGCTATAGAAGGCCAAAACACGGAAAGAAAAAGGCAGAGAATCAGAGAGAAGCTTCCTTCCTCACCATTCATGGAAGGATCCTTTAGGAGTTTTACCATATTGATCAGGAAGAGTCAAACCCAATGTCTGTAAGTTGATGCATAAAAGCAACAGTAATGACTGTACCTCTGTCCCATGCTGAAAGAACCCCAAAGATGGACCACCCAATGTAATAATAGGGAGATAACTAAGCTGCTTTGCTATACAGAGCTCGGTGCTGAGAATTTTACATGTATTGGCTCATTTACTTTTTTTAATCACCACTCGGCGAGATATACACTAATTTTATTCCCATATGAAGAAAGATCCAGAAAGTTAAGTAAATTGCCCTTGCCCAAGGACACATACCTGGCAGATAATGGATCCTAACTCTGTCTCATACCAAAATCCGTGTTCTAAACCACTGCATTTCCATTCATAAAATTATTTTTCATCATCTCATTTAAAGGAAAGAGTATTAATATAGAACAGGAGAATTATTCAGCTATCTTCAGAAAACCGTCTGTGTTTTCAGATTATTATCTTAGAAGAAACAAACGTGTCCTATTAGTCAAAAGCAAATACGTACCACTTTCTCAAATACATGAGAAATCAAGAGATAAGCCTTTTACAATCGCTTCAATGTACATAAGCCCAACATCTAATTATTGAATTGAATTATGATTCAAGAATGATTGGAGAGTAGGGGCCGTGGCGGCTGAGGTCATGGTGGTGGTTGTGAGGTGAGGCAGGCCGAGGGGGGGCAGCCTGAGGAGGGGGAGCCCGAGGAGGGGAGGGCGGGGGCTGGTGGCAGCGGCGGGTGAACTCGCGATAAAAAAAAATTAAGAAAAAAGAATGATCGGAGATTGGTATTTCATCCGACTAATAAGTTACTGCTCAAAGTGCATTTTACAACCGCATACACTTCCACCTTCGTTCTCTACTTGATAATTGAATTAATAATAAAACAACTAAGATGAAACTGGTTTCGAGAAAACAAGACAGAACTCCATGATGAAGCGTATGCCCCTTTGGGAATGAAACCGTGTCAAAAATCTTTATCAAAACTTCAAAAGTATGGTAATAGAACTCAACTTTGAACAATGGGGAGAGGTCTTGCGTTTGCTTGAAATCATTGAAATTAAATGTAATGAAAAGTGATCAGAGTGCTTATTTTTACTTTGTTTTGTGGGAAATTGTGCTGGGAATGTGGATCTATTGTGCACAAAGGATGTTGGCTTTATGCTGGAACCACCAGGCAGGTTGAGTTGAGAAACAATTAGCTCAGTCAGCAAGCCTTTGAATCTGATTAAGCCAGGAAGTGGGCACTCCCCACGACAGGGCAGAATGAAGGGAATGGAGGCCGAAATCCAAAACAAGGAATGACTTCTCCCTCTCCCTCCCTCTCTCTCTCTCTCTCTTTCTCTTTCTCTCAGGAAACTAGTATTAGAATTAATTGTATCAAATTTATGTCAAGGATTACTTCATTACAATTCACTATCTTTGGTGAAACAAATGCAAGCTTGTTTCCAAGTAGATCAACAGTCCAGATGCGTCATGGCTACTGTCTCCAAGAAACTTCTGTTTACTGAGGCCTGACATACCCTCATGTTTTGGTAACAAAATATCTTTGAGATCCAGGACTCAAGTCACAGAGGAAGATGCAGAGCCTATCCCAGGCTGCTGGCCGAATTCTCATTTCTCTGGGGACTCTCAGTGTATTCTCTGGAGTTATCGCTTTCTTCCCTGTCTTTTCTTACAAGCTTTGGTTCACAGGATGGAATGTCTGGATTGCTTGCCCCATCTGGAATGGAGCTTTGGTAGGAAAATATTTTATTACATATATTGAGAGAGTATAGAAAGAAGGGAGGGAAAGAAGAAAAAGAATGACGTGTCTTTTTGGGGGTGCTCCTGGGTGGCTCAGTCAGTTAGTTGAGTGTCCGACTCCGGCTCAGGTCATGATGTCATGGTTCACTAGTTCAAGAGTCCCACACGGGGTTCTGTGCTGACAGCTTGGAGCCTGGAACCTGCTTCAGATTCTGTGTCTCCCTCTCCCTCTGCCCCTCCCCCACTCATGCTCTGTCTTTCTCTCTCAAAAAATAGACATTAAAGGGGTGCCTGGGTGGCTTGGTCGGTTAAGCGTCCGACTTCGGCTCAGGTCATGATCTCACGGTCCATGAGTTCGAGCCCCACGTCGGGCTCTGTGCTGACCGCTCAGGGCCTGGAGCCTGTTTCGGATTCTGTGTCTCCCTTTCTCTCTGCCCCTCCCCTGTTCATGCTCTGTCTCTCTCTGTCTCAAAAATAAATAAACGTTAAAAAAAAAATTAAAAAAAATAGACATTAAAATAATTAATTAATTAATTCATTTCAAAAAAAAAAAAAAGAATGTCATGTCCTGGTTAAGTTTTGCAACAATACAAAGAAGTCAAAATTCTACAGAAAATTACATGACTGTAGAACATATATTTCTATTAGTTGTCTCTTAAATGTACAATCTTTCTTAATATCATTTTATCATATACACTATCACGTGTACTATAATGAAATGCTGTTCAAGAAATTCTTAAAAAGTTGTTTTATTCTTCTCACCTTGGTTTTCTGAGAAATTGGAATCTATCTTTTGAAATTTGAATTTTATTGTTTTAAGTTTTGTTTTGTTTTTTTTTTTAATAATCTCTACCCTCAACGTGGGTCTCAAACTCACATCCCTGAGATCAAGAGTCACATGCTCTCATGACTGAGCCAACCAGGTGCCACTAAAATTTAAATTTTAGAAAAAGAAATATGTAAACCATAAAAAATAATGTAAAAAAAAATGGAGAACCGAGTAAAATAATCTTCAGATGAATGCTTTCACTAGAAACACTCAGGTGTGTTGACATGATCCAAGGATTTGCAAGCCCCAAACCTTAGTTCTCCCACATTTTTCTTTGCACGCAACTGTTTGAACTGCAAATAATTCAAGAATTTGGGTGATGTACTTCACTAACTTCACAGTTCATTAGCAAGTGTTCATGTGCCAAATATAAGTAGGCACCAAGTAGCTGCTCCGTGTCTATTTACTGAATGACTGTACAAAGGAAGGATTAGACTGGTACCCCAGCCCTCTGCGTCAGAGAAATGAACACACCTAGCCTTGTGAGTAGGTGTCTTCCATGGCGGTATGATTTAAGAGGAGTTACAGAGGCTTGCAACAAATCCTTCTCTCATTGTTTCCTGTGATGCATGACATTCACCATTGAAGACTAGACAATTAGACTTTAAAGCCTTTTGATCTGAAGGAGTTTTCTATTAAAATGTAGCCAGTCTTGGGAGAGGCAACACTTTAAATCTTAAAAAATCTAACTGTAACTAAGATATCACCTAAAAGCAAGACCCTATAAAATATCATTTTAATCTATTTATTATGTAAATATGTATTGATAACCTACTACATGCTTGAGTTAACAATGGGGGAGGAAAAAAAAAAAAAACAAGGTCTCAATTTTTAAAAACTCCATCCAGTGGGACTTAATGATGGTGAGTAGATGGGAGAAAGCCAAATGGTGCAAGTGTGGGACTGAACAAGGAAACACTTTGATGATGTTTTCCTTTTTTCTTTTCTCTTCCTAATTTTTTAAATGTTCATTTATTTATTTTGAGAAAGAGAGAGCAAGTGGGGGGAGGGGCAGAGAGGGAGGGTGAGAGAGAATCCCAAGCAGCCTTTGCACCCTTAGCACAGAGCCTGATTGCAGGGCTCAAGCCCACAAACAGTGAGATCATGACCTGAGCCAAAATCAAGAGTCAGACGCTTAACCGACCGAGACACCCAGGCATCCCCTCTTTTCTTTTTTAATACATTCTTTTACATCTACCTCCCAGTCTTGCCGGTCTGCTCTTTTCCCCCATCTCCTACCTGAAACCATATGTTCATTCAAAGAAACAGTTATTAAACATTTACCAGAATGCAAAAATGACAGTGACATTTATTCAAGCAGCTTCCACACTTTTTGTTGATGACCCAGAGTAAGAAAAACATTTTACATCCAGGACCTAGAATGTACATAGTTGCATGTATATAGTTCTCTCTAGATAAGTAGTTAGATTTTGATACATATATAGAACATAGAACAAACAGCTTCAAAAAAACAATATTTTACCTTCTGTGTAAAATGAATTGATATTTTCTATTCTATTAATTTTTTAATTCTGACTACAGAACTGACCCAGTGTTTAATAAAACCATAATTATAGTCCAACTCTGTATTCCTTTCTTGTAATTCTTTGCCTATCCCTGCAGCCTATCATAGAACATTCAGCAGACACTGAGAGTTGATTAGGATCACAAATTATTGAATATAGATTTGCTCTATGCCAACATCTGTTTTATCAGTTACTCCCAGAGAAATGACAAGGTCTGTCTCCAGCATACAGCTAGTTGGTGGCTATTTGATTTTGAGACCAATGGCATAGGGAATTGGAATCCGAAAGGTAGGATTTGGGGAGACGGAGCCTATGTTCAAGTCCTGATTCTGACATTCTTGGTATATGGTCAAGAGCAGGACCCTCACTCAGCCAGTTATACACTGCTTTACCTACAACATGAGGAATTTTGTAGGTAAAGAGAGTCCATGCAGAGCTGTCTAACCCTAAGATGCTCAGTGAGAATGACCAAATTTGAACAAAGATTGTGTAATAGAGAGCTTCCCCAGTTTTGAAGCTCTACACACATGCTAGTTAATACCATGCCTTTCGTCTGTGCTGTGAGCGAGGAAAATTTCTACCCTCCAGGTGCTGGGAGGGTACCCTTCACATGGGGAATTCATTTCCTGATTTCAGGGGGACAGAGGAATGTTCTGGCACCAGTTGCTTAAGTAACTTTAATTCAAAGTAATCAATACACCAAAGTGGCGTATTTGGGGGCTGCCTGCCCTGAATCCCATCCGTGCCCAATATCTGTCCAAACGCTTTGATCCTAACCTCTTGCTGCCTGCTCACTTCCCCATTCCATTCCCTGCGAAGTGGCTGAACTCCCCATCCTGTTAGCTTTGGGACCTCATCTCCTACCACTCTTCCCTTAGCTCATTCCATTCCCTTAGTCATCACACTGGCTCCTTGTTGTTTTCAAATATTCCAAGGTGTGTTTTTGCCTCAGGGCCTTTGCACTATCTGTTCTCTGCTTGGAGCTTCCTCCCACACAAGGCTTATTCTCTAACTTCCTTTTAATTCTTTGAAGAAATATCACTTTCTCATTGATGCCTTCATTCATTACCCTCATTTCCCTATTTAAAATTGTAAATCTCAGGGTGCCTGGGCGGCTCAGTCAGTTAAGCATCAGACCCTTGATTTTGGCTCAGGTCATGATCTTATGGTTCTTGAGATCTAGACCTGCATTGGGCCCTGCCCTGACATCGCAGAACCTGCTTGGGATTCTTTCTCCCTCTCTCTCTCTCTCTCTGCCCCTCCCCTGCTTGCTTGTTCACTCTATCTCCCTCAAAATAAATAAATAAAACTTTAAAAATAAATAAATAAAATAAAATTGTAAGTCTCTCCCACAACTGGCATCCCCAGTCTCTCATTCCCCACTCTATTCTTTTCCCGATGGTCCTTATCACCATCTAATATACTACATAATGTACTTATTTATTGTTTGTTAATACCCCTCCCAACAAAATGTATATTGTACAACGGTGGGGATTTTTTTTTTCTATTTTGTTTACTGCTGTGCCTCCAGCACTTGGAACAGAATGAGTCACATACTAGGTGTTCCATAAATACTGTTTGATAAATATGGTTGAATAAGGGAATGAGTCCGTGCTCAGGTGGTACAAAATGCATCATATCATTGAACTCTCATTAGGTTGCAAGGACTAAAAGTCAAGCCAGTATTCACACTAAAGCAGGACAAAATCGTCATGAAAAGGAAAGCAATAAGAGTGCTCACTCTTTCAGTAATGTCTAAGTTTGGAACAATGTGATTTTTTTTCTTTTTCTAGTGAGTTTCCTAGTGAAGCACAGCTCTGTTTGATCGGGGTCAACTACAAAAGGTCTCTGACTCGTGCCACAACTTTCCTTCCTTCCCACTTCTCAATGTGCCTGAAGAGTGAATCTTCCTTTGGTGGAAAGACAATGTGTGCATTTCAGTCCTATTGACATTTCCTTTTGCAAATGACTCCATATCCCTTCGGAGACTTAGAAAAGATAGATTTTTACAAGCGGAACAGAACTTTGCATTTGTTCAGTGCCTTCATTTGAGACTTTCTGAATTCTTCAAAGTATCGGTCCTCAGAACTCTCCTCACTCTACTCTGATAGCCACATGATAAGCAGTTTTCCTAGGATTTCTGAACTAGGTTATTTAAAGGCCATCAGCTGCCGGAAAGTATGCAGCAAGATCACAGTGCCTGATGGACTGGGCTCTCCTTGAATCCCGGAAAACGTGGCTTGGCACCCTCCAGTGACTTAGTTAATGGCAAGCAACAGTGCTGTATCCAGAAGCCTACCTGGAGACAGGAACTTGGGGAAAGGTGGGCAAGACGTCCCGTGCAGGTCCCAGTTGCCTCCTCTGTCAGAGAAGGGACTTGATTGTACCATCATCACTCAAGCCTCTTATAGCTTCAGTGGTCCTGAGATTTCCAAACATCTGATGGCCAATTTCCGCTTAGATATCCTAAACTTCTGTAAGCCCGGCTTGTTCCCCAAAAACCATCTCACCACCAAAAGCAGTGATTTCTTCTCCTGACTTTCCTGGCTTTGAACTCGATTTCAAACCCTAGAGTGACTTTTGATTTCAACCCTTCCCTCCAAACTAGTGCTTTCTTAAACTGAAATGTGCATATGAATCACCTGGGGATCTTGTTAAAATGTACACTCCGATTCAGGAAATCTGGGGTGAGGCCAGGCGCCTGGGTGGCTCAGTCGGCTCAGGTCATGTTAGAGGGTTCGAGCCCCATTTTGGGTTCTGCGCTGTGCTTGGAATTCTCTCTCTCTCCCTCTCTGCCCCTCCCCTGCTCGTGCTCGCTCGCTCTCTCTCTCTCTCTCAAAATAAATAAATAAACATTTTTAAAATTTTATTTACAAAATCTGGGTGAGGCCTGAGACTCTGCCTGTCTCACAAGTTTCCAAGTGATGCCGATGCTGCTGGTCCTAAGACCACTCTGACAACAGTGCCCTAAACCAACCCACCCTCAGCCTCACTCCTACCCCACCGCATCCAGTCAGTTGCTAGCTAACTTTTATTTTTCCTGTGAGGCATATCCTTATCCATTCTTTCCTCTCATGCTCACTGGGCACCACCTCCCCCTCAACTCCTTACCACTTCCCACCCCCATCCAGGTTTCATGCCTACATGACTTTGATAGCCAAACTGTGGGAACCCATTCATTAATGAATCATAAAATCCATCTATTGCATAGCTAGCAGCCTTTATAAAAGTAGAATAGAAGAATAGAATAGAATAGAACAGAAATGGGGCACCTGGGTGGCTCAGGTGGGTCGGTTAAGCGTCCAACTTCGGCTCAGGTCATGATCTCGCAGTCTGTGAGTTCGAGCCCTGTGTCGGGCTCTGTGCTGACAACTCAGAGCCCGGAGCCTGCTTCGGATTCTGTGTCTCCCTCTCTCTCTGCCCCTACCCCACTCATGCTCTATCTCTCTTACTCTCAAAAATGAATAAATGTTAAAAAAAAAAATTTTGAAGACCCAATTCCGACAGAGACGCCTAGGCCTCACCTCATTCCTACCCAGCACACACTTGAGCACAGGCTTGTCTTTCTAGACCTCTGCTGTGTCAGTCAAGCTCCTCCTTCAAAAACCTTCAGTGTTGCTTCATTGTCCAAACGAAGCCAAGATATGTTAGCCTGAATTTTTAGGCCCTTCTCAACCTAGCCTCATGTGGCTTTCAAGCCTGATTTCCTACTCTTTTCTACCAGGAACCAGAGCTCCTGCCCCTCTGGGCCCCTGTCTCACTGTTTCCCAAGCCTGGCTGCCACCTTCCCACCTTTACACGCATTTCTCCCACTGCTCAGACTGCCCTTCCCTCTGCCATCTCCTGCCGAAATCACACCCATCCCTCAAACCTGCTTCGGGTCCCGTTTCCCCCATGCTGCTTTCTTCCACGATTGTTCCCCCTGGAAGCGTTATCTTGTCACTGGGCCCTTCTCACACGGAGTGTACTCACTCTTCCTGCCTCATTTTGTGGACATTCTTATACGCACATTACTTTCACATCTGGACTGCAAATTCCAATGAAAGTTGGAGCCACTGTGTGTATGATTATTACTTGGTGAGCTTGCTTGTCCTATTTATCCTCTCTGTTCCATCTTCTAAAAAGTAGGAGAAGATCAGGGCACCTGGGTGGCTCAGTCGGTTAAGCTTCCAGCTCTTGGTTTGAGCTCAGGCCGTGGTCTCAGGTGGTGGTGAGATCAAGCCCCATGTCAGGCTCCATGCTGAGTGTGGAACCTGCTTCGGATTCTCTCTCTCTCCTTCTGCCCCTCTCTCCCACTCATGCGCACTCCCTCTCTCTTCAAAATAATAAATAAATAAATAAACTTTTTAAAGTCGGAGAAGATCTCCATCATTATAAGGATTAAATGAGTTATCACATGTAAAATGTTTAGTGTAGTGCCTGGCATACATACAGTAAGGGCTCAGTAAATGTTAATTTATGCTATTATGCCATCTGCAGAGTGCCTATCACATCCCTTGTTGGCAGTAGACTCACAACAGATGTTTATAAGTGAATAAATTAGCCCATATTAAAATGATTCCTCTAGGGGCACCTGGATGGCTCCGTCGGTTAAGCATCTGACTCTTGATTCCAGCTCAGGTCCTGGTCTTGTGGTTCGTGAGTTCGAGCCCCATGTCAGGCTCTGTGCTGTCAGGCTCCCTCTCCCTCCCTCTCTCTCTCAAAATAAATAAATAAAGTGATCCCTCTAAAAGTTTCTATTACTGTTGTGATGCCTCCCCGCTTCCTTCAATTCATCTGCTTCTGGGAACCTTTAGTCCTTTATGTCCTTTACAGGGGGCAATTTAAAGATCCTGTGGGAGGGCCCACAATTATCATCCGACCAGAGTGTTAGTTGCTACCGTTGCAAACCCCAAGCAATCTCTCTGGAACTGCCTGTGGAGCAGAAAGCTAGCCTGCCAAGACGAGTAGAGAGAGAGCAGAGTGCAAGACTGGGCCTTCTCTCTGGGCTCCTATCTCCCCAGGCACCTCCTCTGGGTCCTTTCTGAAACCCAACTGCCCTGTTGTGCCCCGCTCTTGCCTCTCAGACACCGCCTCTCACATTTCCTTTTCCCATTTAACTTCTCTCCCCTACCCTCAAAACTCTTCCTTTTTCTTTCTTCCCTCTTCCCTGTCTAAATACAAGAGTTTAAAAAAGAAAAGAAAGCAAGAAAACAGGAGGCTATGACTCAGGGGACACCCGCCCTCTGTCTCGCAGGCATGCTGGACAGGGGCACCAGGGAAGATGGGTGTGCTCGCCCCTGAGACACCTCTGTCCACAGGGTGGGTTTCCCAAGTTACTGAATGGCATTCATACACCAGCCTACTCCATGAAAGATCTTTTCAAAGTTTTGTGTAAACAAAGCAAAATTCAAGCTGGCAGCTACAACCAAAATATCAGGCGACTGCAATTCGGCTGCATTTTTCAACTTTTGAAAGGAAAGAAACGGTTCATGCCAAAGTGGTTAAGGCAACCTGGAATCTAAGCGTCTAATAATGTCAGCTCTCTCCTTGGAGTTACACCAGGAGAGGAGTGTCCCCTTCGCTTTTCTCTTGTTTGCCCCTGTGTTTCTCGCCCGTAGAGGAGTAACGTGCCCATTGGATGCCTTTGCCTCTGAAAGCGTAGACTGGCCCCCGGCTCAGCATCAATGTTCAATTGCTCTTAATAATTCTGTTTTGTTGTGCTATTTATGCTGGCTCAACCTCCACAGGGTCCCTTGGAAACTTTCCTCTTGAGAATCAAGCCAACCTCTTTCGACTACAGATGGTTCTGTTTTTATCCACGGGAGTTTTATGGTGTGGCAATGCCACGTCTGGAATTTCAGCCTGAGCCACACGAGAAGTGTTGTGTGAATGTACATGTGCACACTTCTCCCCCACCTCTCTCGAATTCTCCAAGTCGGGCATTCAAAATAAAATATGCCAGGAAAATGAAAAGCTGGATCTAAAAAAAAAAAAAAAAAAAAAACGGGCTGGACACAGAAGCTACAAAAGCAGCATATCACAAAACCATATTGGTAGAAGCTCTGATTTCCACCCCCTTAAATTTGTTGATACTATATATACAGTCATGTTTATTTTTCTGTCAAAAACCTAATTCGTAACTGCTTTTACTCCTGCCCTCATTCTATATCTGGTTTCAGGCACGTCTCTTCCTGGTTGTCTCTCTCAACCTCAAAACATTCCCTGACCAGGAACAAATGATTTATGTGTCAGGAATAAGCAGTTTCCAGGCTCAGTGACCACAAAAGGTCTCCTTCACCAGACCCGGAGCTGAATCAAAGATGAGCCCAGAATTCTTTTTTCTTTTTCATTATATATTGCCCTGACACCATTCCCTCCTTTGTTGAACTATTTTCATTCTGCACTTTGGGTCTTTTTCCCTCAACGGAGGCTATTAAAAAACAAAACAAAACAAAACAAAACTTTTGAAAAGCTGAACACCAGTGCACCCAGAACAATTAATGTCCCGCCATGCATTCACTCTAATTATAATCTTTGTTACTTGAGACACGGAGATCACATATTTGCATCCCACCAGTAGGCTGAGGCTCCTGAATCTCAAAAGAAAAGCAAAGAGTAAAAGATAATGCTGTTGCTGGGCAAGTTTTCAGGGTTCTGTGACACATTTCCTTTCCAGTTCCTCCCATTTGTAATTTTAGCAATTTGTGGGAAAGATGAATGATAGACAATTAATCAAAATAAAACATATGGCAAGGGTTATAAAGCCAAGCTTTTATTGCAGTGACACCTTACAGTAGGGGAGGTTATAATTGCAATGGCAAAGGCAACACAGAAAATAAAAAAAAAAAAAAAATGAGCTTGTATGAATCATGTCTTTATGACACTGATGGCTTTTTTCTTCATTGTCATCCCAGATGAGGAAGAGATCAGAGCCATAAATCCATTTAGCCATTTGCTGTTCTTTCTAGTTCATAATAAAGTTGTCAAACCGTGAGACAGATTGAACTCTTTCCAGAGGTACATTCTATCATGGATATTGTTTTTCCGTTTTCCTTTCACAGGCCATCATGACCGGTATACTTCTGCTGGTGGCTCACAAAGAGTGGACCAAGAGATACCTGGTAAATATATAGACCTTGAGTAGGATGGTTGAATAGGTTTGAAGGTCAAACCTCTACCAGTTCAGGATGGAACATAGAGAATGTGATTTCCAATTATAATTGAGTTCTTTCTGATTGATGCCTTACTATGACAGATTTCAGTAATAAACTGGCTTTAAATGAATATTTTTTATTTTTATTTTAGAGAGAGAGAGAGCATGAGTGGGAGAGAGGGAGAGAGAGAGAGAGAGAGAGAGAGAGAGAGAGAGTCTCAAACAGGCTCCACTCTCAGCTTGGACAGAGCCCATGCAGGGTTTGATCCCACAACCCTGGGATCATGACCTGAACTGAAATCAAGAGTCGGACGCTCAACCAACTGCCACCCAAGTGCCCCTTAAATGAATAATTTATATCTGATTTCTTCTCCAAACACTTTCTACAAGTTCCTGCGATTATTGTAAATATTTAAGTATTCCAATTTGGAGAGGACAGAACCAATGTTATGCTCCCAAATTTCATTCTGAATAAATGGATCTATAGGCTCCTCTGTTTTTAATAATGTATGTTTAAGTCTCAACTCCTCAGCTTGGGTTGTCCTTCCGCTGTCTCTGTTACTTCTCCCCCCCAAAAAAGGATGGGAAGTCTATGATATATTGCATTTCAATAGTAGGGAGCCAAGTAATCCCAGGATATAGAAAGACTACTTTGTTCTGATCATAGATCTTCCCATGGCTCAAATAAGTGTGAGTCACCTGGGAATCTGGTTAAAATGTAAATTCTGATACAGTAGATCTGGGGGAGGTATGAGATTCTACATTTCCAACAAACTTCCAGGGATGTCAGTGCTACTGGACCATGGACCATGCCCTGACTAGCAAGGTCCTAGGATAAGGCAGGGATTCTGGTATTCATCTTTTTCCCACCATAAGCTGGCTCTTAACACATGATAGAAGATAAATAAACACATGTTTGTTGAATGGAATTCAATTAGTTTTTGGCTCAGTTGGCTGATATGTTATTCTCCCAGAGTGTAGATTCAAGAAGAGAATAAAAGGGCCTAAAGAGAAAATTGTAACCCATTTCTCCTTCACTTCCCAGTAAAAGAGATTAATATCCAACAACGCTTTCTTTCTCCACATCGCTGAGAAGCTTTTGAAGAATCTAGTTTCCAAAGTAACAATTTATTTTTGTTTTATTTTCAGTGGGAAGCTAGTTTCACCTTTGTGATTCTAAGCATTATGGGATGTCCACTTCATTTTGCGATAGCCTTGGAATCTGCTCTCCTTGGTCCATATTGCTTCTACTCGTTTTCAGGGATTGCAGGGACCGGTTACCTCGGTTATGCAGTTGCCTTCCCTTTTCCATATGCAAAATTCCCATCAGCTTGTGTGGACCCACCACACTATGAAGCGTACCACCTGACGCTTCAAGCCTTCGACCTGTGCCTGAGCTTCGCCATGTTGTGTGTGTCCCTGACAGTGTGCATCAAGCTTTCTGCAGGACTTATCTGGAATAGACACATACATGTAAGTTTTCAGAAAGGGGGAACCAGTTTTTTCCATCCTGAATGCTAAAATGGAAAGTCTGCCATGTTAGTACCTGATCTGTCTCTCTTACTTATCACTGTATCTTTTATAATCAGACTTTTCCCACTATTTCTACTTCTACTCCAGCAAAGAGGCTGATATACACCAACAACAAATTTACCTTTCTAACTTTTTCTAAGATGGCTAATAAGAATATTAATAATATTTGGGGCATCTGGGTGGTTCAGTCGGTTGGGCGTCCGGCTTCGGCTCAGGTCTTGGTGTCACGGTTCGTGGGCTCAAGCCCTGTGTTGGGCTTTGTGCTGACAGCTCAGAGCCTGGAGCCTGCTTCAGATTCTGTGTTTCCCTCTCTCTCTGCCCATCGCCAGCTCACATTGTCTCTCTCTCTCTCTCTCCCTGTCTCTCTCAAAAATAAACATTAAAAAATTTTTTGAAGAATATTAACAATATGATAGTAATAGAAGTATGAACTGAGTGTTTACTATGTATCAGTGTACTTCCCATTTCACACATAGTAGATTATAGCTAAAAAATGATGTAATGTGAGGGCTCCTGAGTGGCTCAGTCGGTTATACTCCCAACTTCGGCTCAGGTCATGATCTCACGGCTTGTCTGTATGAGCCCCACGTCAAGCTCTATGCTGACAGCTTAGAAGCCTGCTTCAGATTCTGTGTCTCCCTCTCTTTCTGCCCCTCCCCTGCTCATGATTTATTCCTGTATCTCAAAAATAAACAAATATTAAAGAAATAAAGAGAAGTATGTAATTTGCCCAACATCACACAGCCACTGAGCAGGAGGACCAGATTCAGAACCCAGAGCTATTTTTCTTTTTTTTTTTTTAATTGTTTTTTTTTTTTTAATGTTTATTTATTTTTGAGACAGAGAGAGGCAGAGCATGAACGGGGGAGGGTCAGAGAGAGAGGGAGACACAGAATCGGAAGCAGGCTCCAGGCTCTGGGCCATCATCAGCCCAGAGCCCGACGCGGGGCTCGAACTCACGGACCGTGAGATCGTGACCTGAGCTGAAGTTGGACGCTTAACCTACTGAGCCACCCAGGCGCCCCCCAGAGCTATTTTTGTTAACAGTTCAGATTTATCCTGGGCTTCTTGTCACCCACATTGTATCCTCTCTCCTTCGCTAGACATCAAGATGCATAATTCTGGCCTCCAGGAGGGTTAGAGCAGGATCAACTGGGAGAACAGTACAAGTGATTTCTGATTCCAAATTCCTACATCTGATATGGGTCACTCCATTATGGGTTGAACAGCCTCCTCCTGGAAAGAGATATTTCCCACTGCAAACTCTTATACTGGCTTGATGATTCAAGTTAGTTTTATATTAAGGTCAGGTGAACTTGAGTTATGTTAGCCAATTTTTTTCCCGGTTTGATCATATCAGCACAGATCAGCAAAGCTGGAAGACAAGAACTTGGCACTCTCAATACCTTTTGTGGTCAGTCTTGTCCTTTCAACTTCTACATAAGTCTGCAAAGGAAATCCTGTACATTCTTAGGAACAGAGTTGATTTTGCAAGGAGGCCCACTGAGAGTTGAGGCTAGTAGACCAAAATGACCTCCCCTGCTGTACTGCCAGTGCATCTAGAAGTTTAGTATTTGAAATTTCTCCCTTGTGGGGACTATCCCAACTTCCTAGAGCCCTTTTGTTAAAAGAAACATAAACCCAGGAGAACCACACATTAAAGTGTTAGCCACCCATAACTCCTTGGCATCAGACATCTGGCTGCCATCTTTGGGCATGACACCTAAAGTTTAACAATGGATGGAGGTCAGCGAGAAAACTATGAAAAATTATGTCCAGAGCTTGGTAAGCCAGCCTCATGGAAACCCAATAGTGAAGCCACCTGAAGTTCCTGGAAAGAGAAAAAATTCATTGAGAACAAAGCAAAGTTCTCTAAGTTTAGAATTTTGCCTTTGCCCATCTTGCTCAAAACAAGTGATTTCTAAATTAAGTGTGTAATTTCTAAATTGGATGCAAGATCCAACACAACTACAACATGTTGCTCAATGTGGATCAATAACATCAAAATCACCCAGGGTTCTTATTAAATCAGATTTCTGGCTTTCATCCCGGCCCACTCTTATGGCAGAAACTCAGGGGTTGGAGGCAGGGAATATGCATTTTTAGCACATGCCCCCAAGAGATTCTGCTAAAAATGCTCTTCCTAGCACAGGATTCTCTTAGTGTCACTTCTGGACAGAATCTCAGTTTTCCCATGTGTGTAAAATGCAGCACGAGTTTGGGTGAGAGCTCTCGATAAATTTAACAAGCAGCAAATCTTTGGTGAGCGTTTTTGGATGATTTGACACCACTTAATCCATGGTGGTGGCATATCATGTTTCATTAGCAAGGATGAGTGGCTGACATAATGGGATATGAGGTTCTGTATTAATAAATACACCACCGCCTCCCCGAGCCCACAAGGAGCATGTGCAGCTTGAGCAAACCTTTGTTACCATGTTACCATGTAGAGATCTCAGTGATACTAGCACAGTTTCCAGCAGTGAAATAATGTATTGTTTGTCAAAATTCTAGAAAACATATAACCTTCTTAGAAGAAATGGCAGATCACTGGTCAGGATATAGAATTCTACATGGTGATTCTACATTTAATGAGCCTCCAGAGAGTTTTGATGTTAGGTTCCCTATGTGCTGGAAGAGACAAATCATATTTTTAAAATTTTATTAAAAATTATAAATGTATTAAAAGCTATATAAATACTGTAAAATATGCTGCTGATTTACTCTTCCTTCATATATGTATCAACATAAATATGCATATGTAAATACAGGAATATTTATGCATGTAAATGTATGTAAATATCAGGAAAATCAAAAGCTGTGAAAATTTGTAAAAAAGAAGAAAGTGATAGTTTAAGGGAAGATTTGGGGGAAATTGTATTGTGTTAGAGAGTAAAATCATTTTTTTTCATGTATGTAATAGTCAATCTCACGATAGAAAATATTCACTTCTAAGAGTTTTTCCGTAAGTCTGAAAACATGTTTTCAGAAATTTATCAAACAGTCCCTTAGGAATCACCATAGTCATCATTTCTCTCTTCCCTGCGCCTTTTCACTTTAGGAGAATTGAAGTCACCTTGCATCCCAGGCAACTCAAACTATTATAACAAGATACCATAGACTTGGTGGCTTAACCAACACACATTTATTTCTCATGGTGTAGGAGACTGGAAGCCCAAGGTCAAGTTTCCAGTAAGGTCGATCTTCACTGAGGCCTCTCTTCCTGGCTTGCGGACGTCACCTCACTGTCCTTCCTGGGGCCTGCTCCTGGACAGAGAACTCTGTCCTCTTCTTATGAGGACACTAATCCCTTCATGGGGGTCCCATCCTCATGACCTCATTTAAATTTAATTTTCTCCCGAATGACTCACGTCTATATACCATCGCAGTGGGGAGTAGGGCTTTAACATAGTGATTTGGGAGGAAGACGCTAACAGTAGATAGCATCTGGTTGAGGGTCACACAGTGTTGGTGTGTGTGCGTATGCAGTCAGTTGGTCCCCAACTAAAACCACAGTAAGAAATGCTTGAAAGCATAAAGGGTTTTGCTTTATGATGATTTTGATAAAAGCATTATATGAGTGCTACAGACTGAATGTTTGTGTCTCTGAAAAATTCATGTTGAAGCCCTAACCCCCTTCCCTCCTCCCTCCCCCCCTCCCCCCCTGCACTGTGCTGGTATTAGGAGGCGGGGCCTTTGGGAGATAATTAAGTTTAGTAAGATCAGGAAGGTAGAGCTCCCATGATGGGATTAACTTCATGATGCCCTTATAAGAAGGTGAAGAGGCCAGAGTCCTCTCTCTCTCCACCACATAAGGATACAGCAAGAAGGTGGCCATCTGCCAAATAGGAAGAGGGTTCTCACCAGATGCTGAATCTGCTGACACCTTGATCTTGGTCTTCCAGCCTCTAGAACGGGGAGAAATGTTTGTTGTTTAAGCCACCCAGCCTATGGTAGTCTGTTACAGCGGCCCAAGCTAAGACCACAAGCCCTTCCAAATTTTCCAGGGCCTCATAGGAGGAGCTGGAGCTGGAAAAGGAGTAAGAGTCCCCGCTTCTGTGGCTACATGAAACACCATGAAGTGACCCTGTGGGCTTAGGACTCAGTGCAGGGGGCAAAGGAGCACCGCATAAGATTAAGTTGAGACACTAAAACGCAAAACAACCATAGCCGAAATTGTCTACATTCTTGGTCCAGTAAGTAATAAAGTGATGGGAAAGGAAAGAATTGGGACGCCAGACGTGCTGCAGCTGTCCCCTGCAGCTACTCCGCCCCTCCCCCACGGAATGGAATGGCTCCCTCTGTTTTCCTTTCATTATTCATTGTTATGTTTGGGGTTTTGTTTTTTTGGTTTTTTTTAATGAAAGGGGAAAGAAAATATTTTCCCCCTTAACATGTGATACAATGGTTTTATTTTTTTTTTCTCAATGAATTGAGAAATATTTGCTTCCCATAAAAGATGTAGGTAAATCCTTGAAACAGTGAAAAAACATATGAGGACAGAATATTTATCAGTGGAGGACCGTCTTCCTCCAAACACAAGACAAATCTGCAGAAATATATTGGCTTCAAATCTTCTAGCGGATGTACCCTGCATCATCAGCAATAGCAATGTGTTTTGCCATAAATTCATCCATGACTCTCATCCTAAAGGTCCGAGACCTCATGTTGGGCTACACCAAGGTCTTTCTGGTGCTTCTGGGAACTAAATCCCCTTGGGGAGATCCAAGTAAAACCTCAAGTAGGACCACACAGCGGTCAGAATGCACTGTATTTCTTCCTCACGAGTTCCTTTATGTGGTCTCCTCAACTTGGTCGATAGAAAAATCAGAATCTAGAAAAATAATTGCAATCCAGGGCATTAGCATTCCCTTGATCTCATTATGTTCTCTGGAATAATAATGCTGGTGAGTAGTAGCAGAGTGATTGTAGGTGTGTTTACTGGGCAGTGACTACTTGTCAGGTGCTTTACCTCCTTTCTTCCTCACAACACTGCAAAACTCATTCTCCCCCTTTCACAGATGAGGACCTTGAGCCTGCCATGTGGAGTCAGGATTCGCTCCTGGTCTCAAAGGGTCTGGAGGCCAGGCTCCACCCTGCTGAGCCACACCTTTTGGAGAGTGTATTCAGTTTTACAGACTCCGAGTGGCTTTGCATAGGCATGCATTTTGTGGACAGTCTTTCTTATGTTTCTCACAGACAAAAATTAACTCACATATCAGAAATGGAAGCTATTTTTTTCCAGGATATTTTCATTTCATTTAATCAGCAAGACGATGCCAAGGGTGATAGCACCTTGCTAAGAGAGGAAATGAGAGGGAAGTGTCTATTGTGATGTATTAAAATAAGCTTGATATTTTGTCAAAGCAGAAGAAATCGATGAGGTGGTAACCTGAAAACTGCCTTTTGTCAGTTTTTATTTTATAATCATTGTGAGTATCAACATATTTTCCTTTTGACAGTCAGTTTAATCTTTTAATATAAAATATCCTACTAGGGTTTTTTTTTCCTTGCTCCTTACTTTTAATCTAAAATATTATTATGGGGACACTGGGGCGGCTCAGTAGTTAAGTACCTGACTTCTGCTCCAGTCAAGATCTCACAATTCGTGGGTTCAAGCCCCGCATCAGGCTCTGTGCTGACAGCTCAGAGCCTGGAGCCTGCTTCAGATACTGTGTCTCCCACTCTCTCTGCCCCTCCCCTGATCATGCTCTGTCTCCTCTCTCTCTCTCTCTCCCTCTCTCTCACTCTCTCAAAGATACATAAACATTAAAAAAAAATTTTAATGTTATTATTATGAATATATTTTTCAACAAACTTTAAATGCTGTATTTAAAACAAATAAGATATATATTTAAACCACAGAAGAAAGTTTTGCTTTCTAAAAGAGCAGAAACTTGAGCAGAAGTCAGAAACCTCCATTCTCTATAATCATATGGTGCCAATATGTGAGCACAAAGCCATTTAGGGAGGTAACAATGTTGGCTGGACACTTTGCATTGTATTAATTAATGAAGAGAATATGCAGTGGCTGTTACTGGGGACCTGAGTTCATTCCCCCAGGAAAGAAGAGAGAGACCCACGAGCAAAGTAATAGGGTGACACACAATCAAGGCTATGAGGATTGAGGAATGACACAATGTCACTTCCCTCCCAAACAGGCCCTACCAGCCAGCAGGGACAGTGGGTAAGGCAGCAGTTCACCCCTGCACACATCAGTAGTTGTGGACTTGAGCTTCCTCATCTCTAACACCACAGGGCTTGGCCAGCCACATCCAAAGACCTTTCCAGATCGGTCTCGGTCTGTGATTTTCAAATAAAACTTTATTCCATTGGGGAAGATTAACACTCAGAAGGGAGGACTGTCAGCAACCAGGGTTGGCTCTTCACCTGTCCTAAGCCATGTTGATGTGTCGCTGGGGTACCCCACATAGCCTTTACCCTGCTAGCTCCAGAAGGAATATACACCAGGGACACCTGGGTGGCTCAGTCAGTTAAGTGTCCAACCTCGACTCAGGTCATGATCTCACAGTTCGTGGGTTCGAGCCCTGCATTGGGCTCTGTGCTGACAGCTTGGAGCCTGGAGCCTGCCTCAGACTCTGTGTCTCCCTCTCTTTCTGCCCCTACCCTGCTCTCTCTCTCTCTCAAGAATAAAATAAACATTAAAATTTTTTTTAAAAAAAGAAGGAATATGCACTAGCAATATTATCCAATCAAGATGGATATGAGAGTTGTCACAGATTTATAGATCGCTTTAACCACTTTGGGAAAACAACTTTCTTTGCTCAGTATTCGGTCTGTCATATCAAACCAACCAGAATTATCTTGTTGGTTGTCTTTTTTTATGATTCAGGTAAAAGTAATATATCGTGTTACATTAATTTTAGGTGTATGATATAATGTTTCAGCAATACTATGTATTTTCTCAGTGCTCATCAAGATAAGTGTACTCTTTGTGCACTGGATCCCCTGTATTTATTTCACCCATTCCCCTACCCACCTTCCCCCTGGCAAGCCACCAGGCAGTTTGTTCTTGTGTTTAAAAGTCTGTTTTTCCATTTGTCCCTTTTTTTAATTTGTTTGTTCATTTTGTTTCTTAAACCCAACGTAGGAGTGAAATTGTATGGTATGCGACTTTCTCTGATTGACCTATTTCACTTGGCATTATACCCTCTAGATCAATCTGTGTAGTTGCAGAACTTAACCATTGTTTTACCAAATAAGTAAGGAGTTTTAAACTCCAGTTGATGTGCAAAAAGGTTGTTCCAAATGTTTTTCTTCTCTTATTTCATATAACTAACCTAGTGTCATGGATAAGAAAGAAAGCTGCTAGTTAAAGCAATAGAATTGCTAAGCGCTGGATGGTAATTAGTACCTATCTGACAAGAGGAGTATCTTGTGTTCACTAGTATATGACTTCCCTCCTATCACGTGTTGAGGAATCTGATTCCAAAGCCCTAAATACAACACTCATTATTTATACTTGCCCCTCAACATTTAGTGAACATATATTATTTGCCATATACCATGCTAAAAGCTGAAGGGTAGAGACAGAAGGATAAGCAAGACATATTCTGGTCCCCCATTGACTTACAGGGACTGAGGGGAAATGTCACCTGCACCAGAAGGACCAGGAGCCCACATGAGGAATAACGAGATTTGAATTAGGTAGTGTTAGTGGATATGGAGAAGAGGTGAAACATTTGAAAGATATTTAGAAGGTAGGATCAACAGAACTTATTATCAGTTAGCATGAGGAATAAGGGAAGAGCTCAGGAAGATGCAAAGGGGTTTCTTTTTTTTTTTTTTTTTAATTTTTCTTTAATGTTTATTTTTCTTTTTGAAAGAGAGAGAGAGAGAAAGCGTGAGCAGGGGAGAAGTGGAGAGAGAGGGAGACACAGAATCTGAAGCAGGCTCCGGGCTCTGAGCTGAGCATAGAGCCCAATGAGGGGCTCAAACTCACAAACCATGAGATCATGACCTGAACCAAAGTCGGATACTTAGACTGAGTATCTGAGCCACCCAGGCACCCCATGGGATTTCTTGACCATGAGAGACAAGACAGTCCTTGGATTTAATGGGTGAGTCCTACTTTTATCACTTAGGGTTTCATAGCCCGTCATTAATAAAAAGCCATTTTAAGAACCTAATAGAAGGCATCAAAAGGACTTCTTCCTGGGGTTCAACTCAATGAGGTACTGAAGCTTGCCACTGGACACTCCATGGCTTTAGTTGGTTACATACCAGATCCAAATGATGCCTTGCTTTGAGTTCATAATAAACCTAGTGCTGAAGAGCACGGGCTATAAGAACAGTTTCAATCTAGGCCATATTTAACAACTTATCTCTTCGTTTCTTCCACTGACACTCTTATGGCAAAGGCTGCCAATGAGCAACCTGTACATAGCCAAGCCCAATGGAGTCTTTTCAATCCACATTTTCCTTGACCTCTTCACAACCTTTGAAACTATTGACCACTTTCTCCATGAAATCCTCTCCCCTCTGACTTCCATGGACCATTTGCTTCGGTTTTCTTCCTTTCTCCTTGGTTTTTCCTTTTCAATCTATCTGATGGCTCCATTGCTCTGCTGAATCCTTAAAGGCTGGTGGCTTCAATTATCACCTTTGGGCTGATACCTTACACATCCATGTCTATAGCCCAGTTCCTTCTCCTCCTCTAATGAGTTCCACATCTGACTATTTTCTGGACACTCTCCTGGGGGTCTCACAGACACATCAAACTCAAGATGTTTATAATGGCGCTGATCATCTCCTTGTCCCCAACACCTGCTCTTCTTCCTGTAAATCCAGCTCAGTTGCCAGCAGTCCTGGTGACACTCAGGACAAGCCTGAGACTTGGAATCATCCTTGACTCCTCCCACCTGAGCTGATCACCATATCCTGGCAGCTACACCCCTTATTCACTGTGTCCCCCTTTCTCTGTACTGATCAAATGGCCCTGGCCCAGCCCTCCATCTTCTCTCACTCAGACATCTTTGCTTCCAATCTTGTCTTTCTTGAGAAGTATCCTCCACACAGGCTCTAGTCTGAACCTTTTGAAGTTCCAATGTGTTCTTGTTACTTTCCCGCTTTACATCCTTCCGTGACTCCCCTTCACACTCAAGATACAGCCACGCTCCTCTATGTGACATTCATGTGTGTGTAGCTCCTTTCCAAGAATATGTGTTCCTTGAGAATGGAGACTGACTAAAGTGAGCTAAATGGTGGGACTGGGAGTATGAGACTCAGAAGACAGGAGAGTAGCAGGTTGCAATACTAGATGCCACGTTTACGTATTCCTAGCCAGAGCTAAAATCTTACCTCACTCTATGTCAGGAATATTTCAAATTTAAAAGCAATTCACACAACATGCAGGAATTTACTGTGGTCATGGACTCCAAAACAGAGCTCCAGGAAGGAATACAGAGGAAAAGTAGATATGAACTTGCATACCAAGGAGAAGTGCCTTATTGAAGAATTGCTTTCAGCATTATTTATGGTATGTGGAGATCCTGAGAAGTCATGGTACTTTTGAAGTCAGACAGTTTGAGATATAATTGTTTCCTCTGTCACCTACCATCTGAGTAGCCTTGAGCAAATCAATATTGAACCTCTTTGAGCCCTAGAGATAACACCTACCCCACATGTTGCAAAGTGAAATGGTATAAATTACTACAAAGACCCTTACACGGACTTGGCCCTTGATAGTTGCTCAAGAAATGTTTGTTTTCTTCCTCTTACTTCTAATCAAATTTAAATTCTTGGCTCTCATTCAAAGATTTTAGAAAGAACCCTTTAACCTTCTGTTAATTTTCAAAATGCCCCAAGCCAATCCAAACCAGACAAAACAAATAACAAATGACCAAAAAAGATATTCAACAGAGAGATTCCTCACTTCCTTAGACAGTCCCTGCCCACAAAAGTAATGGTTCTTCTGAACTGTTTTATGCTTATGCCAGATATTTTATTACACATATATTTCTTTTTTATATCTTTCTGCCATCCCCCTTCACCAATATCACCAATATTGTTCTCTCTGGTGATTCCTTTTAAATCCTTAAGTGGTACCATGGTGCTGTTACTTGAGTCATCCTTCATTGGGTTCCTGTGACATAAAAAAGGCTAAATTAAATGTCAGAAGTGACACTCTATTTTCTTTGATAAATTGTAGAAATAAACACTACTTTATTTTTTTTCTTCTAGGGTCAAAAGAACGGACAATAAATTTGAAGCAGTGTTCCTCTTAAATTTGTTATATTTGTGGCCATTATTTTGAAATACAAAATAATTTTCATCTTCAGTTTTTTCTGTGTTCTTATGAAATAAAAGTTGAGATAATTGTACATTTATGCCTTTTAGATTATTAACCTTGTTTTTTTCTGATTACACATTATGATTTTTAAAATGGAAATTGTATCATCATTGTCATAAAAATTTTTAAATCTGAAATACAAATTTGCAGTGAATGAATGTTTTCTTTAAATTCCTTTTGTCCCTGTTTAGTGTTTCATTAAACTATAATTCTATCTTACCTAAATTAAGCAACCATTTTGCTCAGCATTTCTTCATTGCCATTACCAAAGCAACTGTAGATCTTCAAACACAATTAAAACATAGAATAGTAGCCATAATGAGAAGGGTCTCCTGCAAGGGGAGAATGAGCCTCCCTCCTCGCTTCTCTATAAGTTGTCTATGGCACTCATGACAGTTTAATAGTCAGAAGGGACCATAGCTGGGGCGCCTTCGTGGCTCAATCTATTAAGCATCAACTCTTGATTTTGGGTCAGGTCATGATCTCACGGCTCATGAGTTCAAGCCCCTCATCAGCCTCTGTGCTGACAGTGTGGAGCCTGTTTGGGATTTTCTCTCTCTCCCTCTCTCTCTGGCCCTCCCCCACTTGTACTCTCTGTCTCTCAAAATAAATTAATTAATTAAAAAAATAAAATAAAATAAAATAAAATAAAATAAAATAAGGGACCATAGCTGTCCTTTTGGCCAACTTTTCACAAATGTCCCAAGGTCTAAATGCCCCTGACAGCTCAACCATTCCCAAGAGGCAACCCCATTCAGCAGTTGAGTGGCTCTCAATTGAGAAGACACAGCTTATTTGGGTGGCTGTAAGAGGTCTTGGGGCACCTGGGTGACTCAGTCAGTAGAGCATTCAACTCTGGATCCTGGGGTTGTGAGTTCGAGCCCCACACTGGCTATAGAGATTAGTCAACAATAAAATCACTTTTTAAAAAATGTAAGAGGTCTCTTCTAATCTGGCCAAAGATTTGCTTCTTATATTCTCTATGTCATATATTCTTACATGTCTCTATGTCTCTATGCCCACAGGTTTTTTTTGTTTGTTTGTTTGTTTTTTTTTCAACGTTTATTTATTTTGGGACAGAGAGAGACAGAGCATGAACGGGGGAGGGGCAGAGAGAGAGGGAGACACAGAATCGGAAACAGGCTCCAGGCTCTGAGCCATCAGCCCAGAGCCTGACGCGGGGCTCGAACTCCCGGACCGCGAGATCGTGACCTGGCTGAAGTCGGACGCTTAACCGACTGCGCCACCCAGGCGCCCCCACAGGTCTTAATAATATAGCACAGTGGTTCTCAAATGTGATTCCTATGCCAGCAACAGCATCATCACTGGGAACTTGTATGAACTGAAAATTTGGGAGCTGGGTCCCAACAGTCTGCGTTGGGAAACCCTCCTCCAGGTGATTCTGATGCATGCTGAAGTTTGAGAAGCACCCGTGGAGCATAATGGAAAGCAGGCAGGACTTCAGAATGAAAAACACCAGGATTCAGATCCTAGCCCTCTGGTCAGTTTAGGTAGGTAATGGGCTCGGTTCCTCCCTGGTCAAATGGAACTGATGAGGAGAGCTGATTCGTAGGCTTGTTGAGAGAATTCAGTGACACTATCTAGGTAAACCACATAGCAGAAAATCAAACACAAGAACAAAAACAGTGTCTAGTGTTGTTGATTCATTCAACACATTTATTAGATGCCTTTGAATATCAGTGTCTACGGAGTCCATTCATTTGAGAATGCACAAGTACAGAATGAAAATTTTAGACGTAACATTAAAAAATGTTTTAATGTTTATTTATTTTTGAGAGAGAGCCAGAGTGTGAGTGGGAGAAGGGCGGAAAGAGAGGGAGACACAGAATCCGAAGCAGGCTCCAGGCTCTGAGCTGTCAGCACAGAGTCTGATGTGGGGCTCGAACCCGCCGACCACAAGATCATGACCTTACCTGAATAGACATAACATTTTAGACATATCATGGAAAAATATGATATTTAGAGAAGCTAAACAACATGTTCCAGAAGACACAACTGAATTGCTGGTGTCTGGAAGTCCTCTAGGTACCACTCAGACCTCAGCTCTGCAATCAACACATGTTCCTCTGTCACCTAAGAAGCTATAAGACGTCTAGCTCTGGGCCTGGGACTTATCAGTATAGAGCCTGAATTAATTTTAATATTATTTGAACATTTTGAGCCAGGACTGAGTGCCCTGGCTATTTATTTATTTACTTCCATTCTACTTTCTTATTTGCATCCCTCTCTGTTTTGAAAGGGTTTAAGGTGACTTTTGGGCATTTTATCAAGAATTAAAGTTTCAGCTGCTATGGCACCAACCGTGGGGCCAGTGAGTTCCAGTGATTGCTTCCTGGAACTTTGGTGCTCAGCAAAATCAGCACAGTTCTAAAGATCCCAAACTGATACATAAGTGAAAGAGTCTGCTACCAAGTGCTTTAGGCTGACTGGAATCCCATGTAGAACGTGTTAAAAATTATATTCAGTTCTCAAGAAATATGTGGGGGGTATTTCTTGCCCTTGCTTTCACAAAGAAATGAGCAGACATTTTACTATGCCCTTGCCTGGGAGAACTAAATTTTTGGTTCATGCTTACCATCACATGCCAAAAAAAGTCTGCTTTACAGGCCTTCCGGAAGGAATAAGGCACCTTTACTTTAAAACAGCCTGTTTCCAGTTTTGTGTGGCTGATAATATTACTGGACTAGTGACAGAGGCCAAGGCAAGAAAATAGGCTGGGTTACTTATAACTCTTTGAATGTGGACACATCAGCTTGTGGGAAGGAAACTATTTAAAATGGGGCTTAGGGAAAGGGGGGAAAAAATCCCCTTTCCCCATATGAGATTCTTCCACAGTGTTGTCATGCAATCTTGAAAACTTCCATAGAACAGTGGATCACTCTCATTGGATATATGCAAATTATCTGAGACCCAGTGGTTTCCTGCCAGGCAAAAACTTATAATAACAGAGCAAGAATGCAATCTGAGCCCTTGCTCTCTGCAATCCCTGAAAGAACAGAGTCGTTCTTGACAGGGCAATTTCAGCCCTTGACATTCCAGGAAATAGCTTAATAATGTCATTTAGGCTGGGGTTGTAACCAATCCTAAGACATGGAGACACAAATGCCATATGTAAGATTTAAAATATCGGTTCAGGGACCATTATTCATTTTCACAGAGAGTTTAACAACAAAACACCGCCACAACAAAAACTAAGCCATGCATCCTAATTAAATTTAGCACAGTCCCCACTAATTAAACCCAATATGAGGAAACGGAAGGGTTCCTGTCCAGAAATTTCAGACGCATCCTGAAGACTATTTCTTTTCCGTTGACTTTCCTAGGTACTAGGACCATGTCATGTCCAGGATGTGGTAACCAAACAAAACTGTTTTTTGATCATTAATCTATGTGCAGAAGTGAACCCTTTCTTGGGGCCTCACAGGCCTTTATGAGACACGCTGGCCTTTACATTTCAATGTGTTTCATTTTCTCTGGGTGCTGTACAGCTGAAAAAGGTTACAAGACTCAGGTTAAAAGTCAGGAAGTAGATCAGGGCCCCACACTATGACATCACTTTCTTGCAATGCAATGATGCAATGACATTTCCTGCAGGAAAATGATTAGAGTTGACAGGCAGCCTCAGTTCCCTGCAGTGGAAGGTGTCGGGCCTCCCTCACTCCAGCTCCTGCCTCCCTCCCTCCTGTCCCTTGTCTGGGGCTTCTCAGAGGCCAGAGAGAGAGAGAGAGAGAGATCCAAGCCACTTCCATTTTGTGAAAATCCTGATATATTTAAAATGAAGGTGTCGGGGCGCCTGGGTGGCGCAGTCGGTTAAGCGTCCGACTTCAGCCAGGTCACGATCTCGCGGTCCGTGAGTTCGAGCCCCGTGTCGGGCTCTGGGCTGATGGCTCAGAGCCTGGAGCCTGTTTCCGATTCTGTGTCTCCCTCTCTCTCTGCCCCTCCCCCGTTCGTGCTCTGTCTCTCTCTGTCCCAAAAATAAATAAACGTTGAAAAAAAAAAATTAAAAAAAAAAAAAAATGAAGGTGTGCTAGAATTTAGCTACACAACTTGTGGAATATATTAATTGTTAAAGCAATTGACACTTTTAAACAAAATATATATACTTTTGCCATTTGCAAAACAGTTTCTAGATCTATTATTAAAGGTGACATAGGGGCACCTGGGTGGCTCAGGTAGTTGAGCGTCTGACTTCTGATCTCAGTCAGGTCATGATCTCAGGGTCATGGAATTGAGGCCCACATCAGGCTCTGCACTGAGCGTGGAACCTGCTTGAGATTCTCTCTCTTTCTCTCTCTCTCTCTCCCCTCTGTCCCTCTGTCCCTCTCCCTCTCTCTCTCTCTCTCTCAAATTAAAAATTAAAAAAAAAATTTTTTTTAAGTGACATATAGGCAGAGCCACAAGGGATGCTTGTACATGCTGGCCAAAGGGAAGAGCAGGGATTAAAATTGACTCACTCTCTGATCGTCAACCCATGCTTGCTGGAGCGGTACGAGATCTTTTTCTGATTTACACAAATGTCTCCCCACTCGCAATAGGAGGTCTTGTAACAGACACAGGTTTAAGTTGAATGACGAGTCATTCTTCTGCTTTCAGTCCCCGGTGTCTCTATACCTGTAGGTGTAACATCTTTCAGGGGCATCTCCAGAAGTGCACACTTTAGGACCTGCCTGATTATGAATGCTAGGCCAGTGAGTCACCTGCCAGAATCACCCCGGCATGTAGAGAGCCTTTTGGGGGGACTTATAAACAAGTGCTGCCTGTGAGCCCCCACAGGCTGTGTGGGGCACATGGTTTGGTGAGTAGAGGCTCTGAGCAAGGCTTCGCCCTGGCTAGGTACTTTTATGTTCAAATTGCAATACTGTAATGGCATTAATGGCCCTCAATATGGTGGACGCTGCTCTCGACTCCATACTCAGAACTGCCCGGGCCCTTAACACCAATTTAGAGACCCAAATCAAGGCAAGAAGAATCTAAGGGCTGGCACCAATACTGGGACTCCACATCAAACTGTCCTTGCTTGTCCATCTGTGGCCTCGTAACTCGGTTCCTGGATTTCTGCCTCTGTGTGAGCTCTAGTGGCTGGGTGCCTGGTGAGTGCTGCCCGGGACTAAGCGTTGATTCCCTTGATTTACCTTACCATGCCTCTTCTGGAGACCTCAGGTCTGCCCCCATAAACAACAGAATGAGGACTCCAGACTTAGAAGCTTCTGTCATTTTTCTTCTGCTTGTCACCCTGCTTTGGGATCCTCTCAGGAGTTAATGGCATCTGCCGAGCAATGACTGCAGCTATGATGAGAGAACAGCTTCCTGGCGCATCTTTTGTCCGTTTCAAAACAAAACTAAGGCTAAGGCACTTTTATGTCAGAAGAGAGTCAGCAGAAGTTTCTACTCCAAAAAAAAAAAAAAAAAAAAAAGGTTATGACTTCAGAAATGTAAAGTCTTAGGATCCCTGATGGATTTACATGCTGGAAGCAATGTTTCTAGATAATGCACTGGGTTTGCCAGACAGGTTTAAGCTCTCTGTGGCAGTTGGATGGATACGTGTCAGGGATGCTATGAGGCACGGCTTACACAGAGCTCAAAAATTGGGAGTGCGTCTATAAATCATGACACAGTAACTGGATAGAGCTTGCAGTGACAATATGCTAGCTCTGGAAAAATTAGCAAATATCTCAAGGGCTAATGCATTTCTTTAGGATGAGTCAAAACACAGAGTTGTCACTCCTTTCCTTTACTACCCTCTGGGTGTTCTCTCAAAGGTGTAGGTCTTCATGAGTAACTGTTTCCACAGTCTCTCAAAGTATCAGTGGCTACAACCCGGGAAGCATGACATGCCTAGAAGGACTATAAAACTTAGATCACGGGCAAGAATGTAAAATGTCCGACATTACTGGGTTTTGATTACTGTGCCAAATTTGCATTCTTACGCTATCTAATCACTCCTGTGAAGGAAATTCATTATTTCCTAGAGTTGAACTTACGAGGAAAAAAAGAATTTATTTTACATTTGGTATTTTTGTAGAGTCACAAGATCTGGAGCCTGTATTTTTCACCATTTGAGTAACCCTTCTGCTTGCCCATACGTGTTGAAAGTGTCATTTAACCTGAATACACAGATCAGACTTGCTGAAGACTTTACCCTTTCACCTTGCTGTAGGCAACAAGAAAGATCAAAGCTTCCTGTATGTTTTAGGGATGACCCCTTCTTTGTTCCGAACACTTTTCACATCTCCTGTTTGTGGAAGCTTCTGCAAAGACTGATTATTTCTCCATTCCATAAATCTGCTTATTATAAGCAAGACTGCCATTGCCCATTTGGCCTCTTAGAAGAAGGAATTTACTGATGTGGACAGATACTTTATCATAGCTTTTTAAAATCATAGTATTTAAGGGTACCTGGGTGGCTCAGTTGGTTAAGCCTCTGACTTCGGCTCAGGTCATGATCTCACGATTCGTGAGTTCAAGCCCCGCAATGGGCTCTGTGCTGACAGCTCAGGGCCTGGAGCCTGCTTCGGATTCTGTGCCTCCCTCTCTCTGCCCCTTCCCCACTCATGCTCTGTCTCTCTGTCTCTCTCTTTGTCTCCCAAAAATAAACATTAAAAAAATTAAAATCAGGGGCGCCTGGGTGGCGCAGTCGGTTAAGCGTCCGACTTCAGCCAGGTCACGATCTCGCGGTCCGTGGGTTCGAGCCCGGCGTCGGGCTCTGGGCTGATGGCTCAGAGCCTGGAGCCTGTTTCCAATTCTGTGTCTCCCTCTCTCTCTGCCCCTCCCCCGTTCATGCTCTGTCTCTCTCTGTCCCAAAAATAAATAAAAAACGTTGAAAAAAAAAATTAAAAAAATAAATTAATTAATTAATTAAAATCAAATTTCCTTATAAAAAATTAAAATCATAGTATTTAAAACACATATTTTAGGAAAAAAAATTGTCAGAATTAGATTTTTTTAAGTATTTATAATCAATATGCTATAACGATAAGGCTGAGATACAACAAGGAAAAAACTCATCTGTTGTCAATTCTGCCATGAAATAACCAAATGACTGACATACTTTATGTATTTTATTTCTACTTTAAATGACCTTGATTTATTTGTTAATTCATTAGTTCTTTTTGGTTGGAGTAGAATATAAAATGAACCATGATATATTATTTCACTTAGTTTGTTAATTTATTATTGATTAAGAATATGTAAAGTGACTACCAGAGGACAAGGGACAATGACTTGTAGATTGAAATCTTCTAGTTCACAAAACAGAGATGATACAGAAATAAACACCATGAAGTTTACACGGGTTCAATACTTTCCAGGCTAAGGGCTGAAAAGCAAATCTTTTCACCTTTTTTGGTCTTAGTTTTCTCGTCTATAAAACAAAGGAGCCAAAATTAATCATATGGTCCCTTTAGCTCTAAAATTCTGGGACTAGGGGCACCTGGGTAGCCTAATCAGTTATGTGTCCAACTCTGGATTTTGGCTCAGGTCATGATCTCACAGTTGGTGAGATCAAGCCTAGCATTGTTCTGTGCTGACAGCGAGGGAATCTCCCTCCTTCTCTCTCTGCCCCTCCCCCATTCATGCTCTCTCTCCCTCTTTCAAAAATATATAAACATTTTTTAAAAAACTAAAAGAAATACATGCCAGTGCTAAAAGCAAATTTAAGGGGTCCCTGAGTGGCTCAGTCAGTTTAAGCTTCCAACTTCGGCTCAGGTCATGATCTATCTCATGGTTCGTGGGTTCAAGTTCTGCATCAAGTTCTGTGCTGACAGCTCAGAGCCTGGAGCCTGCTTCCAATCCTGTGTCTCCCTCTCTCTCTGCCCCTCCCCCACTTTCACCCTGTCTCTGTCTCTCTCTCTCTCAAAAATAAACATTAAAAAAAAAAAACTTAAAATGTTCAAACTCTCACAAGCTTTGTTTGTCAAATATCATAAAGAAGGTAAGCTCAAATCTGATTTACGACCACTGATGGGGAGGTGGACGCTATTACAGATATGGTGATCAATGAGAGGAAAAATATGGAGTTTGGCCAGAAGTAGGAGAAAATATCTCAGTGGAATAGACACACTGGGAGGGAGGGAGCCACAGCAGAGAGCTGAACAGCAAGACTGGACTGAGTGCACTGCAAGTCTCAGATCAATCAATCAACAAGGATTTTATTCTGCTCAGGTTACTTTATTTGTTAAGGGATTCTTAAGGGGGCGCCTGAGATAACATGGCCAAGGATTATAAGCCATACTAAGTATAGAAGACTGTAAAAATATCTTAGCATCTAGCTCTATAAGACTAGTGGAAGAAGGACATCTGTAAGTAAAGAGGGCTTAGAAAATATTTTAAGAATGCTCTGAGGTTCAGCTTCAAACGGAGGGTCCTGGCTAAGGATTGTGAAGAAATAGCAGTTACAGACAGCCAGTGGATGATAACCAAAATGGAGTTACTCTCTCTCTAAGCAAAGACTGCAGACAACCACTATTTGGGGAGGATATTACCAAACTGTTGCAAGCAATTACTTTGGCTGCCAACCAAGGAAGCATCTTCACATGTCCCCAAGACATAAATGACACTTTAGTGACGTAGATAGATTGCCCGCAAGACTCATTTCTCTCAGAGATAGAAAAATATGTGATGCCCTATAATGCTGTGTTCTCCACCATAATGAGAACTAGGTGAAGCCCACTGCATGGCCCTTTTTGCTCTGTTTGCCAGGAAGCTGGAGACAGAATTTAGACTCAATTTCAAGACCTACATTTAAATATCTAACCCACTGTTTTGAAATTTGTAACTTTTCACCTGATCTTTTGGGCTTCCCAATTTTGCTATCTTTGTATCTTTAATTACATGCTGCCTCATTCTTTCATTAATTTCACAGATTATTTATAAAGCATTTACTATGTGCCAGGCACATCAGGAGGGCAGGCGGAATGCGGCTCTGCCTGCCAGGCAGGAGACTCTGTCTCTGGCTTATGCTGTGTTTAGCTCTTAGGGCTTGGTGTTTATATTGGGGATACAGTTCAAGCATTTTCCAGATGAACAAGGGTTCTGGGACATATAGCTAGTTTTCCTAATAACTCACTCCATTTCATCTCAGTTAGGAGTGGATTTTTCCCCTGAGGGTCTTTGATCCTACAGCTGCAGACATTCTGGCACCAGGGAGCCTTAGAGGTCAAGGTTCCAGGACACACAGAGGTCAATGAAATCAGGGGACATCTTAGACACCGCTGACAACCAACGGGAGTGAGCACTGTGGCTTCCAAGATGGATGGATGATGTCATTTGTGGTATAAATAAGTGTGTGCTTACCACGCTCAGACTGGGATCCAACAGGTGTGTCCCAGAACAGTGCTGTTTGGAAGAGACCCTCTGAGGAGAAAAGAGTCAATAAACTTCGTGCTTCCCTTAATCTAGGAAGTCTCTTTTTTTATGTCAGACTCCCCAAAATTGAGCATCGTGGAGTACTTCAACTTGAATCTCAGTTTCCCCGTCTGTAGAATAAACGAGCTGGATTTGCTAGGCTTCTAGCCCCTTCTAGCTCTAATCATCTGTCACTTTATGACCCATTTCTCCTTCCAGCCCTTTGGCTACACTGCTCTGCAAAGATAGTCATCATTATCACTCTCTTCAAAAGCAATAACATGCAATATGCAAATACAATGATAACACCTGTTTAATGGCAACACTAAAGGGCAAGCTTGAGACGTATTGAAAGATTATTGAGTTATAGCAAAGACTTGCTAGCTATGGTTGCTTTTCAAGATCATTTCCTTCATAGCATATCCAAGGCAAATGGTTTACACCACGTCTTAATATACAGGTATATACGCACCCACACTCACATATTAGTACAGTGATGTATATATAATAAATGTGAAAAGAATCTGAGTAACTTGTGAACTTAGGAAATAGGTTACAAACTTTTTTATTAGTTTACAGACATTTTCATTTCATATCAGTGACTTGTATGTAAAACAAACATCTGGGAGTATAACAGACACAAATAAAAGGAAGACACAGTTTCTGCCCCAAAGAATTTACGATTCAGCAGAAGTACTTAATTTGATATATTTGATATTTGTGATATTTGAAATATGGACGTATGAAAGTTACACATTTATTTACAGTGAAATATCAATAGTGAGTACTACCCACTATGCTAAATGCTGATTGAAAATGGTAACTAAGGTCTCTGTGCTTTATACCCCTATCAGTTGGTTAAAAGGATACTTATTGGGCACCTGGGTGGCTCAGTTAGTTAAGCGTCTGACTTTGGCTCAGGTCATCATCTCATGGTTCATGAATTCAAGCCCTGCCTCGGACTCTCTGCTGTCAGCACTGAGCCTGCTTCGAATGCTCTGATCCCCCTTTGTCTCTGCCCCTCCCCCTCTCACATACTCTTTCTCTCACAAAAAGTAAGATTTTTTATTTCTTTTTATTGCTTTTTAATTTTTTAAATGTTTATTTATTTTTGAAAGAGAGAGAGACACAGAGTGGGAGCAGGGAAAGAGCAGAGAGAGAGGGAGACACAGAACCCGCAGCAGCCTCCAGACTCTGAGCTGTCAGCATAGAGCCCAATGCGGGGCCCGAACCCACGAGCTGTGAGATCATGACCTGAGTCGAAGTCGGACGCCCAACCAACTGAGCCACCCAGGTGCCCCAAAGTAAATTTTTTTTTTTTAAAACAGGATTCTTATTCATCCATCCATCCATCCATCCATTCATTCTGCAAACAATTATTAAATGCTTACTATGGCAAAAACACTGTAATAGGTACTTTGGAGGACAGAAGCATGATTTCTTAATGATTGCTGTCTTCAAGGATCTTAAAATTTAGGGGCAGTGAGCTAACAAAGCAGAATAGAAAATAAGCATCAGTAAAGGGCCAGAGAACACTTGGAGGACAGAGTAATTAGTCCCAAAAGTTAGGATAGCTTCCTTAGTGGAGATGGTTCTGGGGCAAGAAAGAATGAAAGACATTTTAATGGTGGAGACAAGGGGGGAATTCATCTTCAGAAAGAGAGATCAGTGAGAACAGAGGCACAGAGGCATGAAAATGAATGCATGCTCTGGGAAGAGCAAGTAGCCTGGTATGGCTGGAGCATGGTGTCCAAAGAGAATAGGGAGAGATGAGGCCAGAAAGTTAGGATAGAGCCAGCACATGGAACACGTGCAATGCCACACTAAACCTACTGATTCTATTCAGCTAACAATAGGCAGTCAATAAAGGTTGATAAGGATAAGAACAAATAGGAGGTGGATACATACGAGATACTGAACATGTAACTTCCGTAATGAACTACTGCTAAAGAGTAATTAAGGAGGGTAGAAAAAAAGGGTCTTCTAAATTAGGAGATTTAGGGGCTGCAGAGCAACAGGAGGAAGTCTTGTGTGGGATATATTGATGCTCTTCATGAACACATTCTTTAGATATCAAAGTGAACATTTCTTCCTCATGAAGCTTCCCTTGCACCCTGATTGAACCAGAGCTCTCTGCTGTGGAACCGCAGAGATTCTTGCACTTTTCATTCATAGTACTTTGCAG
The DNA here is from genome assembly GCF_007474595.2 of Lynx canadensis. Taxonomy (NCBI): domain Eukaryota; kingdom Metazoa; phylum Chordata; class Mammalia; order Carnivora; family Felidae; genus Lynx; species Lynx canadensis. The sequence continues at coordinate 64,724,033 of NC_044311.2, forward strand.
GGTTTGTAATTATACACTTGCCTGCATTTGATTAATGTGTGTGGCCTTCGTTGGACTACAAGCTCCATAAAGGCAGGGATTTTGTGTTTGTTTTGCCCTTCAATTTTACTGTAGGCTACTCAATATGTCTGACCCAGAGAAGGGACTAAAATATTTGATGACTGACTGAATGAATGAATGAATGGAATGAAAGAAGGAGGGAAAGAAGGAGAAAGAAAGAGAGAAAGAAAGAAAGAAGAAAGAAAGAAAGAAAGAAAGAAAGAAAGAAAGAAAGAAAGAAAGAGAAATATGGGAACGGACACTCTGTTGGAGAAGAATACTGAGAAATAATATTTCGGAACTCATAACTAGGTGTGGTGGTTTTAAAATATGGCTGCAAAATTCTTTGACATTGCTCTCATCGAAAGGCGGGCTCTAGGGGCGCCTGGGTGGCTCAGTCGGTTGAGCAGCCGACTTCGGCTCAGGTCACGATCTCGCGGTCTGTGAGTTCGAGCCCCGCGTCGGGTTCTGTGCTGACAGCTCGGAGCCTGGAGCCTGTTTCGGATTCTGTGTCTCCCTCTCTCTGACCCTCCCCCATTCGTGCTCTGTCTCTCTGTGTCTCAAAAATAAATAAACGTTAAAAAAAAAATTAAAAAAAAAAAGGTGGGCTCTATAGCATTTGCCATTGAATCTGAACAGCCTTGTGACAAACAGAATGCAGTGAAGATGAGGGTATCTGATTTCCAAGGCTAGGTTGAAACTACTTGGTTCTCTTAATATGATCGCTCTGGGAGAAGCCAGCTACCATGTAAAAAAATTTGACCACCTTGAGACCACCAGGCTGAAGAATCGACCTTGCTGGACGTTCCAGTTGATATCCTGAACTCATCTCTGCCAAAACATGTGACTCAACCTGTCTTCAACCTTTGGGACCTTCTCATCTGCCAGCTGAGTACCTTTGAGTGACCTTAGTAATTTCTTTGAGAAGCAAAAGAATTGTCCAGCTGAGCCCAGCCTGAATTAGATAGAATCTGTTTGCACAATAAAATGGTTCTCATTTTATGCCAGTCGATTTGGGATAATTTGTTACTAGCAGTAGTAACTGGCACATCAACCAAAGTCTCAATAGAATCCTCTCCAATCACCGCCAGTAGCAGTTGAGGAAACTGAGATCCAGAGAGATTAGCTTGTTTAACCATGTTTCTAAATTGGCAGCGGTAAAAGAAAGGAGGCCTAGGAACTAATCTTCTGACCCTCAGGCCACTGCCTTTTCCTTTCTAATATATGATAATGCATCAAGAAAAACTTCTGTTTAATTATATGCAGGGTGCAGAGAACAACTCTTTGTCATGCCACAATTTTACCCCATTGATGCTTTCTTCCCATTGATAATTAAATGGATTAGTCAAACTCCTTGACATATAAACAAAAAAGCGAACTGTGGCCTCCCTTGTGTGAAGCTTACAAATGTCGATGATGTGGACATTTGAATGCAACTACCTCCCAATTAGAGGAAGAAGCATGCTCAAGTATATAAAACACAATAACATTTCTTCTCAAGTTTGTGGCATTCAAACTCTTCGCTGACTAGGTTTTCAAGGCTGTCAGTTCCAAATTCACTGAAAGATCTTTCCTGCTGAAAGAAAAATGCCGCCTCTATTAATATCAACCTTTTCCTCTGCAGAACACTTGCTTGCTGGTGATTTATTATGGACAAGCTGCTTCCTGTTCCTTTTGAAAGTTAAGATTCTTTTTTTTTTTTTTTTTTAAATTTTGCAAGTAGAAGAATTCCCCATCTCTTGTGCCCAGGGCAATTTAGTTAAGGCTAATCTTCAGGACAGAGTTTGGGTATTTACAACTCACAAATTGATGCTTCCCCATACCACACAAAAGAGAAAGGGTCTGCTGCTGTATCTGATGTCAACTGGGAACTAATCCAAAACACAAATAAGGAAGACCAACTCATGCAACGTTTACGGGAAAAGATTCTTTTGGATTTTGGAACTTTGCAATTATAAAGATGGAAAATTTTTCCCTTAAAAAGATCAGAGGTTAATTATCCTTTTGTTCGTGATAATTTCATTATTTTTAAAGAGACTCTGAGGAAAACAACTAAATAATCTGATGCGTATGCTCTCCATTAACTGTATCTCAAAGACAACTATGTACACGGATGACTCAAAAGTTCATGTTTATCTTATTACATTTTTCCTATTCCTACAGTGAAACCCATGAAAGGTCTAAAGAAAGACAAAGTCAAATTCAATTTTATTCAGAATTTTCATAATCACGGCTTCATGGGTTTTAATAAATGTTAATCTCGGGGCGCCTGGGTGGCGCAGTCGGTTAAGCGTCCGACTTCAGCCAGGTCACGATCTCGCGGTCCGTGAGTTCGAGCCCCGCGTCGGGCTCTGGGCTGATGGCTCAGAGCCTGGAGCCTGTTTCCGATTCTGTGTCTCCCTCTCTCTCTGCCCCTCCCCCGTTCATGCTCTGTCTCTCTCTGTCCCAAAAATAAATAAAAAAACGTTGAAAAAAAAAAAAAAAAATTTTAATAAATGTTAATCTCTTTTAAATCCCACTCCTCCTGATGTAGAAGATACTGGAGTAGAGCGTGGCTTTAGGTAATGTTAGGTATTAGGACTCTCTCAGTTGCAGATGCCAGAACACCCAATTCAGACTAGTTTTAACAAAAAGTGGAATTGATTTGCTTACATAACAGAAAAGCACAGACTTAGAAGGCACCTTGGGCACAGCCAGAAGAGGGGGCACACTGGGGCTAGGCTTCCACCTCCAGACTGTCTCTTTCACTCTGTTTTCCTCAGTGTTGGTTGGCACTTTTCTCAGGCTGAACCCATGTAATGGAAAAGATGACCACTGGCAGCTCTCAGCTCACATTCGGCCAGCTTCCAAGCTCAGCAGAAGAATTCTGGGTCACTTCAGACACAGGCCTGGGATTGATCCTGTCTGGCCCCTCTTGAGTCACGTGTCCACCCTTGTGGAATTCTCCTCGGCTGCACCTGTAAGGTACTGAGGATGGACTTACGGACTTACCATGAGTTGTAGTTGGATTTGAGCGTAACTTATGTTTAAATAAAATCTTTGCCTAAAGTAAGTGTATAAAATGGCATGCCAAGGGATACAGCTAAGCTTTCCAGAAACTCTGCCTTTCTTTTAAGCGATTTTCCCATACATATCTCACCTCCTTTTCAATACCAAACTTATCAAAAGCTGAATTTGCTTCTTCTGTATTTGCTTCTTCCCCTTTCTTGCCACAATCCTCCTGCCATCTAATCTCACTTCTCTGCTCAAATGCCATCAACAGCCAAGTCCAATGGCGTCCTTTTGGACCTCCTCCTGCTTGTCCTCTTGGCAGCATTAGACATTCTGAGCCACTCCCCTTTTTCTTGGACCTCTCCATTCCTACAGCTCACGCTCCTTCTTTTTCTCTGATAGATTCTTCTTGGTTTTCTTCACTAGCTTCTGCTATGTTCCACATGCCCCCAAACGTACCTGATCTCCAAAGTTTGGTCTGCAGCCTTCTTTTCCTCTAACCTTATCATCTCTCACTGGGGCCACTTCATTCAGTTCCATGGCCTCAACTTTCTCCTACCTGATGTAGACTTTAGGATCTAAGTTTAGTCTTCTGTCTGCTCTTAGGTGTGAGACAATAATTTCTGAGTGTTCCTCTACACTTTGATGTCTGTCTTAGTCTGTTCTGGCTACTGTAACAGAATACCATAGACGTAGTGGCTACAACCAATAGTTCTAGAAACTGGAAAGTCCAAGATTAAGGCACCAGGGGATTCGGTATCTGGTAAAGACCCACTTCCTGGTTCATAGCTGTCTTCTCACTGTGTCTTCACATAGCAGAAAGGGTGAAGTCACTCTCTGAGGTCTCTTTTATAAGGGTGTTAATCTGGAACACCTGGGTGGTTCAGTCAGTTAAGACTTCGGCTCAGGTCATGATCTCGCAGTTCATGAGTTTGAGCCCCTCATCAGGCTTGCTGCTATCAGTGCAGACCCTGATTGAGATCCTCTGTCTCCCTCTCTCTGCCCCTCCTCTGCTCGTGCTCTCTCTCTCTCTCTCTCTCTCTCTCTCTCTCTCTTAAAAATAAACATTTATAAGAATGTTAATCTTATTCATGAGGGCTCCATTCTCATGACCTAATCACCTCCCAAAGACCCCCCCCCCCCAACCTCCTAATACCATCACCTTGGGCATTAGAATATCAGCATATGAATTTGAGAGAGGGCACATTCAGTCTGTAGCAATGCTCTTCCATCATCAGAAACTCAGTATTTCCAGAAGCAAATTTATTAATTGACTCCCTGTAGTCCTCCATGCCCTACGAAGTGTCACAACCATTCTACCTGGTGATCATCCGGGGTGGAAGAAAATGGAATAATTTTCACTATTCACTTTCAACTCATATCCAATTGGACCTCCAAAGACCCCAGCCTGCACTTTTCTATGACAACTGCCACTGTTCTAGTTCATAGCTTCACCCACTCTTCCCTATTACAATAACTTCCCAGCATCTTATTTTTTATCTAAACCATCTTACTGAAAATACATATCGTTTACTCTCAAAATTGTTCATTCCATCCCATTCTCTAAGTTCAAAATACTTTATTTTCAAGGCTTTCTATCACTAAACTCAACCCTTCTTGTTAACCTCATCTCCCATATGTTCATTTTAGACATTCTCTCGTTGAGCCACACCACCCAACCGTTCACATCTCTGCTCATGTCATTTCTTCAGTTTCAATAATGTTCTTCCTTCACCTATCAATACTCTACTCATCCTTTTAAGATCTGCTTGGGTAGACAACAGTGTGGTTCTCCTCCTGCTAAACACATAGTAGATTGCACTCTTCTCAGTCCTTCGCATCCAACAGTTATGTCACTTGGTTTGGCCACTGAAATATAAGTACAGTGCCATATGATACTTCTGGACAGAAGTAATATAATTTAGAGTGAGATGGGATAATTTCTCTTTCTTCTATTTATTTCTTTTTCTCTTTCTTTCTGCTTTTCTTTCTTTCTTTCTTTCTTTCTTTCTTTCTTTCCTTTTTCCACTAAAGTGATTGGCAATGTCCCTGATGATGACTGCTCTGACGGTCTAGAATAAAGATGTCATGGACCAAGCTCCCACTCAAACCATGATAGACAAGTAACATGAGCAAGAAATAAATGTAGGTTGTCTTCATGTAAAGTCTGACTCCATTTTTTGATGTTGGACTGCTGATATCTTTTAACCTCACCCCCCCCCTTCCCTTCTGTTCCACATCTACACAAGCTGATTAAAAAAACCCTGGGTGCACCTTTCTTTGATGCCGGTGGGCAGTTCAGACCATGTAAGCCCCTTCTTGCATGAAGGAATACTCACTCTGGCCTATCTTCTAATTATTATAAAAATCTAAGGCTAGTCTTCTTTTCTTGTTCCCTCAAGCCATTTTTAGACTTGCCTACTCCCCCCAGAAACTTCACTATGTGGTAAGTCTTCTCATATCATCTTGCTATATGTGTGGCATTATTAATCTTAACATCTGAACTAAATTTGGGGTGGGAAGCCCCATTCTACTTTTGAGAAATGACCATTATAATTTGGGGTTTGAGGTTTGGTTTCCTTTGCAGAGGCCATAGCTGGGGTGCTACAAAGTGCTATTTCTTGATCTGTGTGTTCAATATATGAGATTGTTCACTTTGTGAAAAATTATTGGTTTGTATGCTTATGATGTGTGTGCATATGTGTGTGTGTGTGTTATACTACAGTAAAAGATTATTTTTAAACATTTATTGAGATTATCCTAAAATAATCTCAACCTTGTTTTCTTTATCATCTCAGTATATGTATTGAAATGAGGTAGCGTGTATGTATGTATATGATCAAAACGTAGTTAATGACAGAAGAAAACAAGCTTTTGAAAAGGAAGCTAATTGTTAAGAAAGGCAGAATGGCATAAATTCTAAATAGAAGTACAAGCAATATTCCTTTGTAATTACAGAAGGAGAATATCATGTAAAGCTTCAGAGAGAAAGTGGAATTATTGGTAGTGCATCAGTCAGAGTGGGCAAGATTATGCTGCATAACCACTGTTTCCATTACCATCAGTGAGTCTTGCCTGTCTGTGAAGTTCATATAAATATAATTCTACAGTATAGTTTCTTTTGTGTCTAGCTTCTCTCACTCAGCATTACATTTACGAGATTCATTCCTTTTGCTGTATGTGTTGGTAATACATCCCTTTTTCTTGCTCTGTAGTATACCATTGCATGAATATACCCACAATTCATTTCTCCATTTTCATGTTGATGGTCAGTTTTTGGCTGTCATAAATAATGCTGCTATGGACATGTCTTTTGTACATATATGAATTCATTTCCATTATGTATATATGCAGGGGGGAAATAATTTGGCATATGATATACATATGTCTTGTTTTAGGAGATACTGCTAAACTGTTGTCTAGTGTGATTATACCAACTTACATTTCTACCAGCAGTGTGTGTTACTCTGTATCTTTGTCAGCTCTTGGTATTGTCAGTCCTCTTAATTTTAGCCATTCTAGTAAAAGGGTAGTGAAATCACCTATGTTCCCTGATGGATAATATTTACTGGCCATTTGATTATCTTCATTTGTGACACCTCTGTTCCAGTCATTCGCACATTTTTCTACTGGATTGTCTGCTTCATTTCTTGTTGATCTTTAGAAGTTCTTTAAATATTCTGGCTCTGAGTCATTTGTGAGTTCTATGCATTGCAAATATATTCTTCTATTTTGAGCTCACCTTCTTATTCTCTTCATGGTAACTTTTGATGACAAAAGCTCTTAGTTTTATCAATGTCTAATAAATACATCAATCTTTTCTTTTTTTGTTATTATTTTCTATGCTCCATGTAAGAAATAATTCTCTACTGGGGCGCCTGGGTGGCGCAGTCGGTTAAGCGTCCGACTTCAGCCAGGTCACGATCTCGCGGTCCGTGAGTTCGAGCCCCGCGTCAGGCTCTGGGGTGATGGCTCAGAGCCTGGAGCCTCTTTCCAATTCTGTGTCTCCCTCTCTCTGCCCCTCCCCCGTTCATGCTCTGTCTCTCTCTGTCCCAAAAATAAATAAACGTTGAAAAAAAAATAAATAAATAATTCTCTACTTCAAAATCACAAAAACATTTTCCTGTTATTTTCTAGAAGCTTTACTGTTTTTCCTTTTACATTTAGTTCTACAATCCATCTGGACTTGCTTTCTTAGTACGGTGTGAGGTAAGGGGTCAAGATTCATTTTTCACATATATATACATATCCAATATATGTTTGCACATTGACTCTTGGTATAATTTAATCCATTAAACGCACCAATTATTTCTCAAATCTCAATTTCTTTAAGGTTATTATATCATTCTTGAGGTTCCTGAAACACTGCCTATAAAGTGGCAACCTCTGTTAAAAACTCCTCATGGTTTCCTGAAATCATTTTATTGGTAGTGAGTGGGGAGAAACCATTATGCCTCCTTACCACTAGTCCTAGAGATTAGCAGGCTGGCACTTCCTCCCTAGCCAGCAATTTCAAGGCTTTCAGGAGATAGCAATAATTTTTGTCCACCAAAACAAAAATTGTCCTTCTCTCTTGGTCCTATCAGCCCACCAGCACACATATATACTTTATCATAAATTAAGTTCCATTCTCTGCCATGGTATTTTGGGAACATACTTTTTTTTCTCAAGTTTATGAGTCCTAGTAGTCTACACAGAGTGAGTACTCAGCAAATAGTGGACCACCGCCTATCACCTATGGGAAGATGTTCTCTTACCTCCCCAGGCGATGACCCACAAGGAGCCACTAGATGTAGCTGTGGAAGGGCCACGGCCTGTCTCTGGATAAAACTGCCCAAGTTCCTACTCCAGGTCTATTTCCCAGGATCAGTGGGACCACATGCAATTCCCCTAACCATCCAAAGCTCAGTCTCATTCATCTGCTCACTTGGGTAGTAATACTCTAGTATTATCATGGGCTTTGTGTTCGTATATGATAGGGTTGTTGTGCAGAATATTACATGCAAAGTGGTTGTCTCACTGCCTCTCATATAGTCTGCACCTAATAAATGTCAACTACTATTATTTCCTGCTATTAATGCAGAAGCCCAACTAACTAATCTGCATCCTCAGGGCCCTTCACAAAATGAAGTTTAGAAAACTGTTATAAGGAGGTGAAATGCTGGTTTTTAGTAGTGTGCATATAGCCAAATGCCCCACCATAGGTTCTCAGGTTTCTTCCTCACAACCCAGAGATACTTTGAAAAAAGAAAAAAACAAAACACTATCTTTAATGTCAAGCTTTTCCCAGAGATAGACAGACTGAAATAAATAAGTAATAAACATGCCAGCAATGAAATAAAAAGAAATGTATTCTTTGGTTACAGTCTCCTTGGATTATCATAGTGACATTGCTTTAGGGTGTCACTTCCAAAATGACTTTTTCACTTGACTCTAAATTTCCAGGGAAAAGAAAATGCTCCCTAATTGAATAGGCCCTTAATGGCATGTGGCGGGGGGGGGGGGGGAGTGAGGATGTGGGGCAAAAGAATAACTATAGTTATCAAAAATAAGTCAATATTAAGATTATAAAATCTCTTTAATTAGTATAATAACAGGGACTGAAGGCCATATCTCTAAAGACTTGGCTTTATGCAGGTATAAGATAAATTTAGCTATCAGAAAGCCAGAGACAACTTTCACTCTTTCTTCCACATAAATCCTAAGAATTATTGTGAACTTATTTGACTAAAGTAACCAAAAAATCTTTTCTCAGAGAATGAAGGAGACTGGCTACTTCAAATAAGAGCACTTTTTATCTCTTCCTTAGAAGTAACTTTTAAAATACTGTGTTTTGCTCGATTTGATCCTTTTTCTCTCCAAATATATCCAGGGTTCCCAACATCTACCTGATGAACAGTTTCAGAGATGAGGCTAAGACTATCTGAGCTGGGGAGACTTTATTAAGGGTGCAAACTTCTCTCCCTCTTAAAACATTTCTTGATATATAGAGAAACAGAGGAAGGATAGGAGCTAACTCTCCATCCAGCTTTTCCAGAGCCCCACTAAAGAGGAGTTTCCTTTAAAACCTGGTCAAGGTGATTCAGGGCTAGTGAACTTGAAAAAGGGTGGGATTTTTTTTGCTCTATTTGGCTTGTGGGCCAAGAATTTAAATACTGACAGGCTCAATATAATGCTTCATCAGTGATGTTTAAGTGAGAGTCATACAACACTGATCCACATACAGGTAAGCAACAACCTGAACAGCAGGCATATCTGAGCAGGGATAGTAATGAACTTGGATAAAAATCCATTTTCCTAACAGTTGCACCTCTCCAGGTGCAGTCCATCTCCCAAGAGGGAAACCAATCACAGCACAAGAGGCCAATCAGAGCAAAATAGCATTCCCAAGATGGATTTCTTTGGTGGCATGCAAAGAAGCATGTATGAATCACCTGGACAGATCTAGAGAAGAAAAAAACATCTAAGGCTCCAGGTCATTCCAGGTCACTTACTGAATTCAGGAGTGATAAGTCAATAGGATGGCGTCCTGGAGCTGGCCTCTGGAAACAGATTCGGGGAGAGCTGGTCACCTCACCGATACCCTCCACACAGCACCAGTAGTCTGACCCCACACCCCCTTGCCTCTCTCAAACCGTAAAATCATCTCACATAAAATAGAAACCATATCGCCTAAAAAATGCGTTTAGCAAAGGAGAGCTTTGTTCATTAGCTTTTTAAATTGAGGTTTGATTCTTTGGCTACTGTGCTGAAAAGTCTCACTGTAGCTTTATACGGGCCTCTCCACCACAAAATGATTTTCTTCACGCACTACGTTACTCAAAACTTCTTTGTTTAGTATTATTTGATTAAAGTACCTTCTGATGTCTTAACAAATAAAAACCATGAACCAAATACTTCTCCCATCCTACAAATCAGTAGATAATGGGTAGCTCTAGGATTGCTTTTCCTTCAAAATTAGGAAGGAAACATGGATAACATTGTCCCCTCAGGAATTGTGGAGCATTAATACTGGAGCAGTACTAGTAACATACTATTAAATTTCAGGCAAGCCACTTAACCTCTCTGCCCTTTCTCCATCTGGAAATTCAGAAGATAAGTGGCCTACATCAACAATGCTATTTCAAAGGCAAACTGGTAAAAGATTGGTAAGCACTTTACAAATATTAAGTGCTCCATAATTACTGCTTGTTGTGACAAACTCTATTTTAAACTCATCCAGGATACAAAATATATATATATATATATATATATATTTCCCTGTCTTCTAGTCTAGGCTGAACGGTATGATCTGGACAAAAATATAGCAAAAAAGAAAATTAATCCTTACTAGATCTTTGGCTGCTATGAAGAAGGGTGCTCTTGAGAGAAATTTGAAGAAGCAAATTTTGATATATTGAAGGGGGACATGAAAGCACAAATAATGCTACTCCAGCAACTGATTCCTTCTTTCCCTGTAACCGGTTCAACACAGATCTCCAAATTTCTCTTTTGTTAAAATACGTAACTTGAAATAGATACTACAGCTAGGGTGGATATTTTGCCTATTAAGTGTAAGGCGTTATGACAAGAGCAGAAGCGGAATTATCCTCAACCTGAAATCACACAAATTTGAACCTTGCAGGAGTTCTGTTCTCCTTAAAGAAAAATGTGGATGCATGAAGATTGTTAAACCTTCCTCTTCTTTGGGCCTACAAGGTGGTCTTGCAAAACATGTTACTTTCACAAACTGTAATCAATTAATTAATTTTTAATCAATTAACAAGTATTTGTTGACCACCTACTACTATGTGTAAAGCACTGTGCTAAGCTCCCATGTATGATACAGTTTAAAACAAAACAAAACAAAAGAACAAAAGATAGTCTCTCTTGCTCTTAAGAGCTCTGAATCTAATTGGACAGATAAGATATACACATGGGGCAAGATAAGTGGCACCATGAGACTGTCATTGATATGAGCCAAATGGCTAGTTCAAATAGTAAGTGAGAGACCAAGGGGCAAACTGTCCTGGGCTGGGATGATCAAGGCAGGCTTCTGAAGACAAGCAGGATTAAGCCCTGGATCTTAGTGTATTGAGTGGGGCGGGAGGCGGGGGATTGAGAAGACTTCATTTAAAGATGACCATGAGAGGTAAATGAAATGAAGGTTGAAATGTAAGCCAGTTGTACCAGTTCTCTTCTGTCTCTCTTTTTCTTTCTCTTTCTCTCTCTCTCTCTGTCTCTCTCTCAGGCACACGCACACATGCACGTAAAATATAAGGGGAGAAAGTGCTCAGAGGTAAGTATGCCATACTTTTTGGCCTTTAAATATTAAACAGACTTCTATTGTACTTATTTTTCCTCCCTTCTCCCTCCTCCTCCTCTTTTCCTTCCTTCTTTAGCCTTAGTCTACTTAGGAATTGGAGTACCGATCACTTTCAACTGTCCTGCAGCACTACGAAAAACTGTAGAAATTCTCATGTCTGCTTCTGGAGAATTCCAAGGCTCTGGGTCTCAGAACCACAGAATCCTATCAACAAAGGAGCTTTAAAGGCCACTTAGTTCGGGGCTCCTGGATGACTCACTTGGTTAAGCATCTGACTCTTGGTTTCGACTCAGGTCATGATCTTGCAGTTGGTGAGTTCAAGCCCGCCATCGGCCTCCAGGCACTGACAGTGGGGAGCCTGCTTGGGATTCTCTCTCTCCTTCTATCTCTACCCTTCCCCCGCTCATGCTGTCTCTCGTGCGCACGTGCACTCTCTCTCAAAATACATAAATAAACTTTAATTTTTTTAAAAAATAATAATAAAATCCACTTAGTTCATGCTACTCTGAAACAAGCCTGACACTGAATCCTTGCAGCAACCACGATGACACTGTGGCCCATCCTGAATATGGTTTCAAAGCTGTTGGAAGAAAATACCTCTGGGGACCCTTCAAACTACATTCTGCAGAAATTACATCTAAGACTCTCAGATTGTGATCAATTTTTTTTTTTTTTTTTTTTTGCCATTTATCATTTGCACGAACGCATTATAAATCAGTGAGTATTTTGGTAAAATGCTGATGACATCAGTTTGAAGATCTAATTTCAAATTCAAGACAGACTGCATGCAGGTCAGCCGAAACTAGTTGCATACATGGTAGTGTCCTGCTTGATTCTCGTCAGTGGACATCAAGGAAGAACAGGAAAGAAGGAGGGGAAAGAAGGAAGAGAATGCCTTTAATTAAGGGCTTCCCCTAGGAAATTACCCAAAGCGTGAGTTGAGGTGCCAAAGAGTCCATGTTGCATATTTAGATTCATCTTCTGTTATACTTACCAATGACAGCCAAGTCAGCTTGCTGGGCATTTAAATTAGGGGAACAGCAGTTTGCTTTTCCAGGTTTAACTATCTGACAAGTTGTACTTAGACTTGACTGACTGTGTCATATTCTCTCCAGCCACCCCCCCCAACCCCCCCCCCCACACACACACACACACATCCACACAGAGGGAGACTCTTACCTCCACCACATATTATATCTAGGGGGATTCTAATCTAGAAAATGAAGAAACTGGGCCTCTTCCCTAGAATAACAGAAAACTAGCATTCACCAACAATAGACAAGTTACTTTTTATAAATCATTCTGTTGTAATAATTGTGTTCTCCTATGTAAGAGTTTTTCACAAAAATATGTCTTTTCTCCTTAAGCAAAGCATTTCAATCCTCAATGGGGGATTTGTGGATCATTGTGGTTTTAAGAACAGTTTACAAACTGGCATAACCCTGGATACAAGTTTTGAACAAAACTCAGGGATGTTTAGGAGAAGCCTTTCAAGTTGAATTTTAGGGGCACCTGGGTGGCTCAGTTGGTTAAACGTCCAACTTCAGCTCAGGTCATGATCTCATGGTGCGTGAGTTTGAGCCCAGCATCTGACAGCTCAGAGCCTGGAGCCTACTTCCGATTCTGTGTCCCCCTCTCTTTGTGCCCCTCCTCCACTCGCACTCCCTCTCTCTCTCTCTTTCAAAAATGAATAAACGTTAAAAAAATGTTTTTAATTGAATTTTAGCCATTTGTATTGCAACATTTGGAAAAGTAGTCTGTTAAAATCCAGAATTAGGCCTGGTCATTTCCATAACCTTTGGTAAAAACTAAGAACTTTACTATAAATGAATGTTTCTTTCTAACTATTAATTTATTGGAATTAGCAGTTTTTTGTCTTAGAAAAATTCAATACATGAAACTAAAATAGAAAAACCAAGAGATGGTGTCATTCAATCAAGCAGGATCAAGCAGCACTTTTCATTTTAAAAACGTGGTCAAAAATAATTGAAGGAATTGTCATTGTTATGTTACTAACATGTTCATTTCTGTATCAATCTTTTCTTTAATTCATTTATTTGCCAAAAAGTATACTCCTTATCTCACTGCAACACGGTGAGATTCTCCACACATCCAAAGAGTTTGTAAAACTGTTTTTTCTTTTTTTTTTTTCCTATTTTTTTTTGAGGCAACTCTCCTGAAATGCCTAAAATGAAAGGGAGTTATTGATGTCTTCCAGAACTTTAATTGCAAGAACAGCTTTATCTCCCAGGCAGACAGACACTACACAAATGTTTGGTTTACCCCGTATCACACAGTTAACAAGGCTCTTGTAGGTTCAAGGAAAACAGATTGTAAGGCTTTGCCAGGAGGACTTAACATTCTAGGGGGGAGAAAACTGACAGATAATTCTGAAGACAGTGAATTTTAAAATAACCTCAACTTAGACATAATCCTCTAGGAAAAGGTAGAGTGTGGAATGGGAGTTTTTAGAAAAGATGAGAATGGGTGTAAAAGGCAAGGAAAGAAATGTGTTGTTTGTTTGTTTGTTTTTTTAACTCTTGTACAACTAGTGCAAGCATCCTAAGAAGATGGTTTGTGCATTGTGAGGGCCCTCATTTCCGACCTAATAATCCAATCTTCCTTAATTCAAAATTGTTCAAACTGTAGAAATAAAAAATCTGACGAAAATAGTCTTGCACCTAACTTGCCTGTTTCAGTTGAATGCTAAGTCTACCTTTCAACTAAGCTTTAAAAACGTAGTTTTCCTGTGCGTGCTGCGCAGGCGCGTTCCCCGCACTGTCCTTGCCCCACCACGGGACAGAAGGTAACAAAGTGTCTTCACATGCTTCTTCTGAGTGTACATCCCGTCTGCGTTTACTAACTTACCAATGGGCTTTGTTTGTAAGGAAGTTACGAGACTGACATTTATGGCTCTCCAGGCAAAAGAGAACAAAAAGAGGAGATTCCGCATCTTAAATCTGTTTACCAGCTGCTGGAAAAGGTCAACTTTGGGCACCAACAGCTCATACAAAATCCAAAGGTATCCGAGCCGGCCCTTCCCCATTTCTCATGTGGGGCTGTAAAACACAAAAGCTGCACAATACCTGCCAATAGACTGACTGCCAGACTAAATTAAGGCATGGTGAAGAAATTACATGTGCTTCTGTGAGAAATGGAGTCTTGAAAGACCAGTTCTTTGCTCACATCCCATGAGTTAAATTGCTTAAAAGCAGACATTGTGGTTATGGTTCCCCGCCATGTGGTATTTGCTGAGCTCTCACTGGATATCCTAAAACACTTAAGCCTAAAGGGTTTAGGATGTCTTTGGAGGCCATAATTTGGAGAGAACAACTTTATCTTTGTGGGAGACACAGGACACAACCCAAATGTTTGTTAGATCCCTTCTCTTTTTCTTGACGAGCTTATCACACAGTTCTCAAGCAAATGGTATGGGAAAGTAAATGATTTCGTGGAGAAGAATCACTGTGGTTTACCAATGCTAAGGCTAGAGGCTTCAGTCAGGTGACACTCTAGGTTCACAGAGAATTGAAGACAAGTTGAACATAGTTCCTCAAAAGTCAGTAAGATACGGGTCATATACCTTGACACTGGATTTGTAGGGAAATGCCAAGAAAGTTCAAAGGTGGGATTTGTTACAATGGTAGAGGGGTAAATGTTCCAGGCAAATGGGAGAGAGATGGCAGGAGAGGTCAGCAGGTACCTACAAAGGGATTTTCTAACCCAAGGACTACTCTTTAGAGAATTTTCTCTTGTATTAAAAGGACTACTTGGGCCAAAGAACTAAGAGGGGGTAGACAGAATAGTAGAATTTTCAAACAGACAGAAATGTTGAAATACTCATAAACCACACATGGATCATCTCATCTCTGCTTAAAATCCTCCATGGGTTTCTTCTCACTTCTCTTCATGTGAAACCCATGGCCTGGTCCCCATCCCTGCCCGTCTCTGCAACCTAGTCCCACAGGACAGCCTCTCCAACTTCACCCCACTCCCACCCCCACCACGCCCACCCCGCACTCCCTCTGCTGGTGGTCCTCATGCTCACCTACCTTGTCAGTCTCAGGGTCTCTGCCCATCATGCTGCTTTGACCTATGCTCTTTCTTTACCTCTCTGATGGACCCACCATCATTTGTAATCATTTCATTTAGTTGTTTATTTGTTTTTGGTCTACTTGTACTATCCGATAAGCATCTTAAAGTCAAAGACCATGTCTTTCTTGTTCTGTTTTATTATCAGGGTGAATCACAATACCTGGCACCTGGTAGGTGCTACACAAAAGTTTGTTAAACAAAATAATGCAAATGAAGGCACTGAGGTTAAAAGAGATCATTTCCTGGAGCTCTCCCATACCGTTAACAGCAGAAGTTGGCTGGCCACTCAGATTTCCTGAGAAATCCTGGTTTCCAGGGGGAGCTGGAATACTCTCAGGTAAGAGCATCAACATTTATACAGAATTTATGACTTCAGGTGACATTTGTCCTTTTGGAGAGATCATTCAAGAGAAGAAGCTTTGAGAACGAGACTGAGTGAAGTCACCTGCCCTAGGGGTATTCAGAGTGCGAACTGATGCCCTTGACCACACCCCACCACCCCCCACACCCACTTCCGGGTTTCCTTTCTGTCTCTTGTCTTAGAATTACTCTCGAAGGCTATGGTTGCTGGTCTTCACCCTCTGGTTTTCCTTCTTTTCTTATTTCTAGCACATGCTCTGTTCCGCCCTTTGGAATGTCCTATCTATATGCCCAGACCATTGCTTGGAGGTGAAATTGCAGCTTTTCATTTCTCGTGCTTATTTGGGGGGTGTGGAGAAGTGAGATAGAAGAAAGAGGCAAGAGCTTAAATAACATTCTGTTGTCAGCTAAGATATGAATCCAGCCATTTATTAGATGTTATCTTATGCTAGGAAGAAGAAGACACTTTATTGATTTACTTTTTTTTGTTAACATTTTAAAGGAAATTTCAGTCTTGATTTGGTAACTCCCCTGAGAACCTTCAGTACCACAAAGGGTGTTACAAAATCTAAAGTCTCAAGGGTCTAAAATCATTTAAACTAATAAACATGACATACAATCCTTTGTGGGGCCTTGGGAAGGGTAATAAATATCATGAAATCAAGCAATGATCAGCTGTTAAAACTCCCCAAAGGGCAGTCATCACAGGCTGAATGATTTGTTCTTGGTGTTCGTTTCTTTTTAACCTCATCTTTTCTTCATCATCATCCCATTTATGCTCACAGACCCTTTCACAGGCAATAATAATACTAATAATAGCTAGCCTCTACTGAATGCCTACTATGAGCCAGGGACTTCACATTTTCTTTATTCCTTACAACAACCCTAATAGTTAGGTATGGTTATCAACATTTCAAATGAAAAAATTAACATTTAGAGAAGTTACGTATATTGCTCAAGATCTGTAAGTAAGTAAGTAAGTAAGATCTGTCAGATACTCTAAGCCTATATCTAACACCAGTGGTTGTGCCCTTGGTGGCAAGGGTGGGGTGAGAGCATGGGAGAGTGGGGGAGACTTTAGTCCTTTTCCACATACCAATGTCCACCAGCCCAAATACAGAATCTAAAGACAGAAGAATCTGTGTTTGCTATGCAAACCCTACTTCAGAATAATTTCCTTGATCTCCTCACCCCCTTCCCAACATGTTTGCCACATCTGAGGTCATTTTATATGTACCATTATATGACATATCATTATGTCACATTTCATGCAAACACAATCAAGTACCATGGAAATTTGAACTTCAACAATTGGATTCAAAATCTAGTGTACTGGATTTTGCATCATGGCCAGCAAACTAAAATTTTTACATAACAAACTGAGTCTTCTTACTTATTTTCTTCAGCTCTCTGTGTATCCAAAATGCTTTTATTTGATGCTATCTGTGCAGTTGGGAACTACATTAGGACATAAGGTACATACTTGATCTTTCAAAAAGCATCCGGAGCTAGGGAAGCCCATTACGTTAGAACCTCTTTGTTCAATATAAACAGGGATAGAAACCCAAACAAAATGTGTCTAACTGATGTACTATCTCTAAAGCCTGATTGCTAGCAGCAGTGAGAAGATGCTAAAGATCCCAAAATTGTCTTCGATACAAAGCCTCTCTCCCACTGCCCTTTCTATGAAGCCAGCCCCATTAGAGCTAGCTTCGAGTGTTTCTCACAACCAAAAGAACACAACAAATCCCACACCCACGTGGAATTTAAGCAACATATTATTAGACAAGTAGTGGGAATTACAATTTTAAAGACTAGGCATGCTTATGGTCAATTTAAAAAGCAGAAAACAAAATTTTATCTATGCTATTGTGGAAGAAGAATATTTTTGAAATATTGCTTTTCCCCAGTATTTCCTTTTCTGCCTTTGACTCCTCCCTCTGCTCAAGCACTGGATTAGACCTTTGTCATCTCAGGAAAAGGTCAAGGTAGCATTAAGCAGAGAAAGGGACTCTTCAGATTTCTGAATGGAATCCCTTAGAAGAACAGAAAAGACCAAGACTAGAAAAAGATTAGGATAGGAGAATTGGAAGAGGAGCATAGAGAGCAGAAGGTCACAGTGACAGGGGCCTGGACTTTACCCTAGAGGCTCTTCTCCAAAGAGGAGGTAAGGCCCCAGAGAAGAGGTGGCAGGATGTTTAATGGTCAAGAGCCTTCCCTGTGCAGTTCCCCAGCAGGGCCATTGTGTGAGAGTCAAACAATGATCTCCCCACACCCAAAAGTGGCACGGAAGGAGTCCTGAAATCCGATGAGACCACATGGGGTTATGGGAGTCTCCCCAGTGGCTTCTTCAATGGCTGGCGATAAACAATGCACAAGGAACAATCATGGTGATGGACATCTCAGAAGATGCTGATGAGGCTAGACGAAATTGACGATCCAGTGCAAGCTCCCTAAGAACATAGATCTGACCAAGGAGAACGAAGAGAGAGGTATAGCAAATCAACTGAAATTACGTGTCTGCCACACCCAGAAGAATGGGGGTGGAAACAGAAATTAATACACCAAGTCAGAGCAAAGTAAGAAAGTTAAGTATCTTGCTTTTCTGCATTTAGGGACTAAATTCCATACCTTCTAACCTGTGATTAAAACCGTAAGTGAGATTTGTGAATTAACATTTAAAAAAAAATGAGGAACCACCATGATTTCTCTGAAAATGTGTGTTTTTGTCTTCAAAGGGAGAATAATAAAAAGGTCTATAATCTAGAATTAGAATGCACACAAAGAAATAATAAATTATTATCAAATGATACCTAAGTAATTATGTGTTGGAGTTGTTAGATGGTGAGCTTTCATTTTCCCTCATTTTTATTGCCCATGCTTGTGGGTTTTATTGTTGTTCTTATTGTTTTAAGAAATGAAGACAAAGGGAGAGAAAGAAGAGAGAGAGAAACGGAAAAAAAAGATTAAGAAGAGAAGGCTCTTTAAGTAATGTTATGTAGCTAGAACATATGGCCAATGGTAAAATATGGAGTGGGAAATGCGGAAGGGGAAAAATTGTAGATGGTCTTAAATCTCAGGCTGAGACCCTGCAATCAATGAAGAGCCACATAGTCAAATCTATTTAAAAACAGCACTCTGGTAATTTAGGGGTAGGGCTCCTAAGATCAGAGATAGGGAAATCAGCTCCCAGGTTATTGCAATGATGTTGACATAAAATCATGAAACAGTTCAGGGGGTGGTAGCAGGAATGGAAAAGCAGGTCTGGAGGAAAGAGCTATTTAGGAGGTAGCAAGTTAGTGAACAATGGGTGAAAAAAATCATCACTGAGAATGACACTGAGCTGTCAAACCTTCAGCCTCCTTTGAAGTGGCTGGGCTTTTATGAGGAGGTTGAGCAGCTTGGGTGTCATTTTGAAACTGGACAGAACTAAAGACTGCTGGGGAATGCTGGCCACTTAGCGACCTGCACAGAGAGCAGCTTCAGACCACAGCTACCGACCTGCTATCCTGGGGCTATAGGCCTCCTCCTCTCCCACTGTTCCAAGCTGCCTGACCACTAATGGGAAATGCCTGCAACCAGAGCAAAAAATAAAGCACCGAAGCTTCCGGATCTCCTCTTCACACTGCCCAACTAGGAGAGGAAAGCTGAGTCAAGAGCTCCTGCCTCCATTTCTGTGAGATTCATCTCCTCCTTTCAGCAACCCCTTTGTAGTTGGTGGAGCACAGCTCTCCCTAAGGCCTGGTCACAGGGATCTCCCCTTTTGCTCTACAAGCAGCAATGAGGCCAGCAAATTTGAACACGATTTTTTTTTGAAGGCTTGAGTATTACAAAAAATAAATACATTCGGAGGACAACATGAATCCCCCAAATTCATGAGATCCAGCCCCCTCTCCTGGATCACACAGCCCATCTTATTCCATGGGCCCCAGGACAGAAGCAGGGGCCCCTTGTACCTTCCATCCTTGGCCTCAAACTTCTTCCTCTCGGTAGAGGCCATCTCTAATTCCCGCCACACCAGAGGCACAGCATTCCCGACCAACCATTTGAACTCTGGATTTATTGTTTTCTTTACAGCTGCCCCTGGTCCCAAGAATTCTGAAAAAAGTAGTTGTATCATTTTTACTATATTTTAAGTTTTGAAGTGATAAACAACCTTTTAAGAAAGGTTAATATTAGAAAAAAAAGTTTTAGAATTGCTCACAGATTTTAAAAACCTTCAGAAACATATTAGTATTTTTGTATATTCTTTCTTCTAGTGTTTATATATAAATATATTACATAGCTTTAACTATACTATATATACATATACCTGGTTTTTTGTTACATTATTATATCATAGATATGTTCTCATATTGACTTTTATACCCTTTATTTTGTTTTTTGGTTTTTTTTTTTAACAATTTCTAAAGTTCCATGATTACATTACCATTTCTATATTTAGGGCTATTAGACTGCTTCCATCATAAAATGATTTCTCATTCATTTTTTTTCTAATTATATAACGATTTTAATTGTTGAAAATGTGGACTCTAAGAAAAATAATAAAACCACCTACACACAAAATTGTGACATACAGTGTACAGATCTGATTTCAACCTTGTCTCATTTGCTTTAGCCTTATATGGTTACACGGCTTACACGGTTACAGGGATTTAAGCTTATATGGTTATTCTTCATAGAGGAAATGGGCTCTAAGGTTATTGTCAGTCATTTGATCCCAATGAAGCTCTTGTCTCAGCACAAAGTCCCAGACAGTTCTTCCCCACGTTGAAGCTAGCTCAAATCTCAGTTTTTTAGATAGTACCACTGCCATCAGCAGTCACCCGGAGGCAGTCCTGTCTTCCCAGGGGCTTGATCCGCAAAACCACAGATCTTAGTCTCCCATTTTCTCCTCTTCTGTAGACTTCCGCCCCTCTGGCGAAGCCAGCAGAATCTCCAATAATGTGTCTTCTCCAGGGCCAGTTGTCTTACATTAAGAGATTGCCTGGGAGCTTCCAGTCTGCACCACCCAAATGCTCAAAGCAGGAATTGGCAGATTTCTTAATTTCTACATTATTTTTTTACATTGCTGAGTGTTTTATAATTGCTTTACTCAGCAAGCCTGGGAAATGTGTAAGTAGTCATCAGTTTACAGATGTGGGAATTACGGTTCAGAAAGGTTAAAGACTGCCTTAAATAGACACAAAATTATATCATTAGAGAATCAAATGAGAACTCTCTTTTCTATCAAAGTTACATTCCTCTTGGGGTAAAGATAAACGAAATTGTAATAAAGAAAGTACATGTATTGGTCCAATAAAGGGATGGGGTGGGGAGCAAAGCAGAGAGAAGGAGGTGAAAGGCAGATGGAAGAGCAGAGAGATTGCAACAAAAGGCAGAGGTTGTAGGGGAAAAAAAGCAATTTTGTAGCCTTGTCCTCTCAAAAAGGCCTCATTGTGTGTGCGCATTTGTGTTTGTGGGGAGCATGTTGGTTCCCGACTTGATCCACGTGTAGGCTGTTTGCCGATTGGCTCACCTCCATTCTTGTACGAGCAGAAAGGAGGCTTCCTACCCACCCACCACCCATCCCACCACCCCTTTCCTTCAAGGGTCGCTTTTGAGTTGTACATGTGGAGACAGAGGGTTTGAGCCTCACATGGGATTAGTGTCAGTGCACGCCAACAACCTACCCTTCACTATGCTTACAATGACTCCTCCAAGCCTCATCATGCTCTTCAGCAACCCTGCGCTTAGCACCATCCCAAACTCCTGGACAGCTCTTCCCTCCCATCCTACCCCAAATCATGCTGTCACTGCACAGCGGGCTTCAGGGGAGGGGATGGATTGCAAGACTACACTTCTCTTCATTGTCTCAACCCTCAGGTCCTCAGAGCACCATTAACAAGGCTGCTCTATTCAAGGTTTGAGTTTTGATCAGTTTGATCAAGGTTTTGAGTTGTCTGTGGGTGAGGGGAGAGGGGAAGCTTTCCTTCCCCTGTATACCTTTTGTATAGTTTTTAAATTTTGTATTGGGTGTGTTTATTACTTACTCAAAGGTAAAAACTAAGATAAAGCCATGAATGTTATATATAACTGTTTCCAGAGTCCAACTAAAGGAAACATCTCATAGAGTTCTACTCGTTGGCGTACCTCAGTTCCAGGTCTGACTTTTTGGCCCAGGATCACCTCTCTACTTCTCCCTCTCTTAGTAAAGGTCACATTTCAATTCTTAGAATGAGAATCTCATTCATAGAAACCCCAACTTCCTGGCCACAATGGTGTGCCCTGACCTGCAATCTGGCTTGACAACCAAAACAACCCATAAGGCACCCTAATCAGCAGAAGTCTAATTCTCAAAATCTGAGCAATTTCATCTAGAATAACCATTATAAAGTTGTCATCTAGAACAACAGTAATCCAGGATGGCCTTTGCCAATTCATTTCCCAATATTTTCTGGATTCCCTCTGCCAGGGTCAAGAGGAGACGTGATTTCTCATTCTCTTTGTGATCTCCTGATCTTGACTGTGTGTGCCCTATGGTAAAAATACACACCCACACACATCTGAAAGGTAAATAATAATTCTTAGAGATCATATTGTCTAAATCATATTAAATGGAGAAAACTTCCTACGTGTTCTGATAAACTGCAAAGACTTATCCTGAAATAAACTCTGAAAATAGACCTTACATTATTCCCCGGTGCCAGTATTTGTTTCCTTTTCTTCAATCTCCAACTTCCAGCTGTGTCCTAAAGGTTTACAGGTGACAAAGACACTGCCATCACAAGTCCTGCTCAAACAGAAGAACTATTTACCTCTGATCTTTATTCTTAACTACATTAAACAAAAAATAAATGAAAAAAAAAAAAAAAACCAAACAAACATAAAAAAACAACCCTGACAGTCACTTTGAATTCATAGGTTCTGACAAGGTCATGTCATCTGCAAATAGAGATAGCTTTACTTCTTTCTTTCCACTCGGATGTATTTTCTTTTCTCTTTATTGCTTAATTTCCTGGGCCATAACCTCAAGTACAATGTTAATAGAAGTGGTAATAGCAGACATCCTTATCTTGTTTCTGATCATAGGAAGAAAGCTTTAGTCTTTCACTATCTTGTATGTTAGCCGTGGGTATTTTGTAGATGCCTTTTATCTGGTTGAGGAAGTTCCTGTTCAATTTCTAGTTTGTTGAATCTTTTTAACAGAAATGTGTTGGGTTATCTTCAATGCTTCTCCTCCATCTATTGTGATGATCGTGTAGTTTTATCCTTTATTTTATTATGTGATGTATTATTTTAATTGATTTTCACATGTTGAGCTAACCTTGCATTCCTGGTATAAAGCTGACTTGGTGTGGGTGGTAATCCCTTTAATATGCTGCTGGATTGGGTTTGTTAGTATTTTGTTGGAGATTTTTAGATCTATATTCATAAAGGATATTGTCTTTTGTTTTCCTTCCTTGTGATATCTTTGTCTAGGTTCAGTTTCGGTGCAATATTGATCTCATAGAATGAGTTGGAAAATCTTCCTTCCTCTTCCATTTTTTGAAAGAGTTTGTGAAGGATTTGGGTCAATTCTCTAAACCTTTGGTAAAAATCACCAATTAAGCCATCTGGGCCTGAGATTTTCTTTGTAGGGAAACTTCTTGTTTACAAATGACTTTAATGGTGAAGCCTTTTCTTGCTTTTAAACAAACATAGAATGATTCATGCTCCCCAGGTTACCACTACCACAACTCCTCTTGGTCTGACATCGAAGAGAAGAATCACTGTGGAAGAGATTGAATATGATTTGTTCATTGACCTCTAAAGTAATTCTTACACTCTCTCTGGTGCTTCTGCCAAGAGAGGATTTTCCATCTTTTCTAACAAGGAGGCAGGGACCTGGGTAACAATGAGAATTGAATCAACAGTTTGTAGCTTCATGAAGAAATTCCTTTTTTGTTATAAATTGCAAGAACATGTATACATAATATTTAGAATACTATTCCTATTATTTTGAACCCTAATTAATAGATATTAAATTATTATTGAAATGTTAATAATATATTCAGTTGTATAAGTTTATCTGCATTAAATTATCTGTTCCATATCCGCGCTAAAAATATAAAAACATACACGGAGGGATACAACAGGGTAATAGTTATTTCTAGAGAGAGAGTGGAAAAGAATTAGAGATAGAACTTTAGTTGTATAGATAATATTTGCTTGCTTTTTAAAATGAGAGGAAGAGGGATTGCCTGGGTGGCTCAGTCGGTTAAGCATCCGACTCTTGATTTCAGTTCAGGTCACCATCTCGTGGTTCATGGGTTTGAGCCCTGCATTGGGCTCTGCACTGACAGCTCAGAGCCTGCTTAGGATGCTGTCTCCCTCTCTTGGGGCCCCTTTCCCGCTCGTTCTCTCCCTCTCAAAATAAATAAATAAACAAAAAATAAATAAACATTAAAAATTCTTTTCAAAAATAAATGAGAAGAAGAGAAATTTGAACAAATGATACATTCATGTTAACATGTCAAATTTGGGTAGAAGGTTCTTGAGTGTCTAATCTTGATGGGCAGGTCAAACAGGGATTATTTAAATAAAGGAACATTGATGTTTTAGATGGTGCTTTTTTAAGTTTAATGTTATGATAATAAATGAAGGAAGTGAACAGTAAATTACAAAAAGAGGAAATGAAATTGCCCCACCCTAATATCCTTCTGGACTGAGGGACTTACTTACTCCTCCAGCTTTGGGAATTGCCTTGGCTAAAGAAATCTGCCTCACCCATGCTCCCCTTACTCAGTCACCCTTCATCCAATGGTTGGTCAGTGCAGGTATGAAAACCTGTTCCCTTGCCCTAACTTGGAACAATTCTGAAAAGACGTCCCAGCTTCAAAGTCCCCCATGGTTTATCTGAGACAATTGTGAAATTGCCCCTCAGCCCAGCTTCTCCCTCTGTTGAGTCCTGCTTTGTTCGTCTCCCCCACAGGTATTGACCCCAAGAACTTTCTGATCACAAATCTCCATCTTGGGATGTGCGTTCTGGAGAACCCCACATGCGACATATATGTATGTATATAATACAAACCTCACTATAACCACAGAAAAAGCTCAATTTAAACCAGAAACATTCAATTATGGTCAGAGCAGAATGGTAGATGCCGTGCTGTGGCAGAGCTTGCCAGTTTCCTATACAATGTTTACCGCCCCTTTTCACCCAGTGACAGAATCCTGACTTGATTTTGAGACAGCAGTGGTGCTCTAATAGGAGGATATATTTCCCAGCCTCCCTTGTAGCTAGATGTAGATATGTAGAGAGATAATTTATTTATTATTTATTTATTATATTATTATATTTACATGACATTACATTATACGTGATGTTACATTCACATTTACATTATAAATAAAGCATATGAAATGACTTCAGGAAGTCCACCAACACTTTAGGAAAGTAAACTCAGTAAGTATTTTTTGGGCAGCTTTCTTCCTCTTTCCTGCTGCAGATGGGGATGTAACCGCTAGAGCTCCAGCAATCATACTGTGACCCTACGGACGGCAGCCACAGTGGCACGTACACAGCTGGGGTGCCTAATGATTTCATGAAGCACCGTATCATTCTGCTTCCTCTGGACTTAACAAAATACAAGGGCTTTGGGGAATCTACATATGAAGCTTTGTCAACCTTAAGCATTTCAGCCACTTAGTTTTGTTTTGTTTTAATTTTTTGATATCTTTATTTTTTCGAAGTGGCTGTTACCGTGACTTTATTATTTGCTTGTTTGTTTTTTGCCACTGTTAGTTTTTTACTTTCTATCATAAACTGCCAAACCTAATTATAACCGAAGCAAATGGGTTACAGTCTAAAGGTAAATAGAAAATGAAAAAATAACTTTGGAAAATGAGTGTTGGCTTGTCAATGTTCTTAAGGAGTAATTCTATTTGCAGAAATAAATCCTAAGGAATTGTGTGTGTGTGTGTGTGTGTGTGTGTGTGTGCATGTGTGTGTGAAGCTTTAACAACAGAGACATTTATACTAAGAAAATAGAAACTACCTAATAGCAAACATAATGGAATGGATAATAAAATGTGATGGCATTCACTGAATTAAGAATTAAGGAAACAAAGAACATTTTTATTTAAAAAAAATTTTTTGGGAACAATTTAAAAATATAGAAATTTATGAAGTAAAAGAAATCGCCTCCCTCTCCTACTATACCATCCTCACTCTTAACTGTTTAGTCTAGTGTATATATTTCCATAATTTTTCCTGTATCTGTATGAACAAATACAAATATATGTTCACATTACAAGGTGTTTCAAAATTGGATTATAATCCATATATAAAGAATATATTGTACTGTGAGCATTTCTCCTTTCTCCATGTTACTGATAATTAACATGGAGACATGATCACAGTACAATAAAAAGTTTTACAAATAATATATAAAGTTGAGGGGCATCTGGGTGGCTCAGTCGGTTAGGTGTCCAGCTTCGGTTCAGGTCACGATCTCATGCTTCGTGGGTTTAAGCCCCACGTCAGGCTCTGTGCTGACAGCTCCAGAGCCCGGAGCCTGCTTTGGATTCTGTGTCTCCCTCTCTCTGCCCCTCCCCTGATCACACTCTGTCTCTCTCTCAAAAATAAATAACATTAAAAAAATTAAAAATACTTATATAAATTGATATACAGCAAGATCTCAATACTTTCAAAAAGTGCCTAGAAAAAAAGCCTGAAGTGAAACATATAATAAACAAATGTGTAAATGAATGAATATTAAATTCTAATTGCCAATATTAATAGTTTACTATAATAATAAATACATTTTCTCCCAGAACTAATACAGAGTTTTTCCACAATCCACACAAGACTAAAAGTAAAAATATCTTACTATATTTCAGGGGAAATATGGGAGACGGAGGGCACATATTTGAACCACCTGCCTCCCAATCCCATCCAAAATGACCTAGAAAACTTAAAAATATGCAAAACCCTAAATCAGTACTGGAAGCTAGGGAAGGAAACCACACAAATGCCAGAAACTTCAAAAGAATTTCTTCTAAATCCTGTGCAGTTGGGACCATATTTAAAAAAAGACATCCAAGGCCAAATTTGCCAGACACCAAAGGAGAAACATCCCCTGGAGGGGTAAGGCCTTGGAAGCGGACTGCAGGACGACATTAGTGATCCTTTTCAGTCTTGAAAATTGTGTGAGTTTGAGGGTTAACACAACAGTAGAAGTTGGGAGCAGAAAGCTTGTGAACAGTGGCCATAGTTGTATTATTGGATGGTTTCCCCAAGCTTTGGAGACCTTCCCTGTGTCTGCGGAGCTGGGCATGAAGGCGAGGCCTAAGTAGCTCCCCCAAGCCTCAGGCTGTCACTAGCAGCAGTATTCCTTGACGAAGCAGTGGGCGCTGGGCTGGAATCCTTGGCCTGGGTGTATCACACACCCACAGTAAGCTTGGAGGTACCTCTGGAAGCCCTAGATAGGAAGCCTACCACAAAATCTGTCAAATAGCACAGCTCTTATGCCAAATACAAGAAGAAACTTTGTAAGTTGAAATTTCGATAACCATATATTTTTTTTCAATTTTGACTTCACTCTCACACAACACGTAAGAATTAATTTGAGATGGACCATAGATGTAAATGTGAAAAGTACATCAATGAAGTTTCTAGAGGAAAGCATAATGTCTTCATGATCCCTGGACAAAACTCCTTAAATAGAACACCAAAAGCACTACCCAGAAAATAAAAGATGGAAAAATTGAACTTCATTTAAACAAAGAATGTATATTTGTCAAAAGACAATATTAAGAGAGTAATAAGGCAAGCCACAGACTGGGAGGAGATATCAGCAATAGATATACCTGACAAAGGACTCATATCCACACCCATATAAAGAATTTCCACCAATCAATAAGAATAAAATAGGAAAACAAACTAAAAATGGGTAAAATGCTTTAACGGTCAGCTTAGAAAATGACCAGTAAGTGTGAACGTTATTAGTAACAGGAAAGCAAATTGCCAACAATATCGAGTGTTGGCAAAGATGTACAGCAATTGGAACGCTCATAAATTGTTGGTAGATGTGTAGCGATTAAAAGTTGCTTTAGGAAGGTGTTTGACAGTGTCCACTAAAACTAAACATATGTATACCCTATGGCCCAGAACTCCACTTTTAGGTACTTACTGTACAGAAATGAATGCTTGTATCTACCAAAATACATGTGCCAGGATGGTCATAGCAACTTTATTTATGAAGACAAGCATCTATAGGAGAATAAGTATATGGATTTTAGACTATCCATATCCATATGAAAGAAGAATAAACTACCTCTATGCGAAAACATGGATGGGTCTCAACATAACATTGAGCAAAATAAGCGAGACTCAAAAAAGTAAGATGGCAGTTGTGTCCTCCAAGAAGCAGACGCCAAGACTGAGTTAGAAGTACAAAAGATTGGGAATGCAAACTGGTGCAGCCACTCTGGAAAACAGTATGGAGGTTCCTCAAAAATTAAAAATAGAACTACCCTAGGACCCAGCAATTGCACTACTAGGTATTTATCCAGGGGATACCGGTGTGCTGTTTCAAAGGGGCACATGCAGCCCAATGTTTATAGCAGCACCATCAACAATAGCCAAAGTATGGAAAGAGCCCAAATGTCCACGATGGATGAATGGATGAAGAAGATGTGGGGTATATATGCAATGGAGTATGACTAGGCAATCAAAAAGAATGAAATCTTGCCATTTGCAACTAGATGGCTGGAACTGGAGGGTATTATGCTAAGTGAAGTTACTGATATTTGTCAGAGAAAGACGAATATCATATGGCTTCCATCATATGAGGACTTTAAGAGATAAAACAGACGAACATAAGGGAAGGGAAATAAAACTAATATAAAAATGGAGGGGGAGACCAAAACATAAGAGATTCATAAATATGGAGAACAAACAGAGGGTTACTGGAGGGGGTGTGGGAGGGGGATGGGCTAAATGGGTAAGGGGCATTAAGGAATCTACTCCTGAAATCATGTTACACTATATGCTAACTAATTTGGATGTAAATTAAAAAAATAAAATTATAAATAAATAAATAAATATTAAAAACTGTAAAGTAACAAGGCATAATCACTACCCTGTGTGGAGAATTTGTGGGAGCTTTGCATATTATCTAAGTAAATTCTTTCATGAAAAAATAATAAATAAATAAGTATTTTTAAAAAAATTTTTAAATAACGTCTATTAAAAAAATCTAAAAAAAAAAGAAGTACAAAAGACTTTCTGGGAATAGTAATGGGCAGGGGAGAGGCTCCAAGCCTGACATTTAGAAGAGAAGGATACAGCTGCATAAAAAGAGCCTCAGCCTTCAGTGCAGCTCCAGGAAATCTTGGTGAGCTCAATGAGAAGCTTCAACACAAAAATTACCCTTAGAGAGGGCTCTCACTAGCCACAAATGGCAAGCCTTCATACCAGCCTGCTCAGTCATTGACTGATGCTACCCCGGACGTACATGACCTTAACTCAAAGGCTGAAGCATCACTAGATCAAAGGCACAGTTTCGGGAATATAGTCAATGGTATTGGAATGGCATTGTATGGTGACAGATGGCAGCTACAGTGTGGTGAGTACAGCATAACATATAGACTTGTTGAATCACTATGTTGTACACCTGAAACTAACGTAACATGGTGTGTAAACTATACTTGAAAGAAAGAAAAAAAGAAAGAAAGAAAGAAGGAAGAAGGAAGGAAGGAAGAAGGGAGGGAGGGAGGGAGGGAGGAAGGGAGGGAGGGAAGGAGGAAGGAAGGGAGGGAAGAACCACAGGCCAAAAGCTGAGGCACACATACATCTGGAGACTGTCACCTAACTGCACTCTTTGTGGTGGGTTATCTCCTGAAGGGTGATCTGAGTGATACACCTGTTGTGGTTGCCACAGTTACTACCAAATGATTACACCTGTATGAAGTCCAAAGCCATCAAACCTAATCCACAGCTGTAGAAGGCAGAAGAGCAAGGATTGTGACCGGAAGAAGGGTAGGAGGGAGCCTGCTGGATTGTAGGAAATAAGCTATTTCTAGATTTGGATGGTAAATACATATATTTACACATGTATATTAATGCAATTTATGATACATAGGTTATCCCTCTGTTAGAAAGGGGAGGAAATGATAGAGATCAAGTTTCCTTTCCAGGATTTCACATGGCCCTGACTCCCCCAGGTTGTTTGTCTAAGGAAGTAGCCACACAGCTCCATTTTAGATTTAAGTGGTCTAAAAATATTTTTAAGAAAAAGAATAAACAGGGGCACCCGGGTGGCTCAGTCGGTTAAGCATTCGACTTCAGCTCAGGTCGTGATCTTACGGTTTGTGAGATCTCATGGTTCATGAATTCAAGCCCCATGTCAGGCTCTGAGCTGTCAGCTCAGGGCCTGGAGCCTGCTTCAGAGTCTGTGTCTCCCTCTCTCTCTGCCCCTCCCCCGTTCGCTTGATCTCCCCCCGCCCCCGGAAATAAACATTTTAAAAGTGGGGAAAAAAGAGTAAACATTTTTTTTCAATCCCCTTACCTGGTTTCTGGAGGAGGTAGCAAAAAGAATTCTCACTCTATAAATATAAGTAAACAGAAAAGTCTCATGTCAGTTAGGACTAAATTTGGCTGTGACAGAAAACCCAAAGTAATCCTGACTTAAATAAGATAGTATTTATTTTACGATCACCTAAACAAAGTCCAGAGGTAGACAGTCCAGTCCTTATTTGGTGCTGCTCAATGGGCCCCTTTTATCTTATCGTCTGCCATCCCTGGCACATGGTTTTACCTCACTGTCCAAAAGGGCTACTTTAGCTACAATCATTACATCTGCATTCCAGCTACAAGAAAAGATGACAAAGAGACACTCTCCCTTCCATTTAGAGACATGCCCAGAAGCTCTGTACTTAGCGCTTCCACGTATATCCCACTGGCTGGAACTTAGTTTTATGAGCATGCCTAGCTCCAAGAGACAAGCAGGTTTATTTCAGGGGCCAGGTGCCCAGCTAGAAAGCAGAGTTCTATTACTAAGGACAAAGGCAGGGGCACCTGGTTAAGCATCCGACTCTTGATTTCAGCTCGGTCATGATCTCATCATTCATGAGTTGGAGCCCCACGTCGAGCTCTGTGCTGGCAGCAAGGAGCCTGCTTGAGATTCTCTGTCTCCCTCTCTCTCTTTTGCCCCTCTCCATTCATTCATGTGCGCTCTCTCTCTCTCTCTCAAACACTAACAAATAAACTTAAAAAAAAAAGGACCAAAGGCAAACAGATATTGGGGGCACAACTAGCCAGCTCTGCCATAACCCACAGAAGAATCTGTAGTATAAAGGGAAGAAAAACATAGCATGCAAAGATAGAGGAGAATCATATCAGAGAAAATAGATACTTCAGGAACAAAATTTTAGATGTATCTATATATGCTCTTAATTAAAAAAAAAAAAATACTTGTACACCCAGAACTGAGTGATACAAGATAAATTGAACAGACAGAGCTCAGGAGGGAATCAGTGGGAGAAATGAAAAGGGAAACTGGGAGGAGGCCACCAGGGTGGCTCGGTCAGTTAAGCGTCAGACTTTCAGCTCACATCATGATCTCATGGTTCATGGATCCGAGCCCCACATCAGGCTGTGTGCTGACAGCTCCGAGCCGGAGCCCGCTTTGGATCTGCGTCTCCCTCTGTCTCTGCCCTCCCCCACTTGCGCTCATGCGGTGGCGCCCACTCTCTTAAAAATGAATAAACATTAAAAAAAATTTTTTTAAAGAAATGAAAAGGGAACTGGATGACTAAGGAAAAAAGCATCTTGAAAATTACTTTGCAATTGTGAGATTTTGTACTTCATTCGAGCAGTGAAGAGCAGAACTGACGCTGTAGAAAACTGTATCAGAATAGCAGCTGACAGGCTTGATGAATTTTCAGGGCCAATGAGAGAGGGAAAGCAGACAAGACAAATGTGCATCTACAGAGATAACAGACATGGACACTAACAATGAGGGTCCACTGTGTGGAATATGGCAGTTTTGGTGAAACGATCTAAACCAATGTAAGACGAGCAATATTTAAAACCACAAACAAAGAAAATGTTTGTGAGCTAAAGGTAAAATTTAATCTGCAGATCAACATAGCTTCCTAGATACGAGGAAAAAAGATCATAATGAAAAGATATTTAGATGCATCCTAGTGAAAGTGTTCATTTCAAGGTAAAATAAAGATTCTTATGAGAATCCAAGCAGAAGACAAATGTCGTTCATCCAGAATGGAAAGCAAATCATCTTTCTTAGATTTCTCTCCTGTTTGTATTAGAAACCTAAACATAATGGAGCAGCAACATCTAGGAGTGAAAACGGTGAGAGCAGGAGAGCTAATCTCTTAGCGACTTAGCAGGATCGGAGAGACCGGGATTGTGCACTTGTGTTAAAGAGAGTGATGGTCCCTTTCTTGACCCATCCATTGTATTTTAATTTCTAAGTAAAAACCTAGAAGATGGGAGAGGGGTACTTACTAGAAAATCCGTGTGGATTTCTGCTAGCTATCATACAGTTGATTACTCCTGCAGGGCAAGAACAAGTGACTGGAAATAATGGTAGACATCTTGTCAGAACACATGAAAACCTTGGAACTTAATAAGTTTTCATCAACCAAACCGAGGGCAGTGGCAGTACCCCCTTCCAAGTGGACTCATATGTGTGCGGGAACAGCTACTCGATTTCTGAGCCTCTCTCTCTCCCCTGCTCTTTGAAGAGTGAGCAATGGAACTTCATTTAGACCAGGAGTCTATCATGGGGACATGAGCTTTCATGTAGGGATCACAGAGATCAGAAGAGTTGGTCTGTGAAATGATATGCAACTTTATGATGTGGCCATTTTGAGGGAGAATAGAATCTAACTTTAATAAAGTTCTCAAAGGCGTCTCTGACTCCAAAAGACCCAGAACCAGTACTGATGACTTTGAAACAAACTGATAAGTGACAAATGATGAGGGAAAATAAGAGAAATATAAGGGAGAGAGAGATCCAGGAAATACCATCAACATGTCCTAAGAATCCAAGAAAGAGAAACAGAATGGATAGGAGGGAAGCAATATACAAAGAACTAACAGGGGGAAATTGCTGAGTTTATAGAATTAAAGTTTACCAGGCAGTAATGAAGAGACACAGGTACCTAGACATATCCTATCGAATATTTCAAGAATTAAGGAGAAGGAAAAAACCTACAAGCATCCAGGCAAGAAAAAAACAACTTAAGTCTTAAGCAGTGTTTCTCAACCCCAGCCATCATTCATTGGGTGAGCCTTTAAACAATACTAGTGTATGGGCACCATCCTTAGACATTCTGATTTAATTATTCTGGGATGGAACCTCGGCACTGACATTAAAAAATCTCCCTCTCCGTGATTTGAATGTGCAGCGGAGGTTGAGAGCTACTGCCCCAAGGGAAGAAAACCATCCACCTTCTCCAGAGAACCAAATAGCAGCAGTAAATGAAGATGAGCTTCCAAGCTGGGGAGGAAAAGAACAATGTACTTTCATTTATAAGAAAGACCAATATTCTCCCATTAGCCAGTGCTCAGAAAATATTGTACTTGCAGTTTAGGGATACAATCCAGCCAACCTGGGGAGGGATCAAAAGAAAGACCTCAAGAATGAGGATGACGTGATAAAAGCAGATGATAGGGAGCAAAGGAAACCAATTAAGCCTAGATCACATCTTGAAAACTGTGATTAGTATGGTTAGAAGACAAAACAAATTTCAAAAATCAATCTCCAAAGAATAGTTAATAATGTAAAATAACAATAAATATTTACATCTAAATTCCAGAGTACATCAATCAAAACTGTGAGGTGGGGAGAGGACAGAAGACAGTAAAAGCTTGAAAGACTTCTCATTTTACGCATATGATAATTAATAGTTATATTCTTAAGCTTGATAAGCAGAGAGAAAATATTTCAAATGGCTTTAAATACATAAAGATTATTAGTATAGAAAAGGTGTAATTATAGTTTAAATTACTAGAGAAATAAGAGGCAAGAAAACATAGTTGCTGAAGTATATCAGCTATTATATAAAAGCTATATACAATATGATCCTGTTTTAGATATGATATATATAATACACATAAAGAATAGAAAAAAGGAACACCCCATATTAACCTGGTTGCCTTTAACAGGTTGGGATTATGGTTTGGGTTTATTTTTTTACTAATGTGTTTTCACTTTTTCTACATGTTTTACAACGAGAATGCTATTTTTGTAATTCAAAAAATCAATAAACACTAAAATTGTAAATTAGTATTCATCTCTCTTTTATCTACTGTGCAATTCCATGGTGCATATTTACTACACAGGATAAGAGTTTTTTAATGTGCTAATTTTAGAAATGATAAAAATTTTTAAATCCGATCCCACGTATTTTTAAAGACTCAACACCTATGAATACTATAAAGGTGTTTCTATTAACATTTCTTTCTAAATCACTTTCTGGAAGTAACATGTTTGTGTAAAATCTTGCCAAAAACAAGAATATTAAAATGGGTTCTACATTAAGAAGGAATCCACATCACAAGTATATTAGAAGTTAACAAGATTTGTGAGTAAAAAACATGAAACCAGAAGAACTGGGGAAAATGCACTTGCAACTATAAATTCCATAATTAATTTACTTTACAAGTTTTTTTTGGAGATGGTAGGTCACCAAGTAACATCTTGAATTTGCTTTTTATTCAGTCAAAACATATAAAAGCATGCATTACTTGCATGGACCACAGGACTGTGGTCTCAATGTATTTTTCCATCCAACTACCCACTTTTGATACGAAGAACACTGCACAAGTCATATTGTTCTTTAATTTCACTTCAATTATTCCTTATTTCTGCCCCACACAGAACTCAGGATTTTATTTAATTCATGTTTTCCCAGGCTTCCACAGCCTGAGGGTTCTAATGGAGTCAAATTAATAAGAACCCAAAGTTTTATTTGCCCCTAACCCACTTTCCACGGTTACCTTCTGCGGGACCTCAATTGCCTGTGTCTCTCAAATACTTCTAGATGCCCCTGTACGTATACCTCATGTGCTCCCAGAGGGTCTGCTTTTGCTGTCTGCACTCCCTGCTGCGCCATCACCCACTGGGCAACCTGTGCCTGCTGCCATGTCTGTGGGTCCCCACTGCCTTTTGCTGCAGCGGTGACAACAAAGTCCTTAAAGCTTCAGTGTTGTGTTGGGAAGTAGGTAAGAATATTCATTCCTCTCTTGCCATTGTGCAGCCCCCAGTTTTGTTCCCACCCTAGTGTCATGTTTTAAAATAAGCTCCTCAGGGTTTTTCTCTCTGATAACCCCACTCTCTCTATGCATCTCAGATACATTTCCAGTGGGGCTTAGGCCTGGGGTTAAATCTAAGTGACACCGACACGCTGAACTCATTCTCCCTCCCCTCCAAAGTCTAAAGTTTCATAGACTCAAGCTGGGACTCCTGTTGCACTCATGCTCCAAGGAGGCTATATACTCCATATAAAGAAACATTTCATAATCTCGGTGTTGGATAAATTTATTTTAATGAATTTGTTGTGAATAAAGATAAATCTGATCTTTTTAAAAAGCACATGATTAAGCCATCGAGTTAGCCATATCAGTTTCATTCTTGGGAGTTGTTTGTGTTTCTTTTCTGGACTCTATTCTGTGTTGATTTTTTTTTTTTTTTTAATTTTTTTTTAATCTTCTGACTGAGCCACCCGGGCGCCCCTGATTTTCATTTTGGAGAGATTGCTACCTATCCTCTCTAAAATCTATCAGGTCTAGTACTGCATAACACGGGATAAAAATCACCCTGGGGTTAAAATGCATTTTATTCACCTGGCTGTTAGGTAGTTCTTCTTATCAATATAAATAGATGCACTGCTAAAATAACAGGAACAAACAAGCAAAAAATTTCCTTGGAAATAGTGAGGAAAGCCCTTGGCCCCGAAACACCTTAAACAAACAAAGAAATAAAGCATTGTGAAATATGTGAATTAAAAAAAAATGACTCTGTTATCTCTTAACCACATCCTTTTTTTCGCTCTTTTTTCCAGCATTAATCACATCCTTTTAAAGTTGTCTTCTAATTAATCAAAATCCTTGTGAACTTTCCATGTTAGATATGAATTTTGCATCATCATTCACTACTATATAGAGATTCACAGGAACTTCCTACTCCCACCCCAGCTTGACAGGGTCTTGAATGTTTGTGGCTTGCTTACTCCTTAATTTCCTTGGCAGCCAATGTTTTTATTCCCTGAAGTACCCTCTCCTTCTAAAGAAAAACTTTTCTAAGATAAACCAACCTCTCCTCCACTTCTGTGATTGTTATTTTAAAGAATTTTCCCCTACTGAGCATCCTTCTGGAAGAGTTTTCAAACTTGTTCCTCAAAAAGAACCTTTTTCTCCTTGATTCTCAATGAGAATTTCTCCTGAACTGCTCTAATACGGTGACATCACCATAGATCTCTTATATATGGAATTTTTTTTTTTTAAGTCAAACTCAAAGAAACACAGTAGAATGGTAGTTGCTAGTGACTGAACGTTGGGGGGAAATGGGAGAGGTTGGTCACAGGTACAAACTTTCAATTTAAGATGAATAAGTTCTGAGGATCTAATGTACAGTATGTGACTATAGTTAACAATATTGTATTGTATACTCAAAATTTTGCTAAGTGGGTAGATCTTATATGTTCCCATGACAAAAAAGAAAAAAAAAAGATAATGTAGGTGACAGATGTGTTAAGTAACCTTGTGGTGATCATTTCACAATGTATTGATACGTCAAATCATCACATCAAAGCTCTAGAAAAATGGAAGACCTTTTCAGCTTTTTGGTGTGGGAAACCAAAGAAAAGCCAATTTCAAAATCATATTTACTCATTCAAATACTTATTATCACACTGGGTATGTCTAGAGCCTATGATCATGGTAAGGTATGAGATTCCTCTTGGAGTCTCAAGAGCTCACTGTCTACTGGGGGCTCATGCCATGCTCCTGGGAGAGTGGCTCTCTCTCCTTCCTCCAGCACGCCAAACTCAGTCCTTTCTCGGGAACTCATCTTCCATCTCCAGTTCTGTGTATAGCTTTCCTCTCATTGTGCTTCTGGACTCGATTCTAATATCACCTTCCTCAGAGAAGGCTTCCCTGATTTCCCACTCACATACCCCCAACACTAGCTAATCATCATTTCACCCTATTTATTTCCTTCAAAGATTTGTATCAAATTTTTATTGGAAAATAAATTGTTCATATATCTATCATTCATTTCTTCCACTAGAATGCAAATTCCATGAAAGCAGGATTTTTTTCCTGGCTATTTATGGGTACATGTATCTCTAACATGTATCTCAAAGATGGCTGGTAAGCACACTATAATGGCATTGAAAAGGAGATGAAATAAATGGAAGTTAGATGAATGAATTCAGCAATTAGCTCATTATAATCCAATATGGTTATTGCCACAGTGGAGGAAAGATCTGGGTACCTCCTTGTATCTAACAATTGATGGGGTGGGTAAACTATCCTAGGAGACAAGGGTTACTTTCTAGAGGACATGAAAACATGGACTTGAGAGAAGGGACTGCTCTAGAACATCCTGTAGCTAATATGTCTGGAGATAAAAGGAAGAGGGAAGTGGGAGGAAGGGCTGGAGAAGGAGGAGATGGACAGAAAGCAGGGACCCACCCTGAAAGAGTTAGGGAGCCGAGTAGGGATTCAGCCTTTATCCAGGGAGCAGTGGGGGGAGCAAACAGACCCTGAACAATGACAGGTGAGGGAGAGACAGGGAATGGAGACAGATCTGTTCTATAGACTGCTCACCTCAGAAGCACTATGGAGAATGGGAGGCCTGACAGACACCAATAAGCCTGGTGACTCAGTAATTCAGACAAGAAATGAGAAGGAATTGAATTCCAGGGTTATGGAAACAGCAGAGGGGATGGTCTGGGGAGAGCATCTAGAAGTAAAATTGATTGCAGAGGGAGAAGGCAAGTTCAATTCTTCACGTAGTGACAGTTCTCAGTTAAAGTTCTTCATTTTCTATAAAGCAGTTCCAAGGGCTACCCCCTTGTTCTTTCTATACTGAGACTGGGGGAGCTCCTTCCAGGTCAACCCACCGGTTGAAAGGACAGCCCTCAGAGTCAGCCACTCCTGCTGCAGGTAGAAAACATGACCAGATCCTCTTTGTTTTGGCCCACAGGTCAGCTTCAGGCTGGGCCACTTATATTCTGATACATACGGTAGGATAGATTTTTTGAAGCTTCCATTTCCAGGTTCATCAAAATTCCTTTTAGATAAGGATATCTATTCTCTTCTATACTTATCTAACAAGTATTTGGTGAAAGCCAACTAAGGCTGGGTTCTGGGAACAAAGCCTCTGCCCTCAAGCAATCCAGATTTCCTGAAGGAGATAAACACCAGCAAAATGCCCTATGGTAAATACTGTAATAGAAGTCCCTCACACAAAGAACACAAAACAGGGACCCCCTAAGCCAAAAATGAGTTTAGGGGTGGGGTCTTAGATCAGTGAAAGGTAAGAATGGCTCCTCAAAAAGAAAAACAGCTTGTAACAAAATGAAGATAATACCCATTAAAAAATAGTGTCAGCTCAGGTATAAACACAAGTGCATCGAAAACATCCACCGTAATAAGTGATATTTCCTGAGTGCATGAAATGTGAGAGGAACAATGGTCTTGTATCTGTTTTCCTCATTTCATTCTCACGGCAACCCTACGAGTTAGTCGCCCACTCCTCCATTTGCAGGTGAGGAAGCCGAGGCTCCACAGAGGTTGAACACTTGGCCCCAAGTCCCACTAGTAGTTTAGCTGGGATTCACACCTGACGGTCTGAACACAGAGGTTCTTAACTGGGATGTGGTCCTGACTTTCCACAGTTACAGCCATCTGTCTACCCATCAGCCAGTCCTCCACAGGGTTTAAGAGACTTGCCCACCATTCCCCTGGTTAAGAGTGAAGATTTCAATCCAGTTGGCTGAGCTCAGCTGCTTCTGCTTGTTCGCACAGCCTTATCTCCCGATGGACACACAGCCTCCATGGAGAAAGAGAATGAGGAAATACACTCGCAGAAAATTAACTTTCCCCTCGTTTTCTTTGTCTCATTCTCCACAGGAGGATCCAAGCACCGCCTCCTGCCTACGTGCCTCTGTTCCACAGGGGAGTTTGTCAGAGGTTACAAGGCCAGGGGCCAGAGAGGTTGGGCTGGCCCACACACAGCTCCATCATGGGCCTGTGCTAAGAAACTGGCGTTCCCAGTGGGCAGTCATCCTCAAGAACATTTGCCCATAACTGCTGCATTATGTGGACAAATAAATACTTTTTTTTTTTTTTTTTCAAAAACAGTAATTGGGAATGTGCAGTTTGCTATACTGTTTATGAAAAATAGGAAGGGAGCACCTGGGTGGTTGGTCGGTTAAGCATCTAACTTCGGCTCAGGTCATGATCTTATGGTTGGTGGGTTCAGGCCCCACATCAGGCTCAGCGCTGACAGCTCAGAGCCTGCTTGGAATTCTCTCTCACGCTCTTTCTCTGCCCCTCCCGTTGTTGCACAATCTCTCTTGTCTCAAAAGTAAGTAAATAAACTTGAAAAAAGAAAGAGAGAGAGAGAAAAGGGAAAGGGAATGAGAAAGAGAAAAAGAAAAAGAAAAAAAAGAAAAAGGGGAAGGTTAGCCTGAATCTATGTTGATATTCTTCAATATTTGCACCTCAGCAACCCAAGAGCTGGCTAATCATGGTAATAGATGTCCCTATTACCATATAACCATTGATAGCCTCTTCCTGTATAGTTGCAAGACCTAGATCTTTCCCCACTGAAGGAGGCCCCAAGTTATTTTTGTGGGAGTCTGGGATGACTTTCCCAGGTTTCCTTCTCAGGCCTCCATTGCTCCCCTAGAGGAGAGATGCTTTCACGCCCCCTCCTACTGTCTCCCTCAAAGGCTCACATGGGCTGGGCTTCCTTTAAGCTTCCCTCTGCTGTTACAGAAAACTGGTCTGGATCACCCTGGCAGAAGAACCAAGTGGAAGGAAGGAGGGTAGGACATTTATTTTACACGGGTAGGCCCAGAGGAGATCATTCTCCAGAGATCTGAGCCCAGAGCATCAACAGAGGGGACAATTTATAGTCTGTTACTTTGGCATCCCTAATTGGTAGTAATTTGATGCCTGTGGCAAGCAGAATAGGAAGGAAATCCCGGAAGGGGAGTCTTCTGACAGGACTGGAATTCCCTTATCAGTCCTGTTGGCCATCTTACAACAGATTTTTCCCTAACACTGCAAGAAGTCTGGCTCTTTCCATCAAAATTACAAGATGCCTTTCTCCACGGCTCTCCTTTACATCTTCCCAGTTGGGACCCGCCCCGACATTGCTTGTGTCATGAGTCTCAGGAAATCACTTGAGAAATCAAGGTCCTCAAAATCTGCTCCCCGCCCTTCCCTCCATGCTCAGACTGGAAAGAGGTCCTTCCCCGTGCTTCTCCACATCTCCCTCCCAGGCATCTGCATCGAGGAGACTCTTTTGCCCTCGTGCCTACCAAGGAGCCCAAAGTGAGACCTTGTTCAAAGTGGGAACCCAGGCTGCCGGTTCACCCACCCAATTCAAACACTCACTTTGGCTCAGACACTACCTTTCTAATGAATACAACCACCTAAAAATGATTGAGGAGATACTGGGCTATTTCTAGCAGGCATAAGGCTGTCACGTGATGATAACAAAAGGTGAGATAACATCTGATATATATATATATATATATATAGATATATATATATATATATAATACATGGATAAATGTACTTGAGATAATGGAACCCAAGAAAGAAGCTTTCTCATGTCACCCTTGGGGGCTTTGGCAGACCCGGGAAGTCCAGTAGACTGATCTAAAGAAGACGCCACGGCCCGGGCAGTCACAGAGCTTGCCCTGTTGATGGAGGTAGCTGCCTAACACGTAGAGTGGAACAGCATGAACCCATCAGTTATTCTTCAGCCTGAATGAGCCTGACCCTCAGAGCTTACATTTGTTTTTATGTTCAAATGGGGATAATTATACCATCCTGACAGCATTGTTTGTGCTCACATAATTATCTGTATTTTATAAACTGCAAGTACACAAAATATTAGTTAGTATAATATTGCTTGCAAGGAAGAACCAGGACAGAAGTTGAGCTGGAGGCAAGGCTGGAGAAAAGGGAAGGGCCAGGAGGTTGAGGCAAGGAGAGTGGTCTCTAAAGACTATGGGATGTGTCCCACAGTGGCGGTAGCAGGGCTGGGGGAGCACCCGGTGCAGGCCAGGGGAGGTACCTCAGGAGGGAAGAAGAAGTCCCAGGAGACAGGAAGAGAAGCTTGAAGGAGGCAAAAGGGGCCAAAGACACTATCTAGAGGGGAGATTGTCTCAAGAGTCCTAGATGCTTTTCGAATGTTCCACTGCCATTCCCGGCTTGATGTAGGAGAGAGCTCGTGCTTGGCACACTGCAGAAACCTGATGTCAGGAGGCCTACAAACTGAGATAGGAGCCGGAAGTAGGAATCATGCCACTCAGACTTCCCAGCCTAAGATTCCAGAAGGTGTGTGTGTGTGCACCTGTCTCACGTGCACAGGCCCCGACCCCACATCTGAGCTACCCAAACCAACAAAGCAAAGTTTCCCCAATTCACCTCTAACTGCTGAGCTCTGTTTAGTATTACTGGGGGGATGCTAAACATTTCCTCTTAAGGGCTAGTGTGATTCTGGCAAGAGGAGATGGTCATTAAGCCTTGTAATGAAAACAAATTGTTTGGAAGGGATGGTTAAATTATGTATGGTAGGAATTAAATATTCAAGGTAACAGATTAATTCATCATAAGAGTGTTTTTTTTTTTTTTTTAAGACTAATGCAATAAATGCTTCCCTTGAGACTTCTGGTTACAGTACAGGGTTTCCCTCAGGAAGCATTTCAATATAAAGTGTTCTAAACTGTATGGGTTGTAAGGGGAGGGCATTTAAAAATATGCAGAGTGACTGGCTCGCTCTCAAACTCCAGGTGCTACTCTGTCCCTAACTAATAAGGCAACAGTTGATATCCAGAGGTCCCCATACAAGGAGTGGGTTTGCCCCCCAAATGGGGGAAACCACTTTGACAGTCTTGGATTCCAGGCATGGTGGGGCAGCCTCTAAGGAATTCCAGGTGAGCCCATCCTCACCGTCAGGAAGCAAACAATGGGGAAAATAAACCATCAGTTCTTCTCTTCCGCCTCACCTGGAGAGCAAATTACTTTGTGTTGTGTAAAATCAGTTCACACCCCCGTAAGAAGTAGGAATAAGGAAGCGTGGGCAGCAGGAACAAAGGAATCACCCTGTCTCATTTGAATCGTTGCCTTAGGGTCCCGGTGCTAGGAACAAGACCTCAGGTTTTAATACAAAAGAGTCTTGGATGAAACTCTGAGATGCACCCCCTACCCTGGGGTTACTTAACATCACAAGGAAATTTTAGGGGTGAGCATATATCCTGACTAAAAGGGCAAGGAACAATACTGGTTGAATTTTAGGCACCCAGATAGGCAGTCAGAGAAACTTTGGGGTGATTTCCCTGGCTCCTTTCACACTGCAAGCAACTACTGACACACAAGACTGACCTCTGTGCATATAGATGTATGTCTAACATGTAGGAGGAAGTTGCTTTGGCCGCTCTTGGAGGCATCCATTTGTCCAGGGAGGTCTGATGGCCAGAGAAGGCACTGCCTTCCTTGCCATCTTAGCAGTTTTAAGAGGGTGGAGTGTTTTCTTTGAGGCCAAGGTTGGCACAGACAACATCCTCAGCTGGCAAATTTCTGCCGGGCTGGGCTGCTTTTCTTGCATGATTCAACCCCTCCCACATCCCCCAAGCCCCCTCCCCCAGGCTTTGGTCAAATTTCTGGAGATTTTGGCATATGTTTGTGGGATTGTATCTATTCCTTCCTGATGTGGTGGATGCAAAGATATGCTTTCTCTTGGGTGAAATTTACAAGCACATTTTCCTCCATGACAGGAACAAAGAGCCACAAATATTTCCTAAGGGAGAAAAAGGCTTCCAGATGCAGAGCTCCAAATGTGAGGGTTTTTTTTTTTTCCTTTCCTTTTCTTTTGGCATTTTTTAAAGCTTAATAATTACACTGGACATATTTATCCAGAAGGTCCACCATATTCATCGTAACAAGGGACCTCACTAAAATCTCCAAGTCACAGATACATCTGCATCTCTGATCTTTTTCCTAAAGCATCACCAGAGGCCCTAAGTTTCAACCCTCACTCGAGACTGCAGAGATAGAAGGCCCCCTTTCCTCTCCTTTTCCTCAGCTATGGTAGCGCAGACTGCAGAATATAAAAGGGGGAAAAAAAACATTTCTAAACTCTTGAACTCTCAGCAAACTACTTTTAAATTGTCTCTAGTTAAAGGGCTACTGGGAAGAGAATTATAAATGTCCAAGAAGACCTTTTAGCAAACTTTTACAACCCACAGAACAGTTCATATTTTTAAACTAAAGCATCCCAATTGGTATCGTGTTCTATTTTAGAATTTATTTTCCAGGGCTAACGAAACCTTCAGTTTATATGACCTATAATCCAAAAATGTTCTGGTCACCATGATCAGAGGAATTGTGGGTGATGCTTAGCTCACATGTGGAAAATCACTATCACCCACAATTAAAAAAAGTTTTGAAAAAATAAGCTACTATAGTTATTTAGAAAAAAACATTTCTCTGTTAAGCATTGGCAAAGAAAAAGACTAAGGTCCTCAGAAATCTTTTTTTGCTATATATCTATCATTGATTCAGAAGCAGGCATGGAGACATTTAACACGGGTAAATGGCTTTAGCCCATTTTTATTCTAACAGGGACACAACTAAGGTGCATATGAATCAGATTCTGCCTTAGTGGGTCTGGGGCTAGAGTGATAGTCTGCACCCTACCCAAAGGTCCCAGGGCTGGAGATGCTGCTGGTTCATGCAGCTCACCGCTCAACCAACGTAGAGGAAGGTAATATGTCTTCCTCACCCTCGGCCTCCATTCAAGGGTGAGACGGTGGATACTGGAGTCACACAGCCCCAAGACGCCGGAGAAGGGACTGGACCCTTGGGAGGTTTTCTTAGCATGTTCTTACAAGCAGTTTAATCTATGCTATTCAAAAAATAAGTGAATCCCTCCTAAATTCAAAGCCCTAAGCTAGGTTCTGTATAACATAATATAGCATAATACTGTATAATTTAAAGGTAATAACCTCATTAAATGTAGCATCTGTGCTGATTATCCTCTCTGTTACTTTTCCTCCTCCAACACACGCACTTTTTATTTTGAAAATTTTCAAAT